>NW_024429235.1:923912-1519278 GCF_017639785.1 Mesocricetus auratus | reverse complement strand
AAAATGAAGTCTCTGAAGAAAAAACAGCAGAATGAAATGGTGAAAAATTTAAGGTGTGAAATTAAAATTATTCATTAATTCATTAATTTACTTTGGGGTCACTGAGGCTCTAATTTGCTTGCAGAACCACTGATGTGGGGTCTTGCTTTGGCCACTCTAGAGGGTACACTGGAGTTAACATAGCTACAGACACTAGCTGGGAAGTGAGGTGATAGAAAGAATGATTTGACAAATCACATGATTACAAAACTTGTGTATCCAGCAGGGCTCCTGCTGGTCAGGTGTGGCATGGGAGCAGCTAGCACTGGTCCAGCTTTGGATCCATCTCCAAGATATCAGGGACAGGGTCTAAGCAGATGGTGACTTCAGGGATTTCCAGTCCTTGCTTTACTTGTCCAGGGGATTCTTTAAGTTCCTGCTGGCAAACTTGGAATCCCCATGCATCTCTCCCTTGATTCTAAGTTCCTGATTGTAGTTGGAAGGGTGCTCAGATCAGCAAGCACCACCAGCCTTGATATCCCACGGGCAGTACCCTACCATGTGGTCAGTTATGAAAGTATCCTCAGTGTCCCCAGAACGATGGGATTCCATGACACCCCATCATTGAACTGGGCCAGCATACATGTAGAGACATGGTCACAGAGACTGACCTAGTTCATTTGAGAAGGAGGCAGTTGTCCAACTTCTCCTCTACAGCCTTGGCAATCCATGCAGGGATGGTTTTCAAGAGATCATCTCCAACCACCTGGATACCTGCACTACATATGAACTTCTGCCAAGTCTCCCTGTCATTCTGGACAAAGGAAACTTCCATGGACACCACTGGATACTCCCAGGTGAAGGACTTATACAGGTCATTCATCTAGTCAGGTGTGATGTACCTGTTGGATTCATAGGAGACCTGACTCCTGTTTGCCAGACTTGAAGAATGCAGAGGCAGCCATGTCTATGCTGATGACATCCTGGTCAGTGTACCTGGCATTCTCAATTGTGACCTTCAGCATCTCTAAAACTTGTTTGTTCCAGGATGTCAGGCACAAATATTTCCTTGTCACTCACATGGGTGCCTTTCTTCTCTTATTGGTTCTTGATGACATTCTTTAGGTTGTGATAACCCTCTGCTCCAGTGAACATGGCTTCACAGAAACTTAACACCACCGCAGGCAGGGTCATGAACACTTGTTGTCAGCATTAAGTCACCATTGATCACATTGGATGCTGGGACCAGCAGGATGACTTAAGGGATGTCAGATAAGTCATTGATGTGAGGGAACAACGATACCCCCTTTTCTATGTTACCAGCTTTTGAGACAGTCGTGGAAACTTCCTGTATGGCGTTTGCTCTAAATTTAGATTTATTTCCAGTGCTGTCCATCTTGATGATCAGTTTGTCCATCTTATCTTGTTCCACATCACTCAGGGTCTTGCTACCCAGAGCAGGTGCAATAGTCTTACTGATGCGCTCAGCTGCCTTTCAGATGCCCTTTCTTCGTAGGACATGTCGTTGTCACAGAGTTCTAGGGCCCAATAGATGTCAGTGGAGATACTGTTTGGCACAGCAGCTTTGAAGAGACCTTTTGACATACAGTGATCAACTTCAAAAGTTGGATTCTCCGAGTCAAGATCTCTATGGTACAATTTTTTTTCTGTTTTACATTTCTTTATTTTTCAACTTATTCCAACTTTGGACCTTGTTGCACTTTGGAGTTATTTCTACTTTTTATTTAGAAACAATCTTATTTTGTACATCTGGCATGAATCTTGAGAACAGACATGCTTAATTTCTGGCCTTTGGATTGTCTCACAGGAAGGAAACAGCAAAGTACGTTCAATATAATTTAATAATATTAATAAAAGAATTACTAAAGAGAGCCAAAACTGAGAAAAAGTAGAAATAAAAACTTAAGACATCAAAAAACCTCATAGCTAGTCTCTTGAGAACATTCAACCTCTTTTCTGCTTCCTCCATTAACCACAGGAATTCCTCAGAGATTGCAATATTGTGGACCAGTATGAGTAATCACCAGTTCTGTGCATTGAGTTTCTATGGTTATGTAAGAATAATTAGTTAGTTCAACCCTGTAGGTCATCAGCTTGATCTGTAATCCAGGAATATATAGCCCTGTTTGTTCTACCCACAGAGATCTGCATCAGAACCTCTTCTATTTTATTCACCTCAGGATTCAAATGTGAGCTTGAGCCTTTACCATTTAAGTTAGTGAGGTTCGTCATATTCACATCCCTCCTACATGGCCACATGGAGCTACAGTTTATTCATGTAAGTTCTGAGGGAATTGATGGTGTAGAAGAGATTACAGTAATTATTACTTCTTCCTAATCATAGGAGCTATGATAATTTGGTTAGTGTGGTGATATACAAACTGCAATAAAAAGTTGAGCCTCTCTGCTGGGATTTTATGTTCTTAGGTATGATGGCAGTCCTCTAATTCTCATGGAACTGTTCTAGTGTCTCTTCCTCTCTGCTCCTATGATCAAAGAGGGCAGAAAATATGTTTAAATAAGATGTTTTATAGTCAATCTAGAGTGCTGTGTCTATGCTGGTGAGGGTGATTCAGTAATTATACTTTTGAAGAAAGCCACTATGTGTGTGTGACTATTAAGGTCTTCCCTGGTAGGAGGATCTGAGCTCTATATTTTATAGGTCCTACTTCATCTAAATAGTTCTTTCAGGTTCCAACATTATAAGCTTCTGCATGATTATTATTTTATAGAAGGTGGAAGACAAAGACAGTATTGCTGTGTAATATTACCAGGAGGTAAGGTAGAAGTGAGTGAAGTCTTGTGTGAATTACTTTGCCTGATCACAACACAGAGTGATCATTCAGTAAACAGACATTGCATAATGCTTCATTATAAAAGAAAGAAGTCCCGTCCTTTCTGTCCCTTGCAGTTTCCAGATCCTTTATTACAGAAAGTTCATTTCTGCTGTGTGAACTGCAGGCTGTATATTCACCTGCAACAATCTCAAAACATTGAAACAAAAATTCAACTCATGCTTTTCTAGTTCCTTTGGTTCTTATTTGGCCTCACACTGTGAGTGTTAGGTTTTGGGATCTATAATAGCTGCATTCTATTTTTCTGGATATCTTTGCTGCTGTCAGCATTATTCATAATTCCTAGGATCAGTCAATAGGAAAGGAGGTCAGGTCCCTATATCATCTGTAGTTTGAAAACATGAGATCTTGAAGAGATACCTGTATTAAGACCTCAGAATATCTTCTTAAAACTATATGATTAGTAATTCATGAACATATATGTATGTGAATGATATAATGAACAAAGAAGCTACGAATATGAAGTAGAGTCGGATCAGTTATATGAGGAGTTTGAAGAGGTGAAATGGAAGTAATGTTACTATATAAATATAGTATAAAATATAAAAAATGATCAAATAAAACTCAAAATGAACCAAAAGAAAACACTATAGAATCAAAGAGTAATACATTTGTTTTGAATTATTTTGTCTCTTCTATATATGCATGTGAATTAGGACACCTTATTAGTAATTGTGAGATAATTTAAATTTTAGAAGACAAAGTTTTAACATTTTTCTATGAATGTTCCTCAATATTTGAGTATTTTTCGTATATTGATATAACTTATGACCTCTAACTTTCATTTTTCATTTCAAATCATCTAAAGTCATTGCTACAGATGTGAACATATTTTAAACTTTAAGTAGACCCTTTATCCTTTCAAAACACCAATTTCCACATGCTTGGTTTTCCTTTGATTTTCATTCCATTCAGGAATGTAACCTAGAAATTGATGCAGGATCAAATTTTTGGTGTTTGATTCTATGTCATGGAATTTTTGGGTCATCTAGTGATATTTACTGCTACACTAATGGGTTATCCAAATATTGTTGCATGTATTCTCACTTGAAGATACAAGAAGGTAGAGTCATAAAAAGAAATGGATTGTCAACTTTGTGCATTGTGTGAAGACAAACTTTAGAATTCACACAATTCTATTTTCCAGTGCTCTTTGGAAATATTCCTCAATAAACTCATGTTTTCTGCCAACATAGGATTTAAATTTGGACAAATAAGTACAATGCAAATTTTATAATTTTTCAAGTGGAGATGGGATTTTTATCCTTGGTTTTTATGAACATGTGGTGTGGAGAAAGTCATAAATGTTCTCTTGATTCACTGATTCCCAACCACAGTCACTGTTTATACCACTGGAGACAAATAGAAATATATTCTGTATGTGATGTATCTCAAATTGCATCATCTTGGAAGAAGTATAAGTAGGTAGATTTCACCATTTTACTGGCACATATTATGAGTTTGTTTTTCATGGGAAAAGTAGGAAATCATTATGAAAAGTGAATGATATTCATATGTGATAGTGTCATAAATCCAATAGATTATTAAGCAATACAAAAAGGGATACTAGGATCTAGGTGATTGTTTTTATAGGAACAATTAACTGATGAGTATTAAAAGACACAGACATCTATTGTTGCATGTCTGGTAGTTACCATATATTTATGAGGTAACTAAATAACTACTGGAATCAATAGAAGACAGACGGGTTTTTGGTGATCTAAGTAATTTTTAGTCAGAATTAACAATCTGCTCTGGTAGAGATCACTCTACTCCTTAGAGATTAACAAGGGGAAATTCTTTTAATAATAGCACAGGCCTGGTTCTGGCTCATGGACAAAAGAAAGACAGAGTTAGAAAACTCTCTTTGTTTTTATAGTTTCAAAGGCCCAAGTTACATTTTGAGTAATTGACCTTGTTTTAAGGAGATGGAACTTCCTAATTTGGTTGTTTGAACAAATGTGGAGGTTTTCAGTGTATACTATTGTCTTAGTTTTCCAGAGACAGACCAGGACTACCTTGAATAGGCAGCTGTCTATCAAGATTAGCCTGTCTTCCTGGAGTATTGTACTCTTCCTGATAAGACAACTGGGGACACTCCTTCAACGAATTCTACTTTATGTGGTTTAAGCAATCTATAGATAATTTTAATGTCAGTTTATTATTCTCAGTTTCAGATTTTCCTATAAAATTATGACACCTAAAAACTAATGTCTGTCTGTCCATGATGTAGTGATACAGCTAATATCTGTACAATAGATATGAGAAGTTCTCAGACAGACTTATAACCACACTTCAATGTATGCAAATCCACTATTAGGGACAGCACGTGTTGTGTTGCACACTACCGAATGAGCATCAAGTATGTATTAGGTTAATTTAAAATGGCTCCTTATATGTATTTCAGTAGGTATTTATATAGAAATAGCACTGGAAAAATCTGTCCTGTGAATTTGTATCAGCCATTGATATAGACAATGAAATCATGCAGAACTACTAAGAAGTCAAAGTTCATCATCATCACATCTGATATAGGTAATGTAAAATGCACATGGTTTAGTCCTGATGAGTTTCTGTTAAAAGTGTTATTACTTACATGGTATTAAATGAATGCATTCTAGATGCCAGAAAGAATTGCAAGGCAGTGGATTCTACCCCAGGTTGAAGGAAACATAATCTAGTATTCTTCATGTACGTATTGTAATTAAATTGGTTTATGAAGTCCAGAATCTTGTGATTCATTAAACATTCATGGGAAATTATATTGCTTAGAATTTCAAAGACCGAGTAGTCTACATAATTTTCATGATCTTTGGTGTCCCTGTGTCTTGTAGTAGCCCCAGTAGAGAAGTAAGTGGTATCTACTTTAGCCATTAGGGCATTGCTCAGGTCTTTGCATCAGTAATATTTTCTGTATTTCAAAGCTTTTATATTTTATGCAATTCAGTGTCCTCTGACCTAAAAGTGAAACTGAAAGTTCCTCTGTAGATAAAGTAAGAACATGGGCATATATGCACCGACCTGACTCACATGGGGATTACTTTGCTGTCTGAGGCAGTAGGGACTGAAACTGGGGCTCTGGGTCAAGAAGGTTGCAATGCAGAAAATCAGTGGCATTGCGTAGACACAGGGAAACCATGGCTTTTTAGCAGACATTTTACTGATATTTGTGGAGATGATTTCCCCAAATTAGCTTTGCAGAACAGAATTTCACCTGTGTTTACTGACTGTTTATAACTTTTCACAGCATTGGACAACTCAGCAGCTGTGGACAGAGAAGTTCTGTGATAGTGTCGATTTAACTAAGATGTATTTACAAAAATTTGATATAGATGTATAGAAATAAGGATTTTATCTCTATATATGTATATATATGCTTTTATATAGCTTTAAAATATAGATAAGTTTTCAAAAAGTCTTAAAGTCCCCAAACAAAAAAATGGAGAACTTTTTTAAGTCAAAGAAAAAAAGCAACCTATAGATGACACTAGAACCAGAAAATATTTTTCTGGCAGGGATCAAAACTTGTTATTGAGACCTCAGACTTCACGTTGTCAGATATATTCTAAGAAAAATAAACTTGTTCCACGTTATTGTAATAGAAATACATATGTTTAAGTGTTTCAAGTTTTCAATTTATTTGATTGACAATTTACTAATGTAAGGCTTCCATAAAATCCCCATCTTTTCATTAATGTGTTTGCTTTCTTTCACAGTGACTACAGGCCAGCTGTATACAGTAACTCTGGTCTCATCATCTAGATTACTGTATTCAATATTGCTCTCAAGAGTGGTAACACATGCGCTAGGAACAAAGCACTATTTAGAGTATGGCATTTGCTACAACTGAGAAATTATTAAGGATGTCACAATAGACTTGAGAAAATAATCAAAATTGGTTCTTACTTGACTCATATTGTAAAGAAGGAATACATGCATGCTGGCACCATTGTTAACAACATTTTTTTTTGTTTCCTCCAAAAGCTGTTCAAGAAATGAAAACAGGAAAAACACAACATCTCTACCAGAATTCCACTTAATTCAAGTCTCAGAGGATCCAGATCTACAGCCTGTTCTCTTTGGCCTATTCTTGTCCATGTACATCTTGGCCCTATTTGGAAACCTTCTCATCATCCTTACAGTAAGCGCTGACTCCCATCTCCACACACCCATGTACTTCTTCCTCTCCAACCTGTCCATGGTTGACATTGGTTTCATCTCCACTACTGTCCCAAAGGTGATTGTGGATATCCAAACCAACTGCCAAGTCATCTCCTATGTGGGCTGCCTGACACAGATGGCACTGATCATAATTTTTGGATGTATGGATAGCATGCTTCTGGCAGTGATGGCATTTGATAGATTTGTGGCCATCTGCCACCCTCTGTATTACCAGGTCATTATGAGTCCCAATCGCTGTGGTGTTTTACTTCTAGGTTCTTTTCTCGTTAGTCTTGTGGAATTAATCTTGCACTATGTGGCAATATTAAACTTTTCCAATTGTGGGGATTTTACTGAAGTTTCCAGCTACTTCTGTGGCCCTTCTGAAGTCCTTAAACTTGCCCATTTTGATACTGTCACCAATAACATAGTTAGATACTGTATAGGCACCCTCTTTGGGTTACTTCCTGTTTCAGGAATCATTTTCTCTTACTTTAAAATAATTTCATCCATCATACGATCATCATCATCAAGTGGGAAGCAGAAAACCTTCTCCACCTGTGGATCTCATCTGTCCGTTGTTTGTTTGTTTTATAGTACAGGACTAGCGCTGTACTTCACCTCCTCTCTGTCACATTCTCCAAGTAGTAATAATGTGGCCTCAGTGATGTACACCGTGGTCCCACCTATGTTGAATCCCTTCATCTACAGCTTAAGGAACCAGGACATTAAAACTGCCTTAAGAAAGATTCTTAGCAAAGCATTCTAATCATTGACATTCTTTATAAATTTACTATGTATATGTATATATACACACACATATTTATAATATATGTGTAAATCCAACTTAATGTCTCACATTCTCACTAACAGATACTTCACAATATTACATGCCGAAGTGGTGGTCACTGAAGTTGCCCATTTGGTAGATCTGTAATGTGGTAGTTTGAAAGTAAATGGACTTCTAAAGGAGTGTCACATCAGGAGGTTTGGCCTTGTTTGAGGAAGCGTGATACTGTGGGTTTGTCCTTTGAGGTCTCTTTTGCCCAGTCCTGCCTCATTGTGACAGCCAGTCCACTGCCTGTTACCTGAAAGATGTGGTACTCTCAGTTCTAGCACCACATCTACCCAAACACCACCATGTTCCCCATCATTATGAATATGGACTGAATCTCCGAAACTATAAGCAAATCATTCCAATTAAATGTTTTCTTTATAAGTGTTGCCATACAATATTTGTAATAGGCAGATCTTGTAAACAACCTAGATGCCCCTCAACTGAAGAATAGATAAAGAAAATGTGGTACATTTACACAATGGAATACTACTCAGTGGTAAGAAATAATGACATCCCAAAAATTCACAGGCAAATGGACAGGGCTAGAAAAAATCATCCTGAATTAGCTAACTCAAAGCCAGAAATACAAATATAGTACGTACTCACTCATAAGTGGAAACCTGACATAAATCAAATAATACTCAGCCTAAAATCCACAATCCGAGAGTGACTAGAGCTCTCTTCCAGAGACATAGGGAAGCAGATACAGAAATCTACATCTAACCAATAGGCCAAGCTCCTGGGTTATAGTTGAAGTGAGGGAGGAGTGATAATATGAACAAAGGAGTCAAGATCATGACACAGAATCCCCCAGAATCAGCTCACCCAAGTTAGTGAGAGATCACTGATTCAGGTCTGACAAATAGGGAACCTGCATAAGACCGAACCAGATTTCCTTAATATA
Source organism: Mesocricetus auratus (assembly GCF_017639785.1). Classification (NCBI taxonomy): domain Eukaryota; kingdom Metazoa; phylum Chordata; class Mammalia; order Rodentia; family Cricetidae; genus Mesocricetus; species Mesocricetus auratus. The sequence goes on along the minus strand of NW_024429235.1, from coordinate 1,510,520 downwards.
GGTGACAATGGTGTGACTGGGACAATATATGAGGCCAGTGGTAGGGGGTCCAAGACCTAACACTAATGCACAAATTGACTTAGTGGAACCCATTCTATATGGAGAGATGCCTTGCCTGGTGAAGACACAGGGGTGTGGAGGTGGAGAGGTGCCTTAACGCTACTAAGCTACATGATTGGACAGACTTTGTAGACATCCTATTATAGGCCTTATCCTCATCATGGAGCAGATTGAAGAAGGGGTAATCGAGGGAGTGGGAGGAGAGGAGGGAGCAGGAACTGAGAAAAAGGAAAAAAAGAAAGAAAAAAAGGAAGAAAACAATGTAAGTGTTGTCATAGTTATAGTATCTCTTCATAGCAACAGAAAACCCTAACAAAGACAGAAGTTGGTACCAGTAACTGGGATACTGCTGTGATATGCCAGACCATGTGTTTGTTTGGAGGATTTTAGCCTTTGGTTCTTTGTGTTATGAAAGGAGGAATGGGCCATACAAGTAGCACCATGGAAGACAGAGATCCTTAGTGTTATTTTAACTGTTGAGGGCTCACTCAAGAGGTTTCAGAGAAGAATTTTAGTATGCTGTCTAGAGATCATTCTTGTGATACTTTGGTGAAGCTGCTGTCTTTTGCCCTTGTCTCAAAATTCTGCCTGAGGCTAAAGTAAAGAATCTTGGATTAATTATTTTGGCATAAGAAATTTGAATAACAGCCTAGTAATACTCTGCTGTGTGGATTTTACTGGTAACTCTAATGGTGATATATAATTAAAAGTACCAAACTGAGCATGGTAATTTACAAAAAGTACATTTTGAGAAGAATAGAGCACCAGGATGCAAAATGGAGCTAAATCCTATGTTCAAGGAGATAAATAGATTAAGAAATGGAATAAAAGTTGTGGTGACATCAGGGCAAGATCCCACCCAACTAAGTATTCACCTTGTGAAAAGTAATTAAAGAAAAGTTTGGGATTGGTGTCCTGGTACTCATTTTTAATGCCAGCAGTCAGAATACAGTGGTGGATGATCTCTGAGTTTGAGGCTAGCCTGGTCTATATATCCAGTTTCAGACAGGCAAGCTTAGGCAGTAAAGGAGGGAAAGCTGTAGAAGATTCAGTTGAGCAAGGGGGCTATGGTCCAGCCCCAGTAACCAGCAAAACTTGTCAGCTTTAGTCATATCATTCTGGCTTCTGAGTTAAGGATAGAAGAAATGGGTTGTGGAGTTTGCCTCTGTACATAAAGAAAGCTGCTGAGGCCTGGCATATGTGAGGGGTGTCCCTGAATGGAGTCCTAGTAGAAAGGCCATTGAGGGAAGCTATGAATTTCAAGCCTGGATTGCCTTGGAGAACCCAAGATGCTAGAGATGCCAGAGTTGTGGGTTAACTGCCTAGAAGAGAGAGCCGCTAATAGGGAGTGGAATGAGCCCAAGAGCAAGAAGTGTGTTGTGGTCAAAGTGGAATGGAGCTGGAGGTGATATGCAGAAAGCATGCAATCTGCGTTTCCATACTGATTTTGACAAGGGAATTACAGTTAAGAGAGTGCCATGCATCTCAGAAGACACTTTGAAGTTTGAATGACAGTTGAAACTGTTACAGACTATGGGTATTTTTCATCTGGACTGTACACATTTTTGCTTTATGATATGGGTATAAGCCATTGGGATCCAGGGAATGGAATGTGGTGATTTGAAAGAAAATGTTCCTTAAGGAAAGTGACTACTGGTTTTACTTATGATATATATTATGCATGTTACTTGATTGTTTTCAAATTAAGTCCACATATGAGCTGTCAGTATAGTGAGCCTGTTATTTGAAGTGAGAGAATTAATGTTCATGGATGAGGGTTGACATGAATTAAAATCTGCTAATGAAGCATGAGTTTGTTGGGACTACAAAATGCTCTTGTCCTTCTCAGTTCTGAATCCTCCAAACGTTTACAGTATGTTGTGTTCACAGAGTCCATGAAAGCACAGCAATAAGTGACTATAGAATGTCTATAGAATGTAGAACAGATTGGAGAGTAGGAGTCATTCTATGTGACTCATTTGATCAGGGTTTGATGGAGTTGTATATATAAACATACAGTTTGCAAATTCACAATTATTTCTTAATATTCAATATTTTATGTTTTCTTGAACATGCATTGTTCAGTAATGGCACATGATTCAATTTACTATGTCAATTTTAATAAATGTTTTTAAAGAAAGTATATTCATCATGTTTACTACCAGGTTTGAGTTGTGTACTAAAATGAGATTTTAATAAGATAAACACAATTTATTATAACAATGGTTTAAGATAATATTTGTTAAGAAAACAGTCTATTGTAAAGAGTGATGTTTCTTTTATTTTTTTCTCTGTCCATTTATCATCTGTTTAAAGTAGGGTTACTGATTTTTTGCATTAACCTTGTATCCTGCCACTTTGCTGAACGTGTTTATCAGGTGTAGGAGTTTCCTTGTACAGATTTTAGGGTCACTTATGTAAACTGTCATATCATCCTCAAATAGTGAAAGTTTGACTTCTCCTTTCCTATTTGTATCCCCTTTATCTCCTTTTCTTGTCTTATTTCTGTAGCTTGAACTTCACGTACAATGTTGAAGAGATATGCAGAGAGAGGACAGCCTCGTCTTGTTCCTGATTTTAGAGGAATTATGTTGAGTTTCTTCTATTTAGTTCGTTGTTAGCTGTTGGTTTATTGTATATTACTTTTATGTTCAGGTAGGTTCCTGATATCACTGATCTCTCCAGGACCTTTATCATGAAGGGGTATTGGATTCTGTAAAAGGCTTTTTCCACATCAAGTGAGATGCTCATGTGGTTTTTCTTTTGTAGTTTGCTTATATGTTGGATTACATTGATAGATTTTTGTATGTTGAAACATCCCTGAGTACGTGGGATGAAGCCTACTTGATCATGGTGTATGATTTCTCTGATGTGTTCTTGTATTCAGTTTGCTAGTATTTTATTGAGTAGTTTTGCATCTATGTTCATGAGGGATATAGGTCTATAGTTATCTTTTTAGTTGTGTCTTTGTGTGACTTGGGTACCAAGGTAACTGTAATATCGTAAAAAGAATTTGGCAAAGACCCTTCTGCTTCTACTGTGTAGAGCAGTTTGAGCAGTACTGCTCTTATCTCTTCTTTGAATTTGTGGTAGAATTCTCTAGAGAAATCATCTGGGCCTGGTCTTTTTTTGGTTGGGATACTTTTGATTACTGTTTCTATTTCCTTTGGTATTATAGATTTGTTTAAATTGATTATCTGTTCTTCACTTAATTTTGATAAGTGATATCTATCCAGGAAATTGTCAATTTCCTTTAAATTTTAGAATTATGGGGAGTAAAGGTTTTCAAAGTATGACCCGATGATTCTCTGAATTTCCTCAGTATCATTACAGTCATTCTCTTCTGCTTCACTTGTGTTGGTATGTTCAGATCTTGTTGGTGCAGAGTCCCTCGACTCTGGAGGCATCATATTGGCTTTTTTGTTGTTGAATGTGTTCTCATATTGCTGTCTTCCCACTGCTTCTTCTAGTGGGTGCATGCAGGTTCTCTTCCTCTCCTGGTGGGTGCAAGCAGGTCCAATACTCTGATTGGTCTCAGGATGAGTGCAGGCAAGTGTGAGACACTTCCTCTCTCTGTGAGTCGAAGAGGGACTAGCACAGTGATGTCAGGAGTGAAGGATGAGAGATACCATAGTAGAAGTAGCCATTATAGATTTGAAGAGAGATTCGGCACTAGCGAGATGTCCAGAGGCCTACAAGAATGACACCAAATGGCAATCTAACCAATAGTGGAGAGGCTACATTAAGTACCCTTCTCTGATAATGTGATTAACTTCCTTGTGTGCTATACTAGAGCTTTCATCCAGTGGCTGAAGGAAGCAGAGGCAGATACCCACAGCTAAACACTGAACTGAATTCCTGGAACCCAGTTGCAAAGAGGGAGTTATGATGCACAAAAGAGTTAAGACTTGGCTGGAGAAACCCACAGAAGCAGCTGACCTGAACAAGGGAGTGCTCATAGACACCAGACTGAGAGGCCAGAATGGGACTGATCCAGACCCCTGAATGTGGGTGTCGTTGAGGAGGCTTCAGCATTCTTTGGGGCCTCGGGCAATAGATCAGCATTTAGCCCTGTCATTCAGATGTACTTTGGGAGCCCATTCCACGTGGAGGGATGCTGTCTCCACTGGTACACATGGGGGAGGGCCTAGGCCCTGCCCCGGATAGTATGACAGACTTTCATGAAGGGCCTCACCCTCCTTGGAGTGTGGAATGGGAATTGGAGGAGGGGTTTGGGGATGGCTGAAGGGGACAGGAGAGGAAGGGAGGGAGAGGGAGCTGGGATTTACATGTAAAGCAAACTTGTTTCTAATTTAAGTTAAATTTAAAAAAGTGAAAGAAGAAAAAAAAAGAAAACAAAAAAAGCATGACTTTCCAATAACAGAATACCCTCTTGGGAAATGGAACATAATGCCTTTGTCATCATGATCTACTAATTTTAATTTGGCACTCAGACAATACAGTCTCTGGATTTTTTAAATGTGTTTTTAGTGAATTTTATTTTTTTACATTTTTATTATATATTTAAATTAGAAACATGCTTGCTTCCCATGTCAGTTCCAGCTCCCTCTCCCTCCCCTCATTGTCCACACCCTCCCCCAAGAACCTCCCCAGTCCCCCACCCAATCCCAACTACATTACCCAGGGAGGGTAAGGCCCTCCATGGGGGATCTCTTGAATCTGCTATTTCGTTCCAGGGAGGGTCCAGGCCCTCCCCAAAGAGTCCAGATTGAAAAAGTATCCCTCATTGTGGGATGGGTGCCCAAAATCCATTTGTGTGCCAGGTATAAATACTGATCTACCATATAAAAACTCCATAGATTGCCTGAGTCTCCTCACATACACCCACATTCAGGGGGTCTGTATCAGTCCCATGCTGGTCCTCTCAGCCATCAGTTTGGGGTCCAAGATCTCCCCCTTGTTCAGGTGAGCAGTTTCTCTGGGATTCACCAGCCTGGTCTTGACCCCTTTGCTCATCACTCCTCCCTATTTGTCACTGGGTTCCAGGAGTTCAATTCAGTGTTTAGCCATGGGTGTCTGCCTCTGCTTCTGTCTGTCACTGGATGGAATTTCTAGGATTGTATGAAAATCATTACTAGGGAGGGGCATTTAAAGTAGTCTCTCCACTACAGCTTAGTTTGGCAGTTGGTGTCATCCTTTTACATCTCTGGAGTTCTCACTAGTGCCAGATCTCCCTTCAAACCTGGGATGCTTCCCTCTATTATGGTGTCTCTCATCCTGCTCTCCTCTATTCTTACCCCAACTCAACTTTCCTGCTCTTCCATGGCCTTTTCTCCATTCCTCATGTCTCCTTCTCTTTTTCATGGCTCCCGTTCCCCTCTCACACCCTGTGCACCCAATCTGCTCAGGAGAACTTGCCTCCTTCCACCTTCTCTGGGGTACCATGTATATCTCTCTTGGGATCCTTCCTGTTTCCCTGCCTCTCTGGAAGTGGGACTGTAGACTGGCAATCTCCTGATTCATGTCTAAAATCCATATATGAGTGAGTACATACCATGTTTGTCTTTTTGTGATCGGATTACCTCACTCAGGATTGTTTCTTCTAGTGCCATCATTTGCCTGCAAATTTCAAGATTCCATTGTTTTTTTCTGTTGAATAGTATTCCATTGTGTAAATGTACCACATTTACTCTATACACTCTTCATTTGAGGGACATCTAGGTTGCTTCCAGTTTCTGGATATAACAAATACTGCTGCTATAAACACAGTGGAACAGTTGTCCTTGTATGAATGGGCATTTTTGGCTATATGCCTAAGAGTGGAATTGCTGGGTCTTGTGGTAGACTGATTCCCATTTTCCCGAGGAAGCTCCATACTGATTTCCAAAGTGGCTGTTCAGGTTGGCACTCCCACCATCAGTGGAGGAGTGTTCCCCTCTCTTCACATCCTTTCCAGCATAAACTGTCATTGGTGTTTTTGATTTAGCCATTCTGTATTTCAGAGTTGTTTTGATTTGCATCTCTCTGATGGCTAGGGATGTTGAGCACTTTCTCAAGTGTCTCTCAGCCATTTTAGTTTCCTCTATTGAGAATTCTCTATTTAGTTCTGTAGCCCACTTTTTAATTGGATCCTTTAGTACTTCTTGAGTTCATTGTCAATTTTGGAGATCAGTACTATGTCAAATGTGGGGTTAGTGATTATCTTTTCCCACTCTGTGGAGTGACTTTTTGTCTTGTTGACTGTGTTCTTTGCCTTGCAAAAGCTTCTCAGCTTCCAGCAGGTCCCATTTATTAATAGTAGACATCAGTGTCTGTGCTACTGGTGTTATTTTCAGGAAGCTGTCTTCTGTAACAATTCATTCAAAAGTACCTTCCACTTTATCTTCTAACAGGTTCAGTATGAGTGTATTTATGTTGAGATCTTTAATCCATTTGGACTTACATTTTGTGCATGGCGATAGACATGGATCTATCTGCAGTATTGTACATGCCAGCATCCAGTTATGCCAGCACCATTTGTTGAAGGTGCCTTCTTTTTTCCATTGTCTAATTTTAACTTCTTTGTCAAAAACCAAATATTCCTATGTGTGTGCGTTAACATAAGGGTTTTCTATTTGCTTCCATTGGCCTACCTGTCTATTTTTGTGCCAATACCAAGCTGTTTTCAGGATTAGCTCTATAATAGAGCTTGAAGTCAAGGATTGTGTTACATATGGACCTTGCCTTGTTGAACAGGGTGGGTTTGGCTATCCTAGGTCTTTTGTTTCTCCATGTAGAGTTGAGAATTGTTCTTTCAAGGTTTGTGAAGAATTGTGCTGGGATTTCAATGGAAATAGCATTGAATCTGTAGGTTGCTATTGGCAAGACTGCCATTTTTACTGCATTGATCCTACCTATCCAATAGCATGGGATATCTCTCCATTTTCTGGTGTCTCCTTTAATTTCTTTCTTTAAAGCCTCAATGTTTTTGTGATTCAGGTCTTTCACTTGTTTGGTTAGGGTTACCCAAAGGTATTTTTATGTTGTTTGTCACAATTGTAAAGTGTGATGTTTCTCTGATTTCTTGCTCAGCCCTTTTATCGTCTGTATATATTAGGGTTACTGATTTATTGAGTTGATCTTGTATCTTATCACTTTTCTGAAGGTATTTGTCAGCTGTAGGAGTTCCCTGGTAGAATTTTTTCGGGTCACTTATATAAACTATCACATCATCTGCAAATAGTGAAAGTTTTACCTCTTCCTTTCCATTTTCTATTCCCTTGAACTCCTTTTGTTGTCTTATTGCTCTGGCTAGAACTTCTAGTACAATATTGAAGAGGTATGGAAAGGGTGGGCAGCCTTGAGTTTCTCTCCATTTAGTTTGGTGTTGGCTGTTTGTTTACTGTATGTTGCTTTCTTTATGTTTAGGTATGTTCCTGTTTTCCTAGATCTCTCCAAGACCATTATCATGACGGCGTGTTGGATTTTGTCAAAGGCTTTTTCCCAATCTAGTGAGATGATCATGTGATTTTTATTTCTCAGCTTGTTTATATGGTGGATTACATTGATGGATTTTTGTATGTTGAACCATCCCTGTATCCCTAGGATGAAACCTACTTGATCATGGTGGATGAGTTTTCTGATGTGTTCTTGGATTTGATTTGCCAGTATTTTTTTAATTTCATTTTCCAGTTTAAATTTGGATAAGAAACAAGGTTGCTTCACAAGTCAGTTCCAGGTCCCTCTCCCATTCCCCCCCTTCCTCCTGAGCCCTCCCCTCCATTATCCCCTCATTTCCCCAGGGAGTGTGAGGCCCTCCATGGGGGTTTGCATAGTCTGTCATTTCATATAGGGCAGGGCCTAGACCCTTCCCCAAGAGTTCGGGTGAGAGTGCACCTCACATTGTTCTATGGGAGTCCAAAATCCGTGTGTATACTTGGGATGGGTACTGATCTGCTGCCCAAGGCTCAATAGATTCCCTAGGCCTCCTCACTGACACCCAGATTCAGGGGGACTTGATCAGTCCCATGCTGGCTTCCCAGGCTGATGCCTGGGATTCAAGAGTTAACCTTTGTCTGGTCAGCTGTTTCTGGGGGTTAAACCAGCCCTGTCTTAATCCCTTTGATCATCAGTCCTCCCTCTCTGTTACTGGCTTTCTTGAGTTCAGCTCAGTACTTAACCAAGGGAGTCTGCCTCTTCTTTGATCAGCCACTAAATAAAGTTTCTGTTTCCCAGACTCTCTGGCCATAGGATTGAAGGCTGGCACTCCCCAGATCTATGTCTAAAATCCATATATGAGAGAGTACATGCCATGTTTCTCTTTTTGTGACTGGGTTACCTCACTCAGGATGGTTTTTTCTACTGTCGTCCATTTGCCTGCGAATCTCATGATTCCATTATTTTTTTCTGCTGAATAGTACTCCATTGTGTAGATGTACCACATTTTCTCTATCCACTCTTCAGGTGAGGGACATCTAGGTTGCTTCCAAGTTCCAATAAAGCTGCTATGAACATAGTGGAACAGACATCTTTGTTGTATGAATGGGCATCTTTTGGATATATGCCTAAGAGTGGAGTTGCTGGGTCTTGTAGTAGGTTTATTCCCATTTTTCTGAGGAATCTCCATACTGATTTCCAAAGTGGCTGAACCAGTTGGCACTCCAACCAGCAATGGAGGAGTGTCCCCCTTTCACCACATCCTCTCCAGCATAAATTGTCATTGGTGTTTTTGATTTTAGCCATTCTGACAGGAGTGAGATGGTATCTGAGAGTTGTTTTGATTTGCATTTCCCGGATGGCTAAGGATGTTGAGCACTTTCTCAAGTGCCTCTCAGCCATTTTAGACTCCTCTATTGAAAACTCTCTATTTAGTTCTGCAGCCCACTTTTTAATAGGGTCCTTTGGTGTTTTGGAGACTTGCTTCTTGAGTTCTTTGTAAATTTTGGAGATCAACCCTCTGTCAGATGTGGGATTAGTGAATATTTTTTCCCATTCTGTGGGCTGCCTTTTTGTCTTGCTGACTGTGTCCTTTGCTTTACAGAAGCTTCTCGGTTTCAGTAGGTCCCATTTATTAATTGTTGATCTCACTGTCTGTGCTACTGGTGTTATGTTCAGGAAGCTGTCTCCTGTACCAATTCGTTCAAGGGTACCACCCACTTTCTCTTCTAAGAGGTTCAGTGTGGCTGGATTTATGTTGAGGTCTTTGATCCATTTGGACTTAAGTTTTGTGCATGGCGATAAACATGGATCGATCTGCATTCTTCTATATGCCAGTCTCCAATTATGCCAGCACCATTTGTTGAAGATGCTTTCTTTATTCCATTGTGTATTTTTAGCTTCTTTTTCAAAGATCAGATGTTCGTACGTGTGTGGGTTAATACCCGGATTTTCAATTCGATTCCATTGGTCTACCTGTCTATTTTTGTGCCAATACCAAGCTGTTTTCAGGACTATAGCTCTATAATAGAGCTTGAGGTCAGGGATGGTGATGCCTCCGGACGTTGCCGTGTTGAACAGGGTTGTTTTGGCTATCCTGGGTCTTTTGTTTTTCCATACAAAATTGATTATTGTTCTTTCAAGGTCTGTGAAGAATTTTGCTGGGATTTTAATGGGGATTGCATTGAATCTGTAGATTGCTTTTGGCAGGATTGCCATTTTTACTACATTGATCCTACCTATCCAAGAGCATGGGAGATCTTTCCATTTTCTGAGGGCTTCTTTAATTTCTTTCTTTAAAGATTCAAAGTTCTTACGATACAGGTCTTTCACTTGTTTGGTTAGCGCTACCCCAAGGTATTTTTTGTTGTTCGTGGCAATTGTAAAGGGTGATGTTTCTCTGATTTCTCTTTCAGCCCTTTTATCATCTGTATATAGTAGTGCTACTGATTTTCTTCAGTTGATCTTGTAGCCTGCCACTTTGCTGAAGGTGTTAATCAGCTGTAAGACTTCCCTGGTAGAGTTCTTTGGGTCATTGATGTAAACTATCATATCGTCTGCAGACAGTGAAAGTTTGACCTCTTCCTTCCCAATTTGTATCCCCTTGATCCCCGTTTGTTGTCGTATGGCAATAGATAGAACTTCAAGTACCATGTTGAAAAGGTATGGAGAGAGTGGACAGCCTTGTTTTGTTCCTGATTTTAAAGGAATTGCGTTGAGTTTCTGTCCATTTAGTTTGATGTTGGCTGTTGGTTTACTGTATATAGCTTTTATTATGTTTAAGTATGTCCCTGTTATCCCAGATCTCTCCAAGACCTTTATCATGAAGGGGTGTTGGATTTTGTCAAAGGCTTTTTCAGCATCTAGTGAGATGATCATGTGATTTTTGTTTTTCAGCTTGTTTATATGGTGGATTACGTTGATGGATTTTTGTATGTTGAACCATCCCTGCATCCCTAGGATGAAACCTACTTGATCATGGTGGATGAGTTTTCTGATGTGTTCTTGGATTTGATTTGCCAGTATTTTATTGAGTATTTTTGTATCAATTTTCATACAGAAAACTGGTCTGAATTTCTCTTTCATAATTGTGTCTTTGTGTGGCTTGGGTATCAAGGCTACTGAAGCCTCCTAAAGAGTTTGTGAAAGACCTTTCTGCTTCTATTGCATAGAATACTTTGAGGAGAATTGGCATAAGCTGATCTTTGAATTGCAGGTAGAATTCTGTACTAAGGCCATGTGGCCCTGGGCTTTTTGGGTTGCGAGATTTTGATGACTGTTTCTGCTTCCATAGGGGTTATAGTCTATTTAAATTGGTAGGTGATATCTATACAGATAGTTGTCCATTTCCATTTAATTTTTAATTTTGTGGAATACAGGTTTTCAAAGTATAACCTGATGATTGTCTGGATTTCCTCAGTGTCCATTGTTATGTGCCTCTTTTCATTTCTGATTTTGTTAATTTGCATGTTCAATTTCTGTGGTTTTGTGAGTTTGGATAAAGGTTTGTCTATCTTGTTGATTTTCTCAAAGAACCAACTCTTCATTACTTTGATTCTTTGTATAGTTTTCCTACTTTCTACTTTATTGAGTTTAGTCCACAATTTATTATTTCATGGCATCTACTCCTCCTGGGTGAGTTTTCTTCTTTTTGTTGTAGAGCTTTCAACTGTGCTGTTAATTCTGTAGTGCGACTATTGTCCAGTTTCTTCATATGGATACTTAGTGCAATGAAATTTCCTCTTAGCAAAGCTTTCAGAATGTCCTATAAAATAGGCTATGTTTTGTCTTCATTATCATTGAATTATAGGAAGTCTTTAATTTCCTTTTTTATTTCTTCTGTTACCTATGTGTGGTGCAGTTGCACATTATTCTATTTCCATGAGTTTGGAGGGTTTCTGCAATTTGTGTTGTTGTTGAATTCCAGCTTTAAACATGGTGGTCTGATAAGATACAGTGAGTTATTCCAATTTTTTGTGCCTGTTGAGTTTTGATAGGTTTCTAAGTATGTGGTTGATTTTTGAGAAAGTTCCATGTGGCTCCTAGAAGAATGTATATTCTTTTGTGTTTGGATGGAATGTTCTGCAAATGCCAGTGAAACCCAATTGTGTCATAACTTCTATTAGTTACTTTGTTTCTTTGTTAAGCTTCTTTCTGGTAGTCCTGTCTAGTGTTGAGAATGGGCTGTTGAAGTCTCTCACTATAAGTGTGAGATGTTTTCTGTGTGGTTTAAATTTTAGTAATGTTTCTTTTATGAATGTGGATGCCATTGTATTTGGGGCATAGATGTTCAGAATCGAGACCACATCTTGCTGGATTTCTTCTGTGATGAATATGAAATGACCTCATTAATCTCTCTTGATTGATTTCAGTTTAAAGTCTAGTTTGTTAGATATAAGGATTGCTACCCCTGCTTGTTTCTTGGGTCCATTGGATTGAAAAACCTTTTCCCAACCCTTAACATTGAGGTAACATATGTCTTTGAAGCTGAGGTGTGTTTCTTGTATTCAGAAGAAGGATGGATTCCTTCTTCCAATCTATTCTGTTAGCCTGTGATTTTTATAGTTGAGGCAAGACCATTAATATTGAGGGATATTAATGAGCTTCATTGATCATTCTTGTTTGTTTTGGAATGCTTGATGTTGGTGGAATAGTGTGTGAATTTCCACGCCTTTTCTCTTTTGGCTGTTGGTAAAGTGGGATTATCTATTAACTACGTTTGTCTGGTTGTAGCTAAATTCCTTGTATTGGAGTTTTCTTTCTAGACATTTCTGTTGGGCTGGGTTAGTGGATATGTATAATTTAAATCTGGGTTTGTCATGGAATATCTCGTTTTCTCCATCTATAGTGATTGAAAGCTTTGCTGGTTATAGTAGTCTGGGCTGGTATCCATGGTCTCTTACTGTTGATAGAATATTTATCCCGAACCTTCTGGCTTTCAGAGTTTTCATGGAGAAGTCTGGTTTAATTCTGATAGGTTTGTCATTATACGTCATTTGACCTTTTTCTTTAGCTGCTTTAAGTATTCTTTATTCTGTGTGAGGGCTTGATTATTATGTGGCAAGGGGACTTTTTTGTGGTCCACTCTGGTGTTCTTTAAAATTCTTGTATCTTTACTGGCCTGTCTTTCTTTAGGTTGGGAAAGTTTTCTTCTATGATTTTGTTGAATATGTTTTCTGTCCCCTTTAAGTTGGGTTTCTTCACCTTCTTATTCTTTTTTTTTTGGATTTTACGAGACAGGGTTTCTCTGTATTGTTTTGGAGGCTATCGGTCCAGTCCGGCCTCGAACTCACAGAGATCTGCCTGCCTCTGCCTCCCGAGTGCTGGGATTAAAGGCGTGTGCCACCACCGCCCGGCTACACCTTCTTATTCTTAAGTTTGCTCTTTTCACAGTGTCCCATATTTCCTGTTAGGGATTTGTTGGACTTAAGATTTTCTTTGGTGGATGAATCTATTTCTCCTAGTATATTTTCAGCACCTGAGATTCTCTCTTCCATCTCTTGTATTCTGTTGGTTATGCTTGTGTCTGTATTACCTGACCATTTTTCTAGTTTTTCTATATCCCGGATTCCTTCAGACTGTGTTTTTTTATTGTCTCCATGTCAGCTTTCAACCCTTGCACTGTTTGAATTATTCCTTGTATTTTTTGCTTCATGTTTCCTCCCTTTCTTGCATTTGTTGGATTTTTTGGTTTGTTTTTTCTCCCATTTCTTTAAGGGATTTTTCTCATATCCTATTTGAGGACCTCTATCATTTTTCTGAAGGTGTTCTTAAGGTTATTCCCTTCTGCTTCATCTGCACGGTGGTGTTAAGGTCTTGCTGTTGTAGAATCTCTAGACTCTAATGGTGTCATATGTGTTTTTTGGTTGCTGAATGTGTTCTTATATTACCTCTTTCCCATCACTTTTTCCAGTGGGTGTAGAAAGAGCCTCTTCCTCTCCTCTGTCCTCTGCACTGTGTGTGGTAGGAAGTGGACCATCTATGTCTGCAGAGGGAAACTATATTATAGTCTCACAACATATTAGGGTAAACTTAAATGTTTCCTACTTTTCCTTGAAAAAAAGAGTTTTTATTAAATGAGGAAGAAATTAATTGTTTTTTGTTCAATTAAGTTTTAAAATTATTTTTTATTTTTTATTACCTTAATTTTAAATAGCTTGCTTCACATGCCAATCCCAGTTCCCTCTCCCTCCCCTCCTCCCACACCCCCCACCATCACCCCCATCCTCCCACCCTATCCCACTTCCTTCCACATAGGGATATCCAGAGTCTGTGATTTTGCTCAGGACAGGGTCCAGGCACTCCCCTAAGAGTCCAGGCTGACAGATCATCCCTCTTTGTGTTATGGACACATGAAGTCCATTTGTATGGTAGGAATAAATAGAGATCTACTGCCCAGGGCCCCACAGGTTGCCCAGGACTCCTCACTGACTCGACTCACACACTCAGGGTATCTGGCTCAGTACCATGTTGGCTTCCCAGGTGTTGTTCTGGGGTCCAAGAGCGCCCCCTTGTTCAGATAAGCTGTCTCTAATGGTTTTTCCAACCGATTCTTTGCCAATTTGTTCATTGCTTCTCTCTCTCTCTGTCACTGGATTCCATGGGTTAAGTTCAGTGTTTAACCGTGGGTGTTTGCCACAGTTAAAAACCATCATATTTTACATACCAATCCCAGTTCCCTCCTCCTCATTTCTTCCCATTCTCTTCACAAATAACCCATCCACCTGTCAACTCCTCAGTTGTGGAGAGGTCTCCCATGGGGGATCATCAAAGTCTGTCACATCATTTGGGCAGGATCTAGGTCCTCCTCCATGTATCTAGGATGAGAGAGTATCCCTCCATGGCAAAAGGGCTCCTAAAGCCCATTGTGCACTAGGGATAAATACTGGTTCCTGTGCCAGAGGCCCCATAGACTTCCCATAGTCTCCAACTGACACTTATGTTCAGGGTATCTGGTTCCGTCTTATGCTAGTTCTCCAGCTGTCAGACTGGGGTCTTTGAGCTGTCAAGTGCTCAGGTGAGCCGTTTATGTAAGATTCTCCAGTATGGTCTTGATCCCTTTGCTACTCACTCCTCTCTACTACTGGATTCCAGGAGTTTGGCTCAGTGCTTAGCTGTGAATCTCTGGTTGTGCTTCCACCAGCTACTTGGTGAAGACTCTGTGATGGCACTTAAGGTAGTCAGCAATCTTATTATAGGGGAAGGACATTTAAGGTAGCCTCTCCACTATTGCTTAGATTCTTACTTGGGGTAACCTTTGTGGGTCTGTGAACATTATCCTAGTGCCAGTTTTCTTGTTAAGCACATAATTGCTCTGTCTATTAAGGTATGTCTTTTTTCTCTGTTTCTTTGTTCTTCCTGCAATTCAACCTTCCTGATCTCTCATGTTCTCCTCCCCCTCTCCCTTTCCTCTCCTCTTTCTCCTCCCTCCCATGCTCCCAATTTGCTCAGGAGCTCTTGTCCCTTTCCCCTTTTCTGGGAGGTTCATATGTATCCCAGACTACTATTCCCAGCAAAACTCTCAGTCACTATAGACTGATATTCTATGACAAAACCAGATTTATACAATACATATCAAAAAATCCAGCCCTACAGAAAGTTCTAGAAGGAATACTCCAACCCAAGGAAGTTAACTCAAAATAACAAGAGAAATAAATAATCTAAGTTTACCAGAAATCAGAAATAGGAGAAAAACTCACACATAAATCCACTACCAAAAATGGATCCAAAGCAAACAAGAATCAGCAATCAATGGTTATTAATATCCTTGAATTTCAATGGTCTTAACTCGCCTATAAAAGGACACAGACTAGCAGAAAGGATACAAAGACAGAATCCATCCTTCTGCTACATAAAAGAAACACACTGCAATTTCAAAGACAGACACTACCAAGGTTAAGGTTTGGGAAAATATTTTCCAATCAAATGGACATAAGAAACAAGTGGGTGTAGCTATCCTTATATCTAACAAAATAGACTTCAAACTAAAATTTATCAAAAGAGATGAAGAACGTCATTTCATATTCATCATAAGAAAAATCCATCAGGAAGAAGTCTCAATTCTGAACATAAATGCCCCAAATATAAAGGCACCTACATTCATAAAAGTAACATTACTACAACTCAAATCACACATGAAACCCCACACACTTAGAGTGGTAGACTTCAACACCCCACTCTCACCACTGGACATGTCCACCAGACAGAAACTTAACAAAGAAACAATTGAATTAACAGAAGTTTTAACCCAATTGGGTTTAACAGACATCTATAGAATATTCTACCCAAACAAAAAAGAATATACCTTCTTCTTAGCACCACATGGAACCTTCTCTAAAATCAACCACATACTTGGTAGCAAAGTAAACCTCAACAGATACAAAAAATTGGAATAATCCCCTGTATCCTTTTGGACAACCATGGCTTAAAATTAGAGTTCAACATCAATACAAAATTCAGAAACCTCACAAACTCATGGAAATTGAACAATTCTCAATTACATCACCCCTGGGTAAAGGTAGGAATAAAGAAAGAATTGAAACTACTTCCTAGAATTCAGTGAAAATGAAGGCACAACATACCCAAAACTTTGGGATACTTTGAAAGCAGTTCTAAGAGGAAAATGTATAGCACTAAGTGCCCACATGAAGAAAATGGAGAATTGCCACACTAGAGATTTAACAGAACACCTGGAAGCTCTAGAACAAAAAACAAACAAACCAAGCCAGGAGGACTAGATGCCAGGAAATAATCAAATTGAGAGCTGAAATCAATAAAGTAGAAACAAAGAAAACAATACAAAGAATAAATGAAACAAAGAGTTGGTTCTTTGAGAAAATCAACAAGATAGACAAAACTTTATCAAACCTAACTAAAAGACAGAGAGATATCATGCTAATTAACAATATCAGAAATGAAAAAGGGGACATAACAACAGACACTGGGGAAATCCAAAGAATGATCAGGTCATACTTTGAAAATCTGTACTCTTCTAAATTGGAAAATCTAAAGGAAATGGATGATTTTCTGGATAGATGTCACTTACCAAAATTAAATCAATAAGTGTTAATACAATTTAAAGTGACCTATATCCCATAAAGAAATAGAAGCAGCCATAAAAAGTCTTCCAACCAGAAGAATTCAGTGTGGAATTCTACCAAAAATTCAAGGAAGAGCTAATACCAATACTATTCAAATTGTTCCACACAATAGAAGCAGAAGAATTACTGCCAAATTCTTTTTATGAGGCTCCAATTACATTAGTAGACAAACCACACAAAGATACAACCATGATAGGGAATTACAGACCAATCTCCCTCATGAACATTTGATGGGGGAAGTCCTGTACATTTGTTAATAAAGCACTGTTGGCCAATAGGAATCTAGATGGGTGGGACTAGGAGTCCAGGAGGATGCTGGGAAGGAGAAACACAAGAGAGTCAAGATGTAATGCCATGGGAGTAGGAAGCCCGGAACTATTTTCCGGTAAGAGAAATACTTAGATTAACAATTATGGGGTAATTACTTAAGTCAGAGGTAGCCAGTAAGAAACAAGCAAGGCCAACAGCTTCATAATTAATACAGCGTCTTGTGTGTTTATTTGGAGACTACAATGCGGCAGAGCCCAGGCGACTGGCGGGGGATAAACCAAAGCGGCTACCAAAGAAAAAGCTTCTTTTAACAGAATGGTTGTCAGAACCAGGATTGAATTTCCATGTAGAATGACAAAAGCTTTAAAGGAATTTTAGAAACAGAATAACAGAGAGAAGCACAGATTTTTGGTAGCAGCATTTTCTCAGGTGAGCTCTGTTTTGCTAGCTGCAAGCAGAGACTCTTGGCTTGATTAAGGCAGTCATCCTGACTCGGCATATAAAAAAAACCAGCAAGGTTGTTTTAAGAAGCTTTGCTAACGATTTAAAAGTTGTACGTACAGCTGGAAATGGCAGTGACCACAACTCCTAGCTGGCAGCTGGAGTCACGCTTACACCCGCCATCTTGAAAAACCGGCAGTTTAAACTGCCGCAGTTTTAACAGATAAGACATGTGGCCAGAAAAACATAAAGATTTACAGTAAAGTCAGACTTGGATGAACAAAACCCCTAAAGGTTTACAGTGTGTTTAAAAATATACGTGAGATTGAGAGAGAAAATGAAACGGCAAAGTGGTATATAAATACAAAAGCCGGCATTGTGGTGGCACACACCGGTAAGATTTACTCCAGAGGCAGAGGCAGGCAGATTTCCAAAGAGAAACCCTGTCTCAGAGAAAAATAAATAAAAGTAAAATAAATAAAGTAATAACACATAAATAAATAAGCCACATAAAGATGGAAAATACACAGAGGGTCTGGATACTGTATGCTATTGTGTTTTTCAGTTTTTTGCTTGCTCAGGAAGGAACTGCTACTAAAGTACACTTGATTATAAATGCTGCTAAATTAATCCAACTTCTATCTTTTGAAAATGCCTTGACTTCAAAATTTAAGTATAAGGATATGTTACTTGGAAAAGGAGATTTTGCTTATGTTTCTACAGAAAATGAAAAGCTGAGGATTCCTTCCAGGCTTCTGTGGTTTGACGAATCAAGACCCCCGGAAGCAGTGGACCAGGTGTTCCAACTATTGAGACAGCTAAGATGATGCAGCTTTACAGACCCCGAAAATACAGACTTATACAGGTTTCTGAGTTTTGTCATGATCCCCATGGTATAAACAGCGCCCCCTTCCAGCATGAAGCAGTTTGGAATGAGCGATGTCCTAATTCCCATCTTGTTTATAAATCTTTGTTTTCATTTAAGTGGGGTTGTTTATAATTGGTTAATGATCACAGTTTGCTTTCAACATGGCAAGATTAGCCATTTGGGCAAGAAACTGCTCTTGCCTAGACTGACTGTTGCTGTATAAACTGGACATGCAGGACCCACAGGAAAGTTACTGCTTATCTCAGTCTTATGGGGTTTCTGCTTCATGGAAGAGTCTACGAGACTTTCTGCAGGACAGAAAAATGACTAACAGACTGCTGATGCAGATGGACAGTTTGAAATTTCCAGCCTTGTTGAGAAATCTTCTGGATACATTGTGGCCTACGGGCTGAAGATGGATGCCCCAATGCTACAGAGGAACTTCGGGTGACTGTCCAGGCAGTGAGATATCTCTGTCAATCCTAGTGTTTATATATTATCCTTCTGTGGTCTTTGATGGAGTTGAAGATAGATAGTTATAATTGTAGTTTTCCTTAGTTATGATACATATAGAACTTTGGACTCACAAGGATGGGATGGATGATATTTTCTTTAAATCTTGCTAAAATATTGTAACTATGTTCTTATTTGATAACTGTTCTGTTATATATAATTTGACTATGTTAAAGTTAAGACCTTTCTTTTTGTTTAAACACAAAAGAGGAGATGATGGGGGAAGTCCTGTACATTTGTTAATAAAGCACTGTTGGCCAATAGGAATCTAGATGGGTGGGACTAGGAGTCCAGGAGGATGCTGGGAAGGAGAAACACAAGAGAGTCAAGATGTAATGCCATGGGAGTAGGAAGCCCGGAACTATTTTCCGGTAAGAGAAATACTTAGATTAACAATTATGGGGTAATTACTTAAGTCAGAGGTAGCCAGTAAGAAACAAGCAAGGCCAACAGCTTCATAATTAATACAGCGTCTTGTGTGTTTATTTGGAGACTACAATGCGGCAGAGCCCAGGCGACTGGCGGGGGATAAACCAAAGCGGCTACCAAAGAAAAAGCTTCTCTTAACAAACATTGATGCAAAAATACTCAATAAAATACTGGCAAATTGAATCCAAGAACAATCAGAAAAATCATACACCATGATCAAGTAGGCCTCGTCACAGGGATGCAGGAATAGTTCAACATATGAAAATCCATCAATGCAATCCACCATATAAACAATACGAAAAAGAAAAAGCGCATGATCATCTCACTAGATGCTGAAAAAGCCTTTAACAAAATCTCACACCCCTTCATGATAAAGAGAGCTGGGATAACAAGACCATACCTAAACATAATAAAAGCTATAAACAGCAAACCAACAGCTAGCATCAAACTAAATGGAAAGAGCTAAAAGTGATTCCTCTAAAATCAGGAACAAGACAAGGATGTCCACTGTCTGAATATCTCTTCGATATTGTAGTTGAAATTCTAGCTAGAGCAATAAGACAACAAAAAGAGATCAAGGGAATACAAATTGGAAAGGAAGAAGTCAAACTTTCACTATTTGCAGATGATATGATAGTCTAAGTAAGTGACCCAAAGAATTCTACCATGAAACTCCTGCAGCAAACTAGCAGGATACAAAATTAACTCAAAAAATCAGTAGCCCTGCTACATATAGACAATAACGGGATGGGAAAGAAATCAGAGAAACATCACCCTTTACAATATCCACAAACACCATAAAATATCTTGGGGTAACTCTAACTAAACAAGTGAAAGACCTGTATAAGACGAACTTTGAGTCTTTAAAGAAAGAAATTAAAGAAGATACCCAAGAATGCAACGATTTCCCACACTCTTGGATAGGTAGGACCAACTTAGTAAAAATGGCAATCTTACCAAAAGCAATCTACAGATTCAATGCAATCCCTATCAAAATACCAGCACAATTTTTCACGGACCTCGAAAGGACAATCCTTAACTTTATATGGAAAAACAAAAGACCCAGGATAGCTAAGGCAACCCTGTACAATGAAGGAACTTCCAGAGGTATCACCCTTACTGACTTCAAGGTCTGTTATAGAGCTATAGTCCTGAAAACAGCTTGGTATTGGCCCAAAAGCTGACAGGTAGACCAATAGAATCGAATAGAAGACCCTGATATCAACCCACACAACTTCAAACACCCGATCTTTGACAAAGAGGTTAAAACTATACAATGGAAAAAAGAAAGCATCTTCAACAAATGGTGCTGGCATAACTGGATGTTTGAATGTTAAGGAAAACAGATAGATCCATATCTATCACCATGCACAAAACTTAAGTCCAAATGGATCAAAGACCTCAACATCAATCCAGCCTCACTGAATCTCTTAGAGGAGAAAGAGGGAAGTACCCTTGAAAGAATTGGTACAGGAGACTGCTTCCTGATTATAACACCAGTAGCACAGACACTGAGATTGACAATTAATAAATGGGACCTCCTGAAATTGAGGAGCTTCTGCAGGACAAAGGTCATAGTCAATAAGACAAAACAATAGTGCACAGAATGGGAAAAGATATTCACAAACTCCATATCTGACAGAGAGCTGATCTCCAAAATTTACAAGAACTCAAGAAACAAGTCTCCAGAACACCAAAGGATCCAATTAAAAATTGGGGTACAGAAGTAAATAGAGCATTTTCAATAGAGGATTCAAAAATGTCCAAGGGACTCTAGAGAAAGTGCTCAACATCTTTAGCTATTAGGGGAATGCAATTCAAAACAACTCTGAGATACCATCTCACTCCTGTCAGAATGGCTAAAATCAAAAACACCGAAGAAAATTTATGCTGGAGAGGATGTGGAGAGAGGGGAACACTACTCCACTGCTGGTGGGAGTGCCAACTCGTACACCCACTTTGGAAATCAGTATGGAGATTCATCAGGAAAATGGGAATCAATATACCACAAGACCCAGCAATTCCACTCTTAGGCATATATCCAAAAGATGGAAATTCATACAACAATGACATCTGTTCCACTATGTTCATAGCAGCATTATTTGTAATAGGCAGAACTTGGCCCCTCAAATGAAGAGTGGATAGAGAAAACGTTGTACACAATTGAGTACTACTCAGCAGAAAAAAACAATGGAATCTTGAAATTTGCAGGCAAATGGATGGCACTAGAAGAAACCATCCTGAGTGAGGTAAGCCAGTCACAAAAAGACAAACATGGTATGTACTCACACATTCATAGATTACAGACTTGGAGCAGGGCATTGCCAGCCCACAATCCTACTGCCACATAGTCTGGGGTGCAGGGAGTACCCTAAGAGATACATACATGATAACCCGGAGAAGGGTTAGGGGATGTGATCTCCTAATTTGATTGGGTGGGAGGACGGGAGGGAAGAAGGAGATGGCAGAAAAAGAAGGAGAAGAGGAGAGAGGACGACATGGGAGAGCAGGGATATTGAGCCAGGGTAAGTATAGAGGAGAAAAGTATTGTAGATACCAGAAAATAGGGAGCCAGCGTAAGTTGGAGCAGAGATCTGGCACTAGTGAGATCTTCACAGATCTACAAGAATGACACCAACTTGCATTAAGGCTACCTTAAATGCTCTCCCATGATAATGATAATGATGACTACCTTATATGCCATCCTAGAACTCTGATACAGTGGCTGATGGAGGCAGAGGCAGACACCCACAGCTGTGAACCCAATTGAACCACTCGAACCAAGTTCAAAGAGGAGTGATGACCAAAGGAATCAAGATCTGGTTGGTGAAACCCTCAGAGGCAGGTGACCTAAACAAGGGGGAACACATGGACCCCAGACTGTGACTGAGGAGCCAGCATGGGACTGATCAAGACATCCCTCCCACTGAACCTGCGTGACAGATAGGAGGCCTTGGCAATCTGTGAGACCTTAGAGAGTAGAGCAGTATTTATTCCTGGCATACAGAGGAACTCTGGGAACCCATACCACGTGGAGGGATGCTCTTTCAGCCTGGGGAAGAACCTAGGCCCTTCCTGCGATGATGTCACAGACGGAAAAATCCCTCATGGAACCCCCTAACATCTCTGGGGAGCGCAGGGGGAATGGAGCAGGCGTGAAGGCTTGGGAGGTTTGGGGGTTGGGGAAGGAGGGTAAGGAGAGGGAACTGAAGGAGACATGCATAAAAAGTTAAAAAAATATGGAAAAATGAAAAAAAATAGATGATATTGGTTAAAAGCACAAACATGTTCTTTCCAATAATAGGAAAACTACTTGGGAGAAATAGAAAACAATGTATTTGTCACCATGAACTATTAATGTTTATTTGACATTTACACATTCATGTCCCTTGATATCTTATGGGGCTTTAGTTACTGTAAACAGAGGGAAACTGTATTATATCCTAGCAAAATGTCAGGGGAAACTTAAATGCTTCCTAATTTTCTTTGACTAAAAAGAGTGTTTCTTAAATGGGGAACAATTTATTTGGAGTGTTTTTTTAATAAAGTGGTTGTATTTCACCATGATACTGGTCTCCTTTTATATAATATGATTTTCTTTCAAATACTGTGACACTGAATGCCAATAATTAGCTTTGCATAGAAGCAGAAGACATTAAACAACAAAGAGACTCTCTGCTCCTACCTCCAGTGGAACAGGTAGATAGATAGATCTCTTAAAGCCTCCCTCAGGACCACATCCATTTTTCTCAGCTTCGGTCTCCAAAAACATTTCCTGGAAATTCACCAGCTACACAGTCGAGGGAATAAGTGGACATCTTCACTCTTTCCCATATCCTTCATATACAATATACCATCCCATTCCCCAAACCTGTACAAGACTACACGTTGTGACCTCTATTCCCAGGGAGGCCTTCATTCCCAAGGGTAGAGGCAGGTCTTTTGGCATACCCTGGTTTGTTACCACCTACCTGTGGATCCCTGAAAACTTCCCCTTCTAGCCTACAAATCATCCTAATTTTCAGTCCTCAATACCTAATATCACATTGTACCCAGAATCCCCAGTGGCCACACATGTATCTCAGAATCATTTCTTGCCAGGTAAACCACAGTCACCAAAGTCTATGAAGAACCCATGAAGGAAAATAAAACCAAGGAAGAAAACACTCACCAACAAAGACAAGACCAGATATCAGAATCTATAATGACAACCTATTCACTTGTCTAAATACATAATCAATGACAGCCAGAAAATATGTAGTCTCTATTACATAGCAAAGCAATACAATATACCCTGTGAAATGTCATAGAGCTGAAGCACAGGACAAAGACTTCAAAATACCGTTCATATACTCTTGAGGAAATTAAAGATCATACAAATTAATGTATTCATAGAGTATAAAAATTAAACAGTGAAATAAAATTAATAGTTGAAGACATGAAAATGGAAAATAGTATTGATAAAAAAACCTAAGCTGAGGTGATATTTGAACCAAAAAATTTATGATCTAGAAAGAGCTACAGTAATAAAGTTCACAAAAGAATACAAGAGATGGAAGTGAAAAACGCAGACACTGAAGACAGGAAAAAAGGGATACTCCAGGTACGTAAACTTATAAATAAAAAATCCAGAAACAAGACACACAAGAACCCTGGGGCACTGTGAAAATATCTAAGCGAGGAACAATTGGAAGAGAGAAAAATAGGAAACCCATTTTAAGAGCACAGAAAATATTTTCAAAAATCCATGGGGGAACATTTTCAAAACATAAAGAAGGAAGGTCACATCAAAGTACAAGCAGCATATCAGACCACCAAATAAACATAACCAGAAAAGAACTTCCCCATATCAAAATACTAAAATGCAGGAAACGAAAGAATATCAAAGCTGCAAGGAAAAAGGCCAAATGACATGAAGGCAACAGACCTATTAGAATAACACCTAGCTTCTCAATGAAGACTATAAATCCCAAAGGGACTGGTAGAATGTTCTACAAACTCAAAGAGACCACAGATGCCACCCATGCCTCTACATTCAAATAAAGTTTTAAATAAGAGAGGGAGAAAGATATTTCATGATAAAATCAATTTAAGAAATATAAATCTCCCTCTCCTATTTCAGTCCCAGCAAGGCAGTTGGACTCTATAGCTAATTTTAGTGCAATCCCATTGCTCCGGTGCAGATTCCAGCTGTAGTTCAGCATCTGAGAATACTATGGTTAGACTGCAACACAACTGCTGCCACTCCCTGGTCTCTGTTACCAAAAGACTCACTGCCACTCACTCACTACAACATCCTCCTCCCCTTGACTCACCATGCCCAGCAACATCAGCAGCCACTGTAGGCGCAAACACTTATACCAGTTGGAAGAACAGGTGAGTGACTGGGAATCACTCATATGAACAAAAGACAAAATTAATTATTTCTAAGACATGTACAGTCCTAGGGACCCTGATTCTAGATGAAGACCAGGCTTAGCTTTACTGCCAACTCTTCCAACTTTCCCTTTCAGTCAATCTCCATTCCATAGTGTCGTCTTTGATTCTCCAAAACACTTTCTACCAGTGATAAAACAGGGCAAGGACTCAGGTAGACAATTTTCACTCTTTCCTGTCTGCCATTATCATGTTTTGCAGGTCACAGTCCTGTAACAGCCTGCTTACAGAAGCACTTCCTCTCAGCTTACCAACTGAGGACAATGCTACTTGCTTCAGTACCAGGTGGCTCTTTCATGATGACCACCTCAGCCTTCCCTTCTACCCCATATGCATTCCTTTTCTGGGACATGAAGTCCCAGAAACATATTCTAACATCTCCAGTGGTTGTACTGGTCTGGGCCTCAGGTAGACAGTTCTAACTGCTCTTTGTGTCCTTCATTATACTTTCTCTTGTTCTAGAGCAGCCTTTTTGCAGGAACTGCTTCTCCCAATCAAACTCTGTCAAAGACAACCCCATGTTTTGGCCCAAAACCTTGGGTTCTCCTTGTCCTTTTACTTGTGTCTCTTCAGATTTATTATTTATCTTACTGAAGCTTTTTTGCAAGAGCCTCTCCTTCTGACAAACCTACATTCCCTGGGGATTCTGTCTTTTGGTGTGGACTCATCCACCTAATTCTTTCCTGCAGTCTTCTCATCCTTTCCTTTCTGCTCATCTCCATTCCTTTCTGATAATAACCTACCCACAGAATCACTCTTTACCAGAAACCCCAGAGCAACCAAACTTATGTAGGATCTAGAGGGTAACAGCAACCAAGGAATGTAACACCCACCTACCAAAGACAAGACTAGATATAAGCACCAAGAAACACCTCACACATCATAGCTCCAGATATTTAGATCCCAGAACTAATATACAAAAATGAACAGCCAAGACAAAAAGCCTGCACAGGAAGCCAGTGTCCCTCTTTCTGGAGGCCTTTAGAAATGCAATTCAAAAGTTCAAGGATCATACAGAGGATATGAATAAAGATATGAAAAATGAAGTCTGTGAAAATAAAAGCAGTAGAATGAAATGATGAAAAATACAAGGTATGAAAGGAAAATTTATCCATTAATCCATTAATTTTTGGGGGGTAACTGAGGTTTTATTTTGCCTGTAGAACCACTGAAGTAGGGTCTTGCCTTTCACTACTCTAGAGGTTACATTGGAGTTATGAAGTCTACAGACAGTAGCTATGAAGTGAGGTGACAGAAAGAATGATTTGGAGAAATCACACTATTATAAAGGTCTGCTTTCCAGCAGGGTTCCAGCTGGTCAGGTGTGGCTTTAAATATCTAGGGAAGTTGTGGCATTGGAGCAGCAACCACTGGTCCAGCCTTGGATCCAACTTCAATACATCATGGAAGGGTCTAAGCTGATGGTGACTTCAGGGATTTCCAGTCCCTACTTTACTTGTCCAGGGGATTCTTGAAGTTCCTGCTGGCAAACTTGGCATCCCCATGAGTCTCTCCCTTGATTATAGGCCTTGATTGTAGTTAGCTTGGTACTTAGATCATCAAGGGGGCACCAGTCTTGATATACCCATGCAGAACCCTACCAAGAGTTCAGGTAAGAAAGTATCCCAAGTGTCTCTGGAATGATGGGACTCCATGATACCCCAATATTGTACTTGCCCAGCTTACATTCCTATAGACACTTGGTCCCAGAGACTGATCTAGGTCATTTGAACAGGAGGCAGTTGTTGGACTTCTCTGTCACAACCTTGGCTATCCATGCAGGCTTGGTTTTCATGAGCTCATTCCCAGCCACCTGGATGCCTGCACTAGCTGTGAAATTCTGCCAAGTCTCCCTGTCATTATGGTCAATGGGATCTTTGATGCATACCACTGTATACTCCGAGATGAAGGACTTATACAGGTCATCCATCTAGTCAGGTATGATGTACCTGTTGCAGTCATAGGAGACCTGAAGTCCAGGTCATACTTGCCAGTCCTGAAAAATGCAGAGGCAGCCATGTCCGTGCCAATAACACCCTGGTCAGTGTACCTGGCATTCTCAATTGTGGCCTTCAGCAGCTCCAAAGCTTGTTTGCTCCATGATGTTAGGCACAAACCTGTCCTTATCACTCACATGGGTGCCTTCATTCTCTTATTGGTTCTTGATGACATTCTTTAGGTTGTGATAACCCTATGCTCCAGTGATCATGACTTCACAGAAACTGGATGCCCCTACAGGCAGGGTCATGAACTCTTGCAGGGCCAGCTTGTTCCAGCATGAATTCATCCCATTTGAAGGATGACTTAGGGGATTTCAGCCAAGTCATTGATGTGAGGGTAAAGGGATACCCCCTTTTCCATGGCTTCAGCTTTTTAAGCATTCATGGACACTTCCTTTATGGCATTTGTTCCAAATTTATATTTATTTTCAGTGCCATCCATCTCAGTGACCAGTTTGTCCATTTTCTCTTGTTCCATATCACTCAGTTTCTTTCTACCTAGAGCAGGTGTAATAGTTTTTGTGATGTCTCAACAACCTTTGAGACTCCTTTCTCAGTAGAACATGTTGTCATTGTCACAGAGTTCCAGGGCCCAATAGATATCAGTAGGGGTGCCTTTTGGCACAGCAGCATGGAAGAGTTCCCAAATGTCAGGGTATCACTGGCATGAATCTTTTTGATGTTTTATATCTCTTTATTTTTTAAACATATTCCAAGATTGAACTTTGTTGCCCTTTTGGAGCTCTTTCTTGTTTTATTTAGAAACAATCTTATTTTATATATCTGGAATGAATCTTGAGAACAGACATGGTGAATTTCTGGTCTTTGGATTGTCACACAGGAAAGAAACAGTTTTTTGAGGACACAGGAGATATTCAGTAGAATTTAATAATAACATAATAATTACTAAAGAGAGCCAAAAATGAAATAAAAGTGGAAATAAAAATTTAGGATATCAAAGAAACCTCATAGCTATCCTCTTGAGACTATTCAACATCTTTTCTGCTTCTTCCATTAACTCCAGGAAATCCTTAGAGACGGCAATGTTGTGGACCAGTATGAGTAATCACCAGTTCTGTGCATTGAGTTTCTTAGGTTATGTAAGAATAATTAGTTAGCCCAGCCCTGTAGGTCATAAGCTTGATTTCTGTAATCCAGGACTATATAACCCTATTTGCTCTTCCTACAGTGCTCTGCATCAGGACCTCTTCTATTATATTAATTGCAGTATTCAAGTGTGAGCTTGAGCCTTCACCAGTAAAGTTAGTGAGGTTTGTCATATCCACAGCCCTTGTACATGGCCACATGGAGCCACAGTATATTCATGTAAGTTCTGAGGGAATTGATGATGTAGAAGAGATTACAATAATTATTACTCCTTCCTATTCATATGAACTATGATAGTTTGTGTACTGTGGTGCTATGAGAACTGCCGTAAAAAGTTGAGCCTCTCTATGAGCATTTAATATTCTTAGTGCTTTGGCAGTCCTCTAAATTCTCATTTAATTGTTTCAGTGTCTCTTCTTCATGGTCGTAAGATCAAAGAGAGCAGAAAATATGTTCAAATAAGTTGCTTAAAAATAAATTGTTTCATATGCAATCTAAAGTACTCTGGCTATGCTGGTGAGGGTGATTCAGTAACTATACTTTTGAAGAAAGCTACTGTGTGTGTGTGACTACAAAGGTTTTCCTGGGTTGGAGGATCTGAGCTCTATATTTTATGGGTCTTACTTCATCTGAATAGTTCTTCCAGTTTCCAAAATTATAAGCTTCTGCATGATTATTATTTTATAGAAAGTGAAAGACAAAGACAGTAGAAGTGAGTGAAGTCTTGTGTGAATTATTTTGCTTGATCACAACACAGAATATTCGTTTCAGTACACAGAAATTGTATAATATTTCATTATAAAAGAAAAAGTCCTATCTTTCCCTTGTAGTTTCCAAATCTTTCATACAGAAAGTTCACTTCATCTGTGTAAACTCCAGGTTGTATATTTGAGATGCACTTGGAACAGTATCAAAACATTGAAACAATAATTCAACTCACACTTTTCTAGTTCCCTTGGTTCATATTTGGCCTCACCCTCTGAATGCTGGGTTTATTGTTCTATAAAGGCTGCATAGTAAGTTTCTGGATATCGTTGCTGCTGTCAGCATCCTCCATCATTCCAAGGATCAGCCAATAATTATTCCATAGGAAATGAGGTTAGGTCCCTATATCATCTGTAGTTTGAAAACATGAGATCTTAAAAAGACACCTGGTTATAAGACCTATAATTATCTTCTTAAAGCTATATGATTAGTAATTCATGAAAATATACATATGTGAATGAAATAATGAATGAACAAAGAAGCTGGGAATGTGAGGTATAGTGGCGTGAGTTATACAGGGATTTTGAAGAGGTGAAATGGAAGAAATGTTAGTTTATTATGATTTGAAATATAAAAATAATCAAATAAAAAGCAAACCAAACCAAAAGAAAACACTTCAGAATCAAAGAATGTTACATTTGGTTTGAATCATTTTGCCTGTGCTATTTATTCATGTCAATTAGTACACACTATTAGTAATTGTGAAACAATTTAGCCATTGTAAGACCAAGTTTTAGTATTTTTTCTATGAGTGTTCCTCAATATATAAGCATTTTTACTTATATTGATATAAGTTATGACCTCTAACTGTCATTTTTTGGTTTCATATCACCTAAAGAGTCATTGCAACAGAAGTGAAATGGACATATTTTAAACATTAAGTAGACTCTTTATCCACTCAAAACACCAACTTCCACATGTTTGGTATTCCTTTGCATTTTCATTCCATTCAGGAATGTGTCATAGAAATTGATGAACAGTCTATTTTGGTGTTTGATTCTGTGTCACGGACTTTTCGGGTCATCTAATGATATTTAATGCTGCACTAATGGGTTATCCAAATATTGTTGACTGTATTCTCATCTGAATATAGAGTTATAAAAAGAAATGGAAGGTCAATCTTATATATTGTATGATGACACACTTTAGACTTTCACATAATTCTATGGTTCAGTGCCCATAGAATGCTACCCAATAAACTCATGTTTTTTTGTATTCATATGATTTACATCTGGAAAAATAAGTACAATGAAAATTTTATCATTTTGGAATTGGAGATTTGTTTTTATCCTTGGTATGTATGAGCATGTGGTATATAGAAAATAAATATTCTCTTGATTCACTGATTCCCAACCATTGTCACTGTTTTTACCACTGGAGACAAATAGTTCTACATGTGAGTGTATTTCATATTGTATTATCTTGAAGAGTATAACTAGGTAGATTTCACCATTTTTAATGCTGGAGAGATGGCTAAACCATTAAAGGCTAGGCTCATAGCCAAAAAAATGAATCTTGTTTAGGGAGATGGAACTTCCAAATTTGGTTGTTTGAACAAAGGGGGTGATTTCTTTTCCTTTTGATTTTTTATTTAAATTAGAAACAAGTTTGTTTTACATGTCAATCCCAGTTCCCTGTCCCTCCCCTCTTTGCCTGCCCTGAACCCACCTCCTATCTCATCCCCTTTCTTATCCCCAGGGAGGATGAGGCCTTCCATGAGGGATCTTGAAAGTCTGTCATATTAAATGAAGAAACTTTCAATGTATATTGTTGTCATAGTTCTCTGGAGACAGACTGGGAATGCCTTGAACAGGCAGCTGTCAAACAAGACAGCTCTTCCTGATAAGAAAACTGGGGGCAATCCTTTAGCTAATTCTACTTTATGGTGTTTAATATTTATAGGTCCTTTATTATGTTCATTTATTATTCTCACTTTTTCCAACATAAATATGGTACCAAAAACTAATGCTTGTCTGTCCATGAGGTAGTGATACTCCTGATCCTGTGCAATACATATGGGAAGTTCACAGACGGACTTAGAACTTCACTTTAGTATAAGGAAATATGTTTGAGTGACAAGATGGGCTGTGCTGCATTCTACTGAATGAGCATCAAATATGCATTAGGTCAATTTAAAATCGCTCTTTATATGTATTTCAATAGGAATTTATATAGCAATATTACTCAAAATATCTGACCCCTAAATTCATATCAGTCATTGAGATAGATGAAGTAGACAATAAAATCATGCAGAAGTGCTAAGAAGGCAAAGTTCATCATCATAATTCAAATTTCTGTAAAGTATCACATTTGACACACATAATAGAAAATGCTTATGATTTAGTTATGATGAGTTTCTGTTAAAAGTATTATTACTTAGATGGTACTAATTGAATACTTTCTAAATGCCAAAAAGTATTCTAAGCCAATGGCTTCTTTTTTTACTTATTTAATTTATAAACCATCTTATTTTACTTATCAATCCCAGTTCCCTGTCCCTCTCATCCTCCCTTTAGCCCACAGGGCCCCCAACCAAAGCCCCCATCCACTTCCCTGTGAGGGTGAGGCCTTCCATGGGGAAATCCTCAAGTGTGTCACACCCTGCCACATGTATCTAGGCTGAGAGTGTATCTCTGCATGAGGGAATGGGCTCCCAAAATCCATTTGTGCACTAGGGATAAATACTGGTTCCACTGCCAGAGGGCCTGTAGACTGCCCAGGCCCCATAACTTTCACCCAAGTTCAGGAGGCCTGGTTTGGTCCTATGCTGGTTCCCCAGCTGTCTGGCTGGGGTCAGTGAGCTCCCACTTGCTCAGGTCAGTAGTTTCTGTGGGCTTTCCCAGCTTGGTCTTCATCCCTTTTCTCATCACCCCTCCATGTCTAAAACTGGATTCCAGTTCTGCTCAGTGCTTAGCTGTGGATCTCTGCTTATGCTCCCATCAGCTTGAAGTAAGTATAATCTAGTATTTCCCATGTAAATATTGTAATTATATTGAGTTATGAAGTTAAGGATCTTGTAATACTTTAAATAGTAATGGGAGATTATACTGCTAAGTGTTTCAGAGACCCACTAGTCCTGGTCTACGGAGCGAGTTCCAGACAGCCTGCAAAACAATACAGAAAAACCGTCTCAAAAACCCAAAAAAATCTAAATACATTAAAAAAAAGATTTAAAAACCCAAAACAAAAAATGTATAGATGACACTGGAACCAGAAAAATATTTTTTTGGGTAGGAATAATAAATTTTTATTTAGAGACTAGGACTTTACACTGTTAGATGTACTCTAATAAAAATAAACTTACTCCTTACTATTGTAATTCAAATACGTATGTTTAAGTGCTTCAAGTTTTCATCTTACTTGATTGACAGTTTTCCTAAAGTGAGGCTTCTACAAACTACCCATTTTGTCTTAAAGGGGTTTGCTTTCTTTTTCTGTGAATACAGGGCAGCTGTTTACAGCTACTCCGAACTCATCTTCTAGGTTATTGTATTCAGTATGTCTCTCATAATATGTTACACATGAGTTAAGAACAAGACACTATTTACAGTATGGTATTTGCCACAACTGAGTAATTATTAATGACACCACAATAGGCTTCAGAAAATAATATTTGTACTCACTTGACTCAAATTGTAAAGAAGGTCTACACGTATACTGGCTCCATTGTTAACTACATTTTTGATTTCCTCCAAAAGATGTTCAAGAAATAAATCCATGCAGAACACAATATCTGTACCAGAATTCCACTTCATTCAACTCTCAGAGGACCCAGACCTACAGCCTATTCTCTTTGGCCTATTCTTGTCCATGTACATCTTGGCCCTGTTTGGAAACCTGCTCATCATCCTGACAGTAAGCTCTGACTCCCATCTCCACACACCCATGTACTTCTTCCTCTTCAATCTGTCCATGGTTGATATTGGTTTCATCTCCACCACTGTTCCAAGGGTGATTGTGGACATCCAGACTCACTGCCCAGTCATCTCCTATTTGGGCTGCCTGACACAGATGTCACTGTTTGTAATTTTTGCATGTATGGACAACATGCTTCTGGCTGTGATGGCATATGACAGGTTTGTGGCCATCTGCCACCCTCTGTATTACCAGGTCATTATGAATCCCACTCGCTGTGGTGTCTTACTTCTAGGATGTTTTCTCCTTAGCCTTTTGGAATTACTGTTGCACTATGTGGCAGTATTAAAATTTTCCAACTATGAGGAATATGTTGAAATTTCCAACTACTTCTGTGGCCCTTCTGAACTGCTTAAACTTG
The DNA here is from genome assembly GCF_017639785.1 of Mesocricetus auratus. Lineage (NCBI taxonomy): Eukaryota > Metazoa > Chordata > Mammalia > Rodentia > Cricetidae > Mesocricetus > Mesocricetus auratus. The sequence goes on along the minus strand of NW_024429235.1, from coordinate 1,477,880 downwards.
TCAATTTTGATACATTCACCAATAACATAGTCAGATTCTGTATGGGCACTCTCTTTGGGTTGCTTCCCATTTCAGGAATCATTTTCTCTTATTTTAAAATAGTTTCCAACATTATGCGATCATCATCATCAAGTGGGAAGCACAAAACCTTCTCTACCTGCGGGTCTCATTTGTCCATTGTTTTCCTGTTTTATGGAACAGGAATAGGAGTGTACTTTTCCTCCTCTCTGTCACAATCTCCAAGAAGTAATGCAGTGGCTTCAGTGATGTATACTGTGGTTACACCTATGTTGAATCCTTTCATATACAGCCTGAGGAACAAGGATATTAAATCTTCCTTAAGGAAGAGTTTTAGCAGAGTATTCTAACAAATGAAAATCTTTATTATTTCATCATGTATCCATGTATTACCTGTACATGTAAAATCCCAGTTAATATCTCACATTACCACTAACTGATACTTCACAATATCACATGATGTATGGTGGTCATTGACATTGCACATATGGTGAATGGATAGTGTGGTGGTTCGTAAGAAAATGGCCCTGTAAAGGAGTGGCACTATTAGGATGTTTGGCCTTGTTGGAGGAAGTGTGTCATTCTGGGGGTGGTCTTGGAGGTCTCTTTTGCTCAAGCCTCCCTCAGTGTTACAGCCAGTCCACTTCTTGTTGCCTGCAAGTTCCAATATCAGATCCACGTGAATGCCATTATGTTGTTTGTCATGATGAAAATGAATCAAATCTCTGAGACTGTAAACAAGCCACCCCATTAAATGTTTTCTTTATATATGTTACCATGGTAATGGTATTTCCGCATAGCAATACAAAACCCTAACCAAGACAGAAGTTGATTCCATGGACTGGGGTATTGCTGTGATATGCCATACCATGTGTTTGTTTGGAGAATTTTAGACTTTGGTACTTTGTTTAATGAACACAGGAATGCATTAAACATTGCTTAATGGGCCATACTAATAGAAGCATGGAAGTCAGAGATGCTTAGAATCATTTGAACTTTCGAGGCTCATTCAAGAGATTTGAGAGAAGAATTTTAGTATGCTGCCTAGAGATAGTTCTTGTGATACTTTGGTGAAGTTGCTTCCTTTGGCCATTTGTTCAAAAGTCTGCTTGAGCCTAAAGTGAAGAATCTTAGATTAATTTCATGGGAAGAAGAAATTTCAAAATACTCTGTTTTGCACATATTAGTGGTAAATCTAATGAAGACATGTAATGAAAAATAGCAAGATAAGTATAGTAAATTGCAAAAATTACATTTTGAAGAGAAAAAGAGCACCAGGAAGGTGAATAGAGATTAATGCTGTTCAAGGAGATAGATTAAGAAATGGAATAAAAGTAGTGAACTCAGGCCATGCTAATGTTGCAGGGGAAAGCTCAGTAGGCCTCATCCTTAGACAAAGAACTACAGGTAAAGAGGGAATTCTGAGAGCAGAGGAAATACCAGCAATTAAAGAAAAAAGCAATGAATGTGAAAGAGAGCAAGGATGGATACTTGTGAATTAGGGTTGGAGGGAGGTAGGAACTGCTGGATTTACTTTATTATCTCATTTTAAGCAAACTCAATTAAATTTATCACAATACCTGTAGAAGATTTGCACTTATAACACCCAGAATTGAGAAAATTAAAGTTCATGGATAAGGACTGACATCAATAAAATCTACTAATGAAGCATGAGATGGTTGGGACTCAAAATGCTCTTGGCCTACTCAGTTCTGAAGTCCTCACAGGTTTATAGGATGTTGTGTTCACAGAGTCCATGAAACCACATCAACAGACCACTGTAAAATGTAGAACAGATGGAAGAATATAAGAGTGATTCTATGCGACTCATTTGATGGGGGATTGATGGAGTTGTATATATAAACATGAACTTTACAAATTCAAAATCATTTTTTAATAATCCAATATTTTATGTTTTCTGGAAGGTGCATTGTTCAAAAAGGGCATATTTATGTTTACTGATTCCATTTACTATGTAAGTTTTAATAAAAGATTTTAATAAAGTAGCAATTTATCATAACTACTACCAATTTTTAATTGTGTACTAAAATGAATTTTTAATAACATAAACCCAATTTAAGTTAATATTGGTTTAAGATAATATTCATTAACAAAAACAAGGTACTATGAAACAACATGGCTTTCCAATAACAGGAAAACTGCTTGGGAAAATGGAACACAATGACTTAGTGAAGACCAGACTGGGAGCGAGTTTAGGTCTGGGGTCAGGGAAGGTGGCTCTCTCTTGCTTCTGATCGGGTCACAAGGAGCAGCCTGTGGGGATCCTTATAGCTGGAATTTGTGGCAATCCTGTGAACCTAGTCCCTAGAACCAAGATCTGTGCCTCTGCAAACACTGAACCAACAAAGGCAAGATCAGCATCTAAAATGGCAATCATTCCAAGCCAAGACCTATACACCAGTGCAAATATATAATCACTAACAGCCAAAACAATGTGTACTCTCTAACACATATAGCAAAGCAGTACAACAGGACTTGAGTAAAGCAATATGGCTGAAGCACAGTGTAAGTATTCCAAATTGCAATTACATAAATTGTATCCTTACAGAGGATATAAATTAATTTATTATTGAAATATAAAAACAGTGAAATCATGAATAAAATAGTTCAAGACATGAAAATACAATAGTATCGATAAAGGAAACCTAACTGAGGTAAGACATGAAATGAAAAATTGAGGAACTAGGTCTGCCATGTGGGACTGAGGACATGAGGGCCAACCAGGATGAGCAGCATGCAGCCAGCAAGCTTAGGTCCATTCTGCAATTCCCAACTCTCTTTCTGAAGTCCCTGTGAGAAGGGGCTGGAGCAGCAGCTAGAGCGGAGCTTGCTCTTATTCTCTACTTGCAGAAAAGTTGTCAGCCACTAGCATGGAGTAGAGACCCAAAGGGCAAGGAAATGAAGTTTCAGTACAACATGGTTTGATTCATCAAAAAGATGCTGTAAATGATGATGATTTTGAGCCATAATTAATTAAGTAGCCACATAAGTCAGAGGTATCATCATGTATGGGTGGGGTTCCGAGGTTGCTGGTTGCATTGACTGGAGAGGAGTGTGTGCATAAGTAACAGCTATCCCCCAGTGTCAGTTCCATACATGCCTAGTTACTATGTCGCACCTATTGGATTTCCATATTCTCTTGGGGAAGCATCATGGTCCACAGTTGGAATCCAGCCTATGCCGTATCTAACAACCTATGGAAAAATGAGTAAAGGAGAACGTCATCAAATTCCAGATAACATTTTTAGTCAACCAGGGACATTAGGAAACATCCCTCCATTTCTTAGTCAACTTGGATTTAGCTTTTTCCCTGGTAATGTTGATTTCTCTACATGGGGGACAAGTAGATCTCAGGAACAACACAAAATTCTGCTTATAGTAGCAGTTATGGATATCCACCTCGACCTCTCAGGAGAGATATTACTGATGGACAGGAAGGAATTGGAAATGATACTTTGAGCAACGTGCCTAGCATTAGTAGTACTGAGCAAGGCATGACTGGACTGAAAATTGGTGGTGACCTGAGAGCTGCAGTGACCAAAACTGAAGGTGTAGTCTTAAGCAAAAGTGGTATGACTAGCATTGCAACCAATAATGTGCCCTCTGTTAGCAGTGCAGCACCTAAACAACTTGGGCTGCTATTGCCAGAAGGCCCGCCAAACCTCAACTGAAATTTAAACCCAAAGGCAACATGGGAATTGGGGGGTGTTCTGCTTTGCTACCACCTCCTATAAAACACAACATGAATATTGAAACTTGGGATGAAAAGGGGTCTGTGGTAAAGGCTCCACCAACCCAACCAGTTCTGCCTCCTCAAACTATAATTCAGCATGTTCAGCCATTAATTCAACCACTACCATTGGTGCAAAGCCAACTGCCTCAACAGCAGCCTCAACCACCACAACCACAGCAGCAGCAAGGACCTCAGACACAGGCCAAGCCTCACCAAGCCTATTCTCAACAGCCACAGCTGCAGAATCGCTGGGGAGCTCCTCACAATAGAGGAACTGGCTGTAACCAGAACAATGGAGCAGGCGGTGAAAACTTTGGTTTAGGTGTTGTACCTGTTAGTGCTTCACATTCTTGTGTAGAGGTGCATCCAGTGCTGGAAAAACTGAAGGCTCTAAACAACTATAATCCCAATGACTGTGATTGTAACCTGAAGAATGGACATATTTTTATTATAAAGAGCTATTCTGAGGATGATGCACATCGTTCTATCAAGTACTCTATCTGGTGTAGTACTGAGCATGGAAACAAGTATTTGGATGCAGCTTACCATTCTCTGAATGGGAAAGGCCACTGCATTTACTCTTCAGTGTGAATGATAGTGGTCACTTTTGTGGAGTGGCTAAAGTCTGTTGGAGACTATAATGTGTATGTTAGTGTCTGGTCTCATGATAAGTGGAAGGGCAAATATGAAGTTAAATGAATCTTTGTCAAAGATGTTCCCAATAACCAGTTATGACATGTTCACTTAGAAAACTGACAATAAACCAATAACCGACTCAAGGGACACTCTAAAAGTACCCCTAGAAAAAGCAAAGCAAGTGGTTAAAATAATTGCTACTTTCAAGCATATCACTTCAAACTTTTATGACTTTGCACATTATGAAAAATGTCAAGAGGAGAAGGAAGTCATGTAAAGGGAGAGAAAGAGAGACAAGCAATAACCACTGTATGGAAATGTTCTATTAAAATGACAACATTAATGATATAGACTCTGTAAATGCCTAATAAGTCAAAGAAGATGTTATTAAAGCTTTTTTCTGCTTTTGGTGACATCTTTGAACCCTTTAACATGAAATTGACTCTTCTTGAAATGGTTTTCATCAGCATCTGCACTTAAACTCTCAACAAACACTTGAGAACTGTAATGGCATCAAGCACTTTCTGTCCTGAAGTTTTGACCAGTACCTGCTGTCTTTTGCAATTATGCATCCTAGCTAAGGCACAGAAGACTGAATGAATGCCTTGGTTCATTAACTCTTTGAATTTGTTGGGTACTAACAGTTAACCATTAGAAGTGGTTCAATGATATAAGCCATGTGAAGGGAGAGAAACATTAGAAGAGGTTCAATGATGTAAGAGTCTCACTGCTTCACCCTTTTTTTGTAGTTTTCAAATTGTCAATATTTAGCTATTTGACAGATTAAAAGCAAAATAATCATGCCATATTTAGTCCTGGAGTTATGTAAAAATTATTGTAGTAAACTTTTAATATGGCAAAGCAACCTTTTGCTCCATTTTAGCCAAAAGAAACATAATCTAAAATTATATTACAACATTTCCCTTGTCTTCAAACTATTTGGTGTAACAGAATATGGATATGCAGCTTGGAGGACTTCACTAATTAATGCACACTCCTCCCCAATTATATGTACCTTAACCCTAACCCTCCCCATGACCCACCATGCCCAGCAACATCAGCAGCCCCTATAGGCACAAACGCCTATATCAGTTGGAAGAACAGGCGAGTGACTAGGTTCCCAGTCACTATGAACAAAAGAACAAAATAATTATTTCTATGAGATATATATCCTGAGTCTTGATATAGACAAGGCTTAGCTTTCTTGCAAGTGCTCTCAGCCTTCTCTTTCAGTCCATCTCCATTCCATTGTGTCAGCTTTGATCCCCACTAACACTTTCTACTACCAGTGACCACACAGGGCTGGGACTCAGGTGGGCAATATTTCACTGTTTCCTGTCTGCCATACCATTTTTCCAGTTCTCAGTCCTGTAGCATTGTGCTTTCAGAAGCACCTCCTCTCACCCTATCTCCTGAGGACTCTGCTACTTGCTTCAATATCAGCTAGGTCTTTCCTGATGAGTCCCTCAGCCTTCCATTCTACTCCAACTGCATTCCTTTTTGTGAGACACCAATTCCTACAAACACCTATCAGGGATTCTTTAGTGGCTGCACTGGTCAGGGACTCAGGTAGGCAGTTCTCACTGCTTTTCCTGTCCTTTATTATGCTTTCTTGAGACTTTACACCTCGTTCTGTGGTAGCCTTTTTGCAGGAACCCCTTCTACCAATCTAACTACAATTTGATGTTCTTATTGTATGAGTATACATCCTTTGGGTATATGCCTAAGCATGGAATTGTGGGATCTTTAGGTAGAATGGTTCCCATTTTCTTGAGAAACTGCCATATTCATTTTCCAAAGTGGCTATACAAGTTTTCACTCCCACCAGCAATGGAGGAGTGCTCCCCTTTCTCCATATCCTCTCCAGCATAGACTGTCGTTGGTGTTTGTGATTTTAGCCATAATGACAGGTGTAAGATGGTATCTCAGAATTGTTTTGATTTACATTTCCCTGATGGCTAATGATGTTGACCAAGTTCTTAAGTGTATTTCAGCCATTTATGGTTCTTCTATTGAGAATTTTTTGTTTAGTTCTGTACCCCACTTTTTAATTAAATGGTGTTGTGCTGACCAGCTTCTTGAGTTCCTTGTAAATTTTAGAAATCTCCCATCTGTAAGATGTGGGATTGGTAAAGGTATTTTCCCATTCTGTGGGCTGCCCTTTAGTCTTGTTGACTGTGACTTTTGCCTTACGGAAGCATCTCAGTTTAAGGAGGTTCTATTTATTAATTGTCAATCTCAGTATCTGTGCTGCCTACATTATGTTCAAGAAGTGGTCCCATGTGCCAATTCATTCAATGGTACTTCCCACTTTCTCTTCTAAGAGGTTCAGTGTGGCTGGATTTACATTGAGGTCTTTGATCCATTTGAACTTAAGTATTGTGCATGATAATAGACAGGGATCTAGCTGCAGTTTTCTACAGCATCCAGTTATGCCAGCAACATTATTTGAAGAGCCTTTCTTGCTTTCCATCATATAATTTTAGTGAAAAACTATGTGTTCATAGATTTGTGGGTCCTTATCAAGTTTCTATATTCAATTCCATTGATCTACCTGTACATTTATTGTGCCAATTCCAAGCTGTTTTCAGAACTATAGATCTATAATGGAACTTAAAGTCAGGGTTGGTGATGCCTCTGGAAGTTCACTTACTGTACAGGGTTGTTTTGACTATACTGGGATATTTGTTTTTCCATAAAATGTTGTGTATTGTAATGTCAACATCTGTGAAGAAATGTGCTGACATTTTGATGGGAATTGCATTTAATCTGCAGATTGCTCTGTATTTTTCTTTTTTAAAAACAAAGTTGTAATTTTTACCATGATTCTGGCCTCTTTCATATAATATGATCTTCTTGCAAATACCATGACACTGAATGCCAATAATTATCTTTACATAGAAACATGAGAAATTAAACAGCATAGAGACTCTTTGCTCCTACCTCCAGTGGAACAGGCAGACAGATCTCTTATAGCTTCCCTCAAGACCACAACCTTTGTCTCAGCTTCCAACTCCAAAAACATTTCTTGGGAATCCATCAGTCACACATTCCAGGAAATCAGCTGGGCATCTTCAGTCTTACTCCTATCTTTCAATTCTAGTTACACTAGAGAACTAACAGCACATCTGAAAGCTCTAGAACACAAAGAAGCAAACTCACCCAGGAGGAGTAGACGCTGGGAAATTATCAAATTGAGGGCTGAAATCAATAAAGCAGAAACTAGGAAAACAATACAAAGAATCAATGTAACAAAGAGTTGGTTCTTTGAGAAAATCAACAAGATAGACAAAACTTTACCGAAACTCACCAAACAGCAGAATGTGAACATGCAAATTAACAAAATCAGAAATGAAAAGGGGGACATAACAAAAGATACTGAGGAAATCCAGAGAAACATCAGATCATACTTTGAAAACCTGTACTTCATATTTTGAAAATTTAAAGGAAATGGACAACTTCCTGGATAGATATTATAGCCTGTCAAAATTAAATGAAGAACAGATAAGCAATCTAAATAGACTTATAACACCTAAGAAAATAGAAGCAGTCATCAAAAGTCTCCCAACCAATAAAAGCTCAGGGCCAGACAGCTTCAGTGCATAATTCTACCAAAAATTCAAAGAACAGCTTATACCAATTCTCCTCAAAGTATTCCATGCAATGGAAGCAGAACGGTCTTGCCAAACTCTTTTTACTAGGCTTCAATAACATTGATACCCAAGCCAAACAAAGACCCAACTAAAAAAGAGAACTTCAGACCAATTTCCCTTATGAACTTTGATGCAAAAATACTCAATAAAATACTGGCCAGTCGGATCCAAAAAAAAATCAGAAAACTCATCCACCATGATTAAGTAGGCTTCATTCCAGGGATGCAGGGATGTTTCAACATACAAAAATCCATCAATGTAGTCCACGATACAAACAAACTGAGACACAAAAATCACATGATCATCTCACTAGATGCTGAAAAAGCCTTTGACAAACTCCAACACCCCTTCATGGTGAAGGACATAGAGAGATCTGGGATAACAGGAACATACCTAAACATGCTAAAAGCTATATACTGTAAACCAACAGCCAACATAAAATTAAATGGACAGAAACTCAAGGTGATTCTGCTAAAATCACGAACAAGAAAAGGCTGTCCACTCTCCCCATATCTCTTAAATATTGTACACGAAGTTCTAACTAGAGAAATAAGACAACAAAAGGATAGTAAGGTGATGCAAATTGGAAAAGAAGAGGTCAAACTGTCACTATTTGCAGATGATATGATAGTTTACATAAATGACCCAAAGAACTCTACCAGTGGACTCTTACAGCTGATTAACACCTTCAGCAAAGTGACACAATACAAGATGAACTCAAGAAAATCAGTAGCCCTACTATATACAGAAGATAAGAGTGCTGAGAAAGAGAACACCAACCTTTACAATTGCAACACACAAGATAAAATACCTTGCAGTAACAATACCAAACAAGTGAAAGACCAGTATCGCAAGAACTTTGAGTCTTTAAAGAAAGAAAATAAAGAAGACACCAGAAAATTGAAAGATCTCACATGCTCTTGGATAGGTAGGATCAATGTAGTAAAAATGGCAATCCTGCCAAAAGCAATCTACAGACTGAATGAAATCCCCACCAAAATCACAGCACAGTTCATCACAGACCTTGAAAGAAGAATTCTCAACTTTTTATGGCGAAACAAAAGACCCAGGATAGCCAAGAATACTCTGCTCAACAAAGCAACAACTAGAGGCATCACCATTCCTGACTTCAAGGTCTATTATAGAGCTATAGTCCTGAAAACAGTTTGGTATTGGTACAAAAATAGACAGGTAGACCAGTGGAATTGAATTGAACACTCTGAGAAAATCCACAAACCTATGAACAGCTGATTTTCGACAAAGAAGCTAAAATTATACAATGGAAAAATGATAGCATCTTCAACAAATGGTGCTGGAATAACTAGATATTAGCATGTAGAAGACTGCAGATAGATACTTATCTATCGCCATGCACAAAACGTAAGTCCAAAGGGATCAAAGACCTCAACATAAATCCAGCCACACTGAACGTGTTACAAGAGAAAGTGGAAGGTATCCTTGAATGAATTGGTACAGGAGACTTCTTCCTTACCATAACACCAGTAGCACAAACACTGAGATTGACAATTAATAAATGGGACCTCCTGAAACTGAGTAGCTTCTGTAAGGCAAACGATACTGTCAGCAAGACAAAAAGGCTACCCACAGATTGGGAAAAAATATTCACTAACCCCACATCTGACAGAGGGCTGATCTCCAAAATTTGCAACGAACTCAAGAAGCTATTCTCCAAAACACCAAAAGACCCAATTAAAAAGTGGGGGACAGAACTAAATAGAAATTTCTCAACAGAGGAGACTAAAATGGCTGAGAGACACCTGAGAAAGTGCTCAACATCCTTAGCCATTAGGGAAATGCAAATCAAAACAACCCTTAGATATCATCTTACTCCTGTCAGAATGTCTAAAATCAAAAACACCAATGACAGCTTATGCTGGAGAGGGTGTGGAGAAAGAGGAACACTTGTCCATTGATGGTGGAAGTGCAAACTTGTACAGCCACTTTGGAAATCAGTATGGAGATTCCTCAGGAAAATGGGAATCAGTCTACCACATGACCCAGCAATTCCACTCTTAGTCATATACCCAAAAGATGCCCATTGATACAACATGGATGTCTGTTTCACTATGTTCATAGCAGCATTATTTGTAATAGCCATATCCTGGAAGCAACCTAGATGCCCCACAACTGAGGAGTGAATAGAGAAAATGTGGTACATTTAAACGATGGAGTACTACTCACTGGAAAAACACAATGGAATCTTGAAATTTGCAGGCAAATGAATGGCACTAGAAGAAATCCTCCTGAGTGAGGTAACCCAGTCACAAAAAGACAAACATGGTATGTACTCACTCATATATGGATTTTAGATATGGATCAGTGGAGTGTAGTTAAGTATATCCTAATATCACCTGCCTCTGATAATTTAGGCAGCATGATTGTCTAATATCTGTAATAACAACTTGAGCCTCTCTACTGGAATTTTGTATTCTCAGTTAAAATGGCAGTCCTCAGATTCTCATTAGTCTATCCCTAGTGTCTCTTCTCCATATTTCTATGAGCAAAGATAGCAGAAAATATGCCCAACTATGTTATTTCGTAATCAATGTACTGTACTGTACTGTGCTTGTGAGAGTGACTCTGTAACTATATTTTGAAGAATGCTATGATGTTTTTGTGAGACTAATGTCCTCCATGATTGGAAGATCCGAGCTCTATATTTTATGGATCTTACTTCATCTGAATAGGTCTTTCAAATTCCAAAATTATAAGCTTCTGCATGATTAATATTTTACAGAAGGTGAAAGACAAAGACAGTGATTAGGAAGAAATCAGTGAAGTCTTGTGTGAATTCCTTTGCTTGATCAAAACACAAATTATCTGTTCAGTAAACAGACATTGCATAATGCTTTATTCTAAAAGAAAAAAAGCATTGGCCCATCTCTTCTTTCTTTCTGTCATAGGTTCTGTATGTTTTATTATGGGGTGTTATCCTCTTCTATGTGAACTGTGGATATTATATCTAAGGTGTATTTGTAACAGTCAGAGAACACTGAAATAATAATTCATTTCTGACTTTTCTGTTTCCCTTTGCCCATATTATCTTTGTACCTTGAAATAAAGTCTCATCATTTTTCCAGCACTCATTTGGCCTCAACATATGATTCCAGGGCTTACAGATATATAAAGAATGCATTCTATTTTCCTGGATATCTTTGGTCTTTTCAGCATCCTCTATCATTCCAAGGTTCAGCCATTAAGTTGTTAATGAGAAAATTAGGCCAGGTCCCTATATCATTTGTAATTTGAAAACATAAGAGCTTAAAAAAATTACATCCTATAAAGACCTCTGGATATCTTCTTAAAACTATATAATTAGTAGTCAATGAAAATAAACATATAGACATGAAATAATGATTGGACACAGAAGTTAGGAATGTGAAACAGAGTGGGGTGTGTTCTATAGGTTGTTTGAGGAGGTGAAATGGAAGGAAGTGTGTTTGTTACTATATTATTATTTGAAATATAAAAATAACCAAATACAAAACAAAGAAGAAACCAGACCAAAACACTCAAGAATGAAAGAATGACACATTTCTTTTAAATTATTTTGTCTCTTCTATTTATTTATGTGAATTAGGATACATTGTTAGGAATTCTGAGACACATGGACTGTCATATGATCAAGCTTTATTAAGTATTTGTTCTATGAATGTTCTCCTTATTTAAGTAATTTTTGTATATTGATAATAACTTACTATCTCTAACTTTCATTTTTTTTCTGTTTCATAAACACTAAAGAGTCATTGCCACAAATGTGAAATGAGCAATATATGTTTTATACATTAAGTAGACCCTTTATCCTCTCAAAATACTGATGTATATGTACCTGGTTTTGTTTACATTTTCATTCCATTCAGTAATATGACCTAGAAATTAATGTGAGATTAATTTATTTGTTGCTTAATTCTGTATCATGGACTTTTGGGTCATCTAATGGTATTAAATATCTGCACTATTAATTGTTGTATGTGTCCTCACCTGAAGATAAAAGAATGTACAGGAATGAAAATAAATGAAAAGTTAATTTTGTGTATTGTTTGAAGATACACTTTAGTGTTTTACATAATTCTATGGTCCAATGCCCTTTGGAAATAATTCCCAGTAAGCTCATATTTTCTGTATTCCTAGGAATTTTAATTGGGATAAATGAATACATTGTAAATTTTATCATTTTGCAAAAGGTAATGCATTGTTATATTTGTTTGAGCATGTGGCTATGACAAAACTCATAAATGTTCTCTCAATTCATTGATTCCCCACCAAGGCCACTGTCTTCACCACTGTATAAGAACATTCAACATGTGAGTACATCCCATATTGCATTATCCTGAAAGGAGTATTACTAGGTAGATTTCACCATTTTTATTGACAGATATGTGATTTTAGACATGGAGCAGGGGATTGCCAGCCTACAATCCTACTGCCAGAGGTGGGAAATAGGGAGAACCCCAAGAGAGACACGCACAGTACCCTGGAGGAGGAGAATATGGCAGGATCTTCTGAGTCTATTGGAAGCATGGGGAGAGGGGAAAGTGTGCTGAAAGAGATGGGGAGAAGAGGAGCGGAGAGGATGACATGGAGCAGCAGGAATATTGTATTAGGGGATGAATAGAGGAGAGCATGATGAGGGATACCATTATAGCAGGAGTCATTATAGGTTTGAGGAGAGATCTGGCACCAGTGAGATTTTCAGAAATCTATAAGTATGACATCAACTGGCAACCTATTCTTAAATGCCTTTCCCTAATAATGAGATTTATGACTTCCTTATATGCCATCCTAGAACCTTCTTCCAGTGACTGATGGAAGCAGATGCATACACCCACAGTTAAACACTGAGCTGACCTCCTGTAACCCAGTTTCAAAGAGGGAGGAGTGATGAGCAAAGGGGTTAAGTCCAGGCTAGTGAAACCCACAGAGACAGGTGACCTCAATAAGGGGGAACTCATAGACCCCAGACTTATGGGTGAGTGGGCAGCATGGGACTGATCCAGGCCACCTGAATGTGGGTGTCATCAGGGAGGCCTCGTAATCTATGGGGCCTCGGGTAGTAGGTCAGTATTTATCCCTGGCATATGAATATTCTTTGGAAACCCATTCTACATGAAGGCATGCTCTGTCAGACTGGACACAAGCGAGAGGGCCCAGGCCCTGACCTAGATGATATGACAGACTTTGGAGATTCCCCATTGAGGTCCTCACCTCCCCTGGGTATCGGTGGGCAGATGGGGTGGGGTGTTTGTGTGGTTGGTGTGGGGTAGGGGAGGAGGGGAAGGAGAGGGAGATGGGATTGACTTGTGAAGCAAGATTTTTTTTCTAATTTAAATAAAAATTAAATAAGAACGGGTAAGCAATTTAAATAGACACATAATCCCTAACGAAATAGAAGCAGTCATCAAAAGTCTCCAAAGAAAATAATGCCAGGGCAGATGGGTTCATTGCGAATTCTTCTACAAATTCAAAGAAGAACTAATACCAATACTCCTAAAAGTGTATACACAATAGAAGTAGAAGGATCATTGCCAACCTCTTTTTATGAGGCTCCAATTACCTTGGTATGGAAACAACAAGATACAACTAATAAAGAGAACTTCAGACCAATCTCCCTCATGAACATTGATACAAAATACTCATTGATATAAAATACTTGCAAATTGAATCCAAGAACACATCAGAAGAATCATCCACAATAATCAAGTAGGCTCATCCCTGGGATACAGGGATGGTTCAACATGCAAAATCCGTCAATGTAATCCACCATATAACAAACTAAAAAAAAACTAAAATACCAAGCTGTTTTTATTATTATTGCTGTATAGAAGAGCTTGAAGTCAAGAATTGTGATACCTCTGTTTGTCCTTTTATTGTACAGGGCTGTTTCAGTTATCCTGGGTTTTTGTTTTTCCATATAAAGTTGAGTATTGTCCTTTCAAGGTCTGTGAGGAATTGCGTGGGAGTTTGATGGGATTGTATTGAATCTGTATGTTGATTTTATTAAGATGGCATTTTTACTAGGTTGATTCTACCTATGTAAGAGCATGGAAGATCTTTACATTTCCTGGTATCTTCTTTGATTTTTTTCTTTAAAGACTCAAAGGTCTTGTCATACAGGTCTTTCACATGTTTGCTTAGAGTTATATTATGTTGTTTGTGGTTATTGCAAAGAGTGTTGTTTCTGTGATTTCTTTTCAGGTCATTTATTCTCTATATATACTAGGGATGCTGAATTTTTAAAAATTAATCATGAATCCTGTCACTTTGCTGAAGGTGTTTATCAGCTGTGGAACATTCCTGATAGAATTTTTGAGCCAATCATGTAAGCTATCACATCATCAGCAAATAGGAAAAGTTTCATATCTTCATTTTCAATTTGTATCCCGTTGAACTCCTTCTGCTGTCTTATTGCTCTAGCTATAACTTCAATACAATATTGAAAAGAAATGGAGAGAGTGGACAGCCTTGTCTTGTCTCAGATTTTAGAGGTATTGGGTTGAGTGTCTCTCCATTTAGTTTCATGTTGGCTGTTGGTTTGCTACATATTGCCTTTATCATGTTTAGGTATGTTACTGTTATCCTTGATCATTCCAACAGCTTTATCATAATATCGATATATTAGTGAGTACATACCATGCTTGTCTTTCTGTGATTGTGTGACCTCAATAAGGATGGGTTCTTCCAGTTCCATTCATTTCTATGCAAATTTCAAGATTTCATTATTTTTTTCTGCTGAGTAATACTCCATTGTGTAAATGTATCTCATTTTCTCCATCCATTCTTTTGTTGAGGGGTATCTAGGTTGCTTCCAGGTTCTGGCTATTACAAACTATGCTGCTATGAACAGGGTTAAACAGATGTCCTTGTGGTATGAATGTGATTATTTTGGAATATGCCCAAGAATGCAATTGCTGAATCTTAAGATAGACTGATTCTCATTATCCTAGGAAACCACCATATTCATTTCCAAAGTGGCCCCACAAGTCTGCACTCCCATCAGCAATGGAGGAGTGATCCCCTTTCTCCACATCCTTTCCAGCAAAGACTGTCATGGGTGTTTTTGATTTTAGCCATTCTGACAGAAGTAAGATGGTGTTTTGAATAGCATTTTCCTGATGACTAAGGGTGTTGATCACTTTATTAAGTGTCTTTCAGTCATTTTAGATTCCTCTGTAAAGAATTCTCTATTTAGTTCTGTACCCTATTTTTAATCAGATTATTTGGTGTTTTGGTGGCTAGCATCTTGAGTTCAGATGTGTGTTGCTGAAGACCTTTTCCCATTCTGTGGGCTTCCATTTTGTCTTGTGGTCTGTGTTCTTGGCATTACAGAAGCTTCTAATTTTCAGGAAGTCCCATTTATTGATTATTGATCTTAGTGTCTCTGCTACTGGAGTTATGTTCATGAAGTGATCTCCTGTACCAATTTGTTCAAGGGTATCTCCCACTTCCTCTTCCAGGAGGTCCAATGTGGCTGGGTTTATGTTCAGGTCTTTGATTCATTTGAACTTAACATTTCTGCATGGTGATATATATGTTTCTACCTACAATCTTCTACATGTCAGCCTCTCATTTTGCCAGCACCATTTATTGAAGATACTTTCTTTTTGCCATTGTATAAATTTAGCTTTGTCAAAATAAAAAATCACATGTTTATAGGTGTGTGGATTAATATCAGGGTGCCCGACTCAGAGCCTCCTGAAACCTGGGGACTGTGCACTCAGGATCCCACCCTGGAGGACCAGCACATCCAGAGTCTTCAAGCATCCTAGTCCCGCCTCCATCCATGGGAAGAGCTAAGTGTGGGACTGTTTGAAACCAACCTATTGGTGCCCTTCTCTGAGCCTCCTGAGACTTGTGGCCAGCACACAGGGAAGACCTCCCAGTAGAGGATCCCATCCAAGGTCTGTCAGTGTCATGGTAATTGTCCCACATCCACCCATGGGAAGAGGAGAGCCATTGTAGTATTGGGCCTTCTTTTACCCACCGGAAGAGAAACTTAGATCCATGTCCACAAGGAGAGGAAGAGACTCCACCTATACAAACCAGAAGAAGGGATAGGAAGAAAACAATATTAAAACACATTCAACAACAGAAAAACCAACATGACACCACCAGAGTATAAGGACTCTATACTAGTAAGACCTGAATTTTCCAACACATATGAAGCAGAAAAGAATGACCTAAAAAACAACTTCATGAAAATGATAGAGGCCCTCAAAGAGGATATGAGAAAAACCTTTAAAGAAATGGAAGAATAAAACAAACCCAAAAAGTAAAAGAAATCAACAAATCTCTAAAAGAAAGCCAAGAAAAAACCAAATGATGAAGTTTGTTTAAACAATTAAAGAGTTGAAAACTAAAATAGAGACAATAAAGAAAACACAAACTGAGGGAAGGTTGGAATAGAAAAGCTGGGCAAATGATAAGGAACTACAGATGTAAGCATAACCAATAGAATACAAGAGATGGAAGAGAGAATCCCAGGTATTGAATATACACTAGGAGAAATAGATTCATCTACCAAATAAAAGGCTAACTTAAATAAATCCCTAACACAAAATATCCATGAAATATGGGACACCATGAAAAGACCAAACTTAAGAATAATAGGTAGAGGAGGGTGATGAAACCAACCTTAAAGGTGCAGAAAACATTAAACAAAATCATAGTAGGAAAATTTTCCCAACTTAAATAAAGACATGCCAAGGAAAGTACAAGAAGCTTACAGGACACCAAATAGAGTGGATCACAAAAAATCCCCTTGCCACATAATAATTAAAACCCCAAACATACAGAATAAAGAAAGACTATTAGAAACAGCAAAGGACAAAATCCAAGTAACATATAAAGGCAAACCTATCAGAATTACACATGACTTCTCCTTGGAAAATATGAAAGCCAGAAGGTCTTGAATAGATATTCTGCAAAGACAAAGAGACCATGGATGCCAGCCCCGACTACTACACCCAGGAAAGCTTTGCATCACTACAGATGGAGAAATCAAGATATTCCATAACACAACAAGATTTACACAATATATGTCCACAAATGCAGCCGTACAGAAAGTTCTGGAAGGAAAACTCCAACCTAAGGAAGTTAACTACACTCCCAAAAACATAGGAAATAGATAAAACCACTTTACCAATATCCAAAGAATAAAGGGGTGGAAATCCACACACAATACCACCACCACGGCCACCAAATCCAAAACAAACAGGCATTATCCATCAATGGTCATTAATATCCCTCAATATTAATGGTATAAACTCAGCTATAAAAATTGACAGGATAATAAAATGGATATGATGACAGAATCCATCCTTCTTCTGCATACAGGAAACACACATCAACTTCAAAGACAGATGGTACTTCAGAGTTAAGAGTTGTGAAAAGCTTTTCCAATCAAATGGACCCAAGAAACAAACAGTTGTAGCAATCCTAATATCCAAAAAAATAGACTTTAAACTAAAATCAATCAAAAGAGATGAAGAAGGCAATTTCGTATTCATCACAGTAATAATTCATAAATATGAATTCTCAAAGTATGAACATCTATACCCCAAATACCATGTGACTGGTGGATTTCCAGGAAACGTTTTAGGAAGTTGAGGCTGAGACAAAGGGATGTGATACAGAGGAAGGTTATAAGAGATCTATCTCCCTGTTCCACTGGAGAGGAGCAGAGAGTCTCTTTGCTATTTAATTTCTCATGTTAATATGTAAAGATAATAAGTGTACTTCAATGTCACAGTATTTGCAAGAAAATCATATTATATAGAAGAAGCCAACGATCATGCTGAGTACAGTCACTTAATTGCCATAAAACAGGGAGACTTGACACCACAACCACCAGGAGAGTTGAGTTCTTTGCCCTACCTTGCCCACCTCCCATGCTTCTCATTGGAAGCCTTGAATGGGGCACATAGTCCCATCCCACTCATTGAATCCCCAGATGCCTGGGAACAGACTAAAGCTCCAGCATCTGACACTATTGAAGCCTTTCCCTGCACACATCAGGAGAGCTGCCACCATTGGAATCAAGGACCAGCACCCACTGAGAAAGGCTCCACATGGACCCAATGGAAGGAGAAATGGGAGGATGGCAGTTTTAAGAAAACATTCAACAACATAAAGAGTAATATGACTCTACCAGAGTCTATGGTTTTTCCACCAGCAAGATCTGAATATCCCATCACAGATGAAGCAGAGAAAACAACCTTAAAAACACCATTATGAAGATGATAGAGGACCTGAAAGAGGAAATGAGAAAATCATTTAAAGAAATGCAAGAAAAAACAAACAAAAATAGAAGAAATGGAGGAAAAAATGCAAGAAATTAACTAATTTCTTAAGGAAAGACTAGAAAAAATATCAAACAGGTAAAGGAAACAATTCAAACAGTTCAAGACTTGAAAACTGAAACAGAGGCAATAAAGAAAACACAAACTCCTTAAATAAATTGAAGAAAAAACAAACAAAAAAATGGAAGAAATGAGGAGATGACAAACCAAAAAATGCAAGAAATCAACAAATCTCTTAAAGAAATTAAGGAAAGCCAAGAAAAAGAACCAAAGAGATGAAAAACGCAATTCAAACAGTTCAAAACCTGAAAATTGAAATAGAGACAATAAAGAAAACACAAACTAAGGTAATGCTGGAAATAGAAATCTAGGTAAATGAACAGGAACCACAGATGCAAGCTTACCCAACAGAATACAAGAGATGAAAGAGAGAATCTCGGGTACTGAATATAAACTAGAGGAAATAGATTCATCAACCAAAGAAAATCTTAAGTCCAACAAATACTTAACACAAAATATCCAGGAAACATGGAACACCTTGAAAACTCCAAACCAAAGAATAATAGGTATATCCCCAGACTGACGGCTGGGAAACCAAACAAGGCCCCCTGAGGCCTGGAAAGTCTATGGTCCAAGGGTAATGGAACAATATTTATCCATAGTGCAAAATGGATTTGAGAGTCCATTGCCCATAGAGGGAGACTCTCTCAGCCTAAATACATGGGTGAGGGCCTATGCCCTACCCCAAATGATGTTACAGACTTTGATGATCCCCCAATGGAATGCCTCAGTCTCCCTGGGGAGTCAGATGAGGAATGGAATGGAGGAAGTGCTCTGTGGGGTGCATGGGAGAATAGGATGGAGAGAGAAGTGTGATTGATGTGTAAAATAAGATTGTATCTAATTTAAATTAAAAAATAAACTTAAAAAAGTAACTAGATAGGAACAGTGTAGGAAAGAAAGAAAGAGAGAGAGAAAGAAAGAAAGAAAGAGGAAGAAACAAAGAAAACAAAAACTGAGGGAATGCTAGAAACAAAATCTGGAAAACAATCAGGAACCACAGATGCAAGCAAAACCAAGAGAATACAAGAGATGGAAGTGAGAATCTCAGGTGTTGAAGATAAACTAGATGAAATAGATTCATCAACCAAAGAAATTCTTTATTCCAACAAATTCTTAACAGAAATTATCCAGGAAATATGGAACACTATGAAAAGACTAAATCTAAGAATGGTAGGTATAGAAGAAGGCAAAAAAAAACCCCAGCTCAAAGATGCAGAAATCATATTTGTCAAAATCATAGAAGAAAACAATCTCACCCTTAAAAAGGACATGCCTAATGAAAGTACAATAAGCTTACAGAACACCCAATAGACTTAACCAAAAAGATGTCCTCTTGAAACATAATAAGCAGAACACCAAACATATAGTTTCCATGGAAATTCAGAAATCCAGGTCACCTACAAGCATTAAGAGATGATAAGTGACATCACAGACTTCTATAGCCAGCAAACCTTTCATAACTATAGATGGAGAAAACAATATATTCCAAAACAAAACCATATTTCAAAAACAGTACTACAGAAAGCACTAGAAGGAAAACCCCAACCCAAAGATTTATCTACTGTTACAAAAACATAAACAATAGTAACCTCACATTACCAAAGCCAAAAAAGGGGGGAAACACACACACAAAAGCACAAAAACCCAGAAATCCAAAACTAGCTAGAATCAATAATCAAAGGTCATTAATATCCCTTAATATCAATGGTCTTAGTACACTATGAAAAGACACAGGCAAAGAGAATGTGTATGAAGACAGAATCCACCCTGCTGCATATAAAAAACACAACTTGCTTCCAGACCCCACCCTCAGGCATCCTCAGCTTCAGGTGAGCTTGGGTCCCCTGGGACCACTCCTCCACCCATTACCAACTCCCCCAATCTTCCTGGCATCCAGAGGATCCATCACACAGGAAAGGCATCAGTCCTTCCAGACCCTACCCTCTGGAATGCCCAGCTTCAGCTTCAGGAGAGAAGGAGACCAGTGGAGTCAGAAAGACCCCACCTGCACCCAATGGAAGAAGAATAAGAAGAAGACAGAATAAGACCTCAATCAGCAGTAGAAAGACCAACATGACTCCACCAGAATCTAGAGATGCAAAGCCAGCAAGACCTGAAAAGCATAACATAGATGAAGCAGAAGAGACAGACATTAAAATTATTTTATGAAGATGATAGAAACACTCAAAGAGGAAATAAAGAAACCCCTTAAAGAAATAGAAGGGAAACAAACAAAAATACATGAAATGGAGGAAAAGACAAACAAAAAAATTCAAGAAATAAACAAATCTCTCAAAGGATCTCAAGAGTACTAAAAAAAAAAAACCAAAGAAATGAAGGAAACATCTCAAACAGTTGAAGGATTGGAAGCTGAAATAGAAAAATAAAGAAAACACAGAATTAGAGGCTGTTGGAAATAGAAAAGCTGGGTAAACGATCAGGAGCTACAGATGCAAGTATCACCAATAGAATATAAGAGATAGAAGAGAGAATCTCAGGTGTTAAAGAGTCATTAGAGGATATGCAGTCATCAACCAAAGATAATCCCAAAACAAACAAATCCCTAACCCAAAATGTCCAGGAATTATGGGACACCATGAAGAAGTCAAACCTGAGCATAATAGGTATAGAAGAAGGCAAAGAAATACAGCTCAAAGGTACAGAAAACATATTCAACAAAATCATAGAAGAAAACTTCCTTAACCTAAAGAAGGATATGCCTATGAAAATAAAAGAATCTTACAGAACACCAAATAGTCTGGACCAGAAAAACCAGTCCCCTTGCCACATAATAATCAAAACATCAAACCTACAGAATAAAGAGAAAATATTCAGATCAGCTAAAGAAAAAGGCCAAGCAACTTACAAAGGAAGTCCTATCCCAATTACACCCAACATCTCAATGGAAACCATGAAAGCCAGAAGATCCTGGAAAGATATCCTACAAATGCTAAGGCAACAAGGATGCCAGCCCAGACTACTATATCAAGCAAAGCTTTCAAATACCATGGATGGAGAACACAAAGTATTCCATCACAAAGCCAGATTTAAACAATATGTATCCATGAATCTAGCCATACAGAAAGTGCTGGAAGGAAAACCTAGACCCAACTAAGATAACTACACTCACAAAGACATAGGCAATAGACAATCCCATTTTACCAAAGATCAAAAGAAAGACAGAGGAGAACCTACACACAATAACACCACTGCAAATAAATCAAACACAAACAAGAACAATCAATGATCATTAATATCTCTCAATGTCAACGGTCTCAATTTGCTTTTAAAAAGACATATTCTAGCAGAATGGATATGTAGACAGAACCCATCCTTCTGCTGCACACAAGAAACCCATCTCAACCTCAAAGACAGATGTTACCTCAGAGTAAACTGTTGGGAAAAGATTTTCAAATCAAATAGTCCCAAGAAACAAGCTGGTGTAGCAATCCTAATGCCTAGCAAATTAGACTTCAAATTACTATCAATCAAAAGAGATGAAGAAGAGCATTTCATATTCATGAAAGGAAAAGTCCATCAAGATAAAGTCTCAATTCTGAACATCTATGCCCCAAATAAAAAGGCATCCTCATTCATGCAAGAAACATTACTAAAGCTGAAATCGCGCATAAAATCTCACACGATAGTAGTAGGAGACTTCAAAACTCTGCTTTCCTCGCTAGACAGGATCTCCCGACAGAAACTTAACAAAGAAACAAAAGAACTAATAGAAGTTATGACCGAACTGGTTTTAACATACATCTATAGAATATTCCACCCAAACGCAAAGGGATATATCTCTTCTTGGTGCCATATGGAACCTTCTCTATAATCGGCCACATAATAGGAAACACCAAACTTCCACAGACACAAAAAATGGAATAACCCCCTGTATCTTATCAGACAACCATTCTTTAAAGTTAGAATTCAACAACAACACAAATTGGAGAAACCCTACAAACTCATAGAAATTGAACAACACGCTATTATATCATTTCTGAGTCAAGGAAGAAATAATAAAAAGAAATTAAAGGCCACCTGGAATTCAGTGAGAATGAAGACACAGCATAATCAAACTTATGGGACATTCTGAAAGCAATGCTGAGGGGAAAGTTCATAGAACTTAGTGCCCACAAGAAGAAACTGCAGAACAGTTACACAAGAGAATTAGTGCACAACTGAATGCTCTAGAAAAAAGAAGCAAACTCACCCCAGAGGGGTAGACTCTAGGAAATAATCAAATTGAGGGCTGAAATCAATCAAGTAGAAACCAGGAAATCATTGACAAGAATCAGTGAAACAAAGAGTTGGTTCTTTGAGAAAATCAACAAGATAGACAAACCTTTCTCCAAACTAACCTAAAGCAGAGAGAGAGAGAGAGAGCGAGAGAGAGAGAGAGAGAGAGAGAGAGAGAGAGAGAGAGAGAGAGAGAGAGAGAGCATGGCAATTAGCAAAATCAGAAATGAAAAGGGGGGATATAACAACGGACACAGAAGAAATCCAGAGAATCACCTGGGCATACTTTGAAAACCTGTAATCCACAAAATCAAAAATTTAAAGGAAATGGACCATTTTCTGCATAGATATCACTTGTCAAAACTAAATCAAGAAGAGATAAACATTCTAAACAGACCTATAACCCTTGAGGAAATAGAAGCAATCGTCACAAGTCTTCCAATCAAAAAAGCCCAGGGCCAGATGGCTCAGTGTGGAATTCTACCTGAAATTCAAAGAAGAGATAATTCCAATAGTCCTCAAAGTGTTCCACACAATAGAAGCAGGAGGCTCACTGCCAAACTCTTTTTATTAGGCTACAATCACCTTAGTACCCAAGCTACACAAAGACACTACTAAGAAATAGAACTATAGACCAATTTCCCTCATGAACATCCATGCTAAAATACTCAATGAAATACTAGCAAATCAGATTCAAGAACACATCAGAAAAATCATCCACCATGATCATGTGGGCTTAATGCCAGGAATGCAGGGATGGTTCAACATTAGAAAATCTATCAATGTAATCCACCATATAAACAAACTGCAAAAGAAAAACCACATGATCATCTCACTAGATGCTGAAAGGCCTTTGACAAAATCCAGCACCACTTCATGATAACTGTCCTAGAGAAATCAAGGAGAAGAGGAACATATCTGAACATAATAAAATCAATATACAGTAAACCAACAGCTAACATTAAACTATATAGAGAGCAACACAATGCAATTCCTCTAAAATCGGGAACAATACAAGGCTGTCCGCTGTCTCCATATCTCTTGAATATTGTACTTGAAGTTCTAGCTAGAGCAATAAGATAACATAAAGAGATCAAGGGTGATACAAATAGGAAAAGAAGAAGTCAGGTTTTCACTATTTGCAGATGATATGATAGTTTACAAAAGTGACCCAGAAGACTCTTCAAGGGAACTCCTAGAGCTGATAAACACTTTCAGCAAAGTAGCAGGATATACGGTTAATTAAAAAATTCAGTATCCCTATGATGATAAAGTGGCTGAAAAAGAAATCAAAGAAACTTCACCCTTTACAATAGCCATAAGCAGCATCAAATATCTGGGGATAACGTTAACAAAAGAAATAAAAGACCTGTATATCAAGAACTTTGAGTCTCTATATGAAGAAATCAAACAGGATACCAGAAAAGGGAAAGATCTCCCATCCTCTTGGATTGGTAGGATCAACAAAATAAAAATGGCAATCTTGTCAAAAGCAATCTATAGATTCAATACAATCCATATCAAAATTCCAGTACAATTCTTCACTGACCTTGAAAGAACAATAATCCACTTTTAATGCAAAAAAGACCCTATACAATAAAGGAACTTCAGGAGACATCACTCACCTGTTTTCAAGCTCTGTTACAGAGCTAAATTTTGAAAACAGGTTGGTATTGGCACAAAAATAAATAGACCAATAGGATCAAACTGAAAACTCTGATTTTATTCCACACACTTATGGACACTTGATTTTTGACACAGAAGCTAAAATACACAATGGAAAAAAGAAAGCATCTTCAAAAAATTGTGCTGGCATAACTGGGTATTGGTATGCAGAAGACTGTAGATAGATCCATGTCTATTGCCTTGCACAAAACTTGAGTCCAAATGGATCAAAGACCTCATGATAAATCCAACCACAGTGAAAATCTTAGAAGAGAAATTGAGAGATACTCTTCAACAAACTGGTACAGGAGACAGCTTCTTGAACATAACTCCAGTAGCACAGACAATGAGATCGACAATTAACAAATGGGACCTCCTGAAACTACGAAGTTTCTTTAAGGCAAAGGACACAGTCAACAAGACGGAAAGGCACTCCAAAGAATGGGAAAAGATATTCACTAACCCCACATCTGACAGAGGGATGATCTCTAAAATTTACAAAGAACACAAGAAGCAAGTCTCCAAAACCAAAGGATGTCATTAAAAAGTAGGGTACAGAACTAAGTAGAGAATTCTCAATATTGGAGTCTAAAAGGACTGAGAGACACTTGAGAAAGGGCTCAACATCCTTATACATCAGGGAAATCCAAATTAAACAACTCTGAGATATCATCTTTCTCCTGTCAGAATGGCTAAAATCAAAAACACCAAAGACAATTTATGCTGGGAAGGATGTGGAGAGAAGGGAACACTCCTCCAATGCTGGTGAGAGTGCCAACTCATACACCCACTTTGGAAATCAGTATGGAGTTTCCTTAGAAAAATGGGAATCAGCCTACCACAAGACCCAGGAATTCCACTCTTAGGCAAATATCCGAAATATGCAAATTCATAAAATTAGGACATCTGTTCGACTATGTTCATAGCAGCATCATTTGTAGTAGCCAGAACTAGGAGGCAAACTAGTTCCCCTCAATTGAGGAGTGGATAGAGAAATTGTGGTACCATTATACAATGGAGTATTACTCAGTGGAAAAAAACAATGGAATCTTAAATCACAGATAAATGGATGCACTAGGAGAAACTGTCATGAGTGTGGTAACCCAGTAATAAAAAAGAGAAGCATGGTATGTGCTCACTCATATATGGATTTTAGACATGAATCAGGAGAGTGTCAGTCTGTAATTCAACTAAAAGAGAGTCTGAGGAACAGGAAATATCCTAAGAGACATATGCATGGGACCCCAGAGAAGAGTAATAATGCATGATCTCCTGAACAGGTTGGGAACATATCGGGGGTTGGGGGGATATGGGATCTGTGACAAATGGAGGGGGAGAAGAGGAGAGTGTAGGTCATGGGGGTACAGGAAGGTTGAGTGGGGAGTAGAATAGGGGAAGAACAGGATGAGAAATACCATAATAGAGGGAGTCATAGGTTTGAAGAGAGGTCTGGCACCAGTGAGACCTCTAGAGATCTAAAAGGATGATACCAACTGTCAAGTGAAGCAATAGTGGAGAGTCTACGTTAAGTGCCCATTCCTGATAATGAACTTGACTTCTACCTTATATGCCATCCTAGAACCTTCATCCAGTGACTGATGGAAGCAGAAGCAAACACCCACAGTTAAACACTGAACTGAACCCAAGAAACCCAGTGACAGAGAGAGAGGAGTGATGAGCAAATTGGCAAAGAATGGGCTGACAAAACCAGCAGAGACAGCTGATCTGAACAAGGGGGAGCTCTTGGACCTCTGGCTGACCGTTGGGAGACCAGCATAGGACTGATCCAGACCCCGTTGAGTGTGAGAGTCTGGAAGCAGGCCTGGGCAAACTATGTTGCCCTGGGCAGTGGATCAGTGTTTATCCCTGGCATACAAATGTACTTTGTGTGTCAATAACAAAATGAGGGATTATCTCTCAGCCCGGACTCTTAGGGGAGTGCCTGGACCGTGACCTGCGTGAAATTACAGACGCTAGATATCCCCTATGTGGAAGGAAGTGGGGATGGGGTGGGAGGCTGGGGAAATTGTGGGGCGTGTGGGAGGAGGGGAGGGTGAGGGAACTGGGATTGACATGTGAAGCAAGCTATTTAAAATTAAAGTAATAAAAAAACACACCTCAACTTCAGAGACAGATATTACCTACAAGTAAAGGGTTGCAAAAGATTTTTCCAAAAAATGGACCTAAGAAACAAGCTTGTGTAGCTATCCTAACAAACTAGACTTCAAACTAAAATTAATTGAAAGAGATGAAGAAGGTATTTTCATATTCATCACAGGAACAATCCATCAAGATAAAGTCTCAATTCTGAACATCTATACCCCAAATACAAAGACACCCACATTTCTAAAAAAAAGCATTACTAAAAACACAGTTAAACACTGAACTGAACCCAAAGAACCCAGTGACAGAGAGAGAGGAGTGATGAGCAAATTGGCAAAGAATGGGCTTGCAAAACCATCAGAGACAACTGATCTGAACAGGGGGAGAGCTCTTGGACTCCAGCCCAACTTCTGGGACTGATCCAGACCCCCCCCAAATGTGTGTGCCAGTGAGGAGGCCTGGACAACCTATGGGGTCCTGAGCAGTGGACCAGTGTTTATCCCTGGAATACAAACAGACATCGTGTGTCCATAACACAAAGAGGGATGCTCTCTCAGCCTGGTCTCTTAGGGGAGTGTCTGGACCCTACCCAGAGTGAAATGACAGACTCTAGATATCCCCTATGTGGAAGGAATAGGCAATAGGGTGGGAGGCTGGGGGGATGTTGGGTGGGTGCGGGAGGAGAGGAGGGAGAGGGAACTGGGATTGACATGTAAAACAAGCTATTTAAAATTAAAGGAAAAAACCTCAAATCATACAAAATCTCACACACTAATAGTGGGAGACTTCAGCACCCCACTCTCACTGCATAGAACAAAGGATGACTAGCCTATAATCCACAACCACAGAGAGGCTAGGAAACAAGGAGGTCACATGGACCCCCAGAGAAGGGGAATGGGTGAAGATCTCCTGATCTAATTGGAGCATGGTAGGGACCTAATCACCCCAGAGGAGTTGATCCTGGGATCGGATATTGGTGGATTATATGGGAGGACAGGAGGGAGAGGGAATTGGGATTGGTATATAAAATAAGATTCTTTTTAATTTAAATAAAAAGTAATTTTAAAACGTAATTGAACAAAAAACACTCAAATTATTTCTTACCCATTTAAGAAAAGCTCTTTTTGTCAAGGAAAAGTAGGAAATATTTAAGTTCACCCTAATATGTTGTGAGACTATAATACAGTTTCTCACTGTTTAAATTAACTAAAGTCACATTAAAAAATCCAGGGACTGTATTGTCTGAATGCCAAATTAAAATTAATAGCTCATGATAACAAAGGCATTATGTTTCATTTCCCAAGCAGGTTCTGTTATTGGAAAGTCATCCTTTTTATAGTACCTGTTTGTTTTCTTAACAAATATTATCTTTTTTTTTTTTTTTTTTTTTTTTTTTTAATCATTTTTTATTTTAATTTTAAATAGCTTGTTTCGCATGTCAATCCCAGTTCCCTCTCCCTCCCCTCCTCCCGCACTCCCCTTCCACCCTCCCTCCCACCCTATTGCCAAATCCCTCCACATAGGGGATGTCTAGAGTCTATCATTTCACTCTTGGTAGGGTCAAGGCACTCCCCTAAGAGTCCAGGCTGAGAGAGCATCTCTCTTTGTGCCATAGGCACATGAAGACAGATTGTATACCAGGGATAGACACTGATCCACAGCTCAGAGCCCCATAGGTTGCCCAGGCCTTCTCACTGACACTCACATTTGGGGGGACCAGATCAGTCCCATTCTGGCCTCCCCACTGTCGGTCTGGGGTCCAAGAGCACTCCCCTGTTCAGATCAGCCGTCTCTGCTGGTTTTGCCAGCCCATTCCTTGCCAATTTGCTCATCACTCCTCTCTCTCTGTCACTGGGTTCCTTGGGTTCAGTTCAGTGCTTAGTTGTGTGTTTGCCTCTGCTTCCATCAGTCCCAGGATGAAGGCTCCCGGATAGTTATAGACATCAAGTTCATTATCAGGAATGGGCATTCGAGGTGGTCCTTCCACTATTGCTTAGCTTGCCAATTGATGTTATACCTTTAGATCACTCGAGGTCAGTGGGACCTGGGAAGAGTAGAGGGGGTAAAGAGGAAGGGAGTGGGTCATGGGGGAACAGGAAGTTGAGGGGGTGGGGGTAAAATAGGGGGAAGAGGGAATCATAGGATCGAAGACAGATCAGGCACCAAATATTATCTTAAACCAATGTTACATTAAATTGTGTTTTTATTATTAAAATCTCATTTTAGTACACAATTCAAACTTGGTAGTAGATAAGATAATTATGCTTTTCATTAAAAACATTTATTAAAATTTACATAGTAAATGGAACCATTACACACAAATAAATTATTGAGAAATAATTTTGAATATCTAAATTTAATGTTTATATACACATCTCCATGAATCCTCCCTCAAATGAGGCACAAAGAATCACTCATATTCTTCACTCTGTTCTACATTCTACAGTTACTTGGTGATGTATTTTCATGGCCTCTGTGAATACAATATCCTATAAGCCTTTGTAGGACTTCAGAACTGAGATGGACAAGAGGATTTTGAGTCCTATCCAACTCATGACCATGACAACAGTTATATTGTTTCCTTTGTTTTTTCTTTCTCTTTTTCGTTTCTCCCATTTCACCCTCCCTCTTCTCTTCCTGCTCCCCCCATCTCCCCTTTTTCCCATCTGCACCTCGAAGATGGTAAGGCATCCCCTAGGATGTCTACAAAGACTGTCCTATTATCTAGTTTAGGTAGGACCAAGGCACCTCTCCACCCCCACACCTCTGTGTCTAGACCGGTCAAGGCATCTCTCCATATAGAATAGGATCCACTCAGTTAGTTTGCGCACTAGTGTTAGATTTTGAGCCCACTATCAATGGCCTCATATATTGTTCCATTCACACCAGTGTCTTCTGTATTAAGGGACTCTAGTTCAGTCTTATGTAGGTTCCCCATTTGTCAGACCTGAATCAGTGATTTCTCACTAGCTCGGGTCAGCTGATTTGGTGGGTTTCCCCATCATGGTCTTGACTCATTTGTTCATATTATCACTACTCCCTTACTTCAATTGTACACCAGGAGCTCGGCCTATTGGGTACCTGTGGATTTCTGCATCTGCTACCATCTATTTCTGGAAGAGGGCTCTAGACTCTCTGAGGTTGTGGATTGTAGACTGGGTATCATTTGATTTATGTCTGGTTTCCACTTATGAGTGAGTACATTCTATATTTGCCTTTGGGTTATCTCACTTAGGATATATTTTTCTAGTTCTGTCCAATTGCCTGTGAATTTTTGGGATGCCATTATTTCTTACCACTGAGTAATATTGCATTGTGTAAATATACCACATTTTCTTTATCCATTCTTCTTATGAGGGACATCTAGGTTGTTTCCAAGACCTGGATATTACAAATATTGTATGATAATACTTATGAAGAGAACATTTAATTGAGATGAGTTGCTTACAGTTACAGAGATTCATTCCATTATCATGATGATGGTGAATATGGTGATCTTTGGGTAGATCTGGTGCTGGAATTGAGAGTACTACATCTTGCAGGCAACAGGAAGTGGACTGGCTGTCACACTGAGAGAGCCTTGAGCAAAAAGGATCTCAATGTCCACCTGCACAGTAACACACTTCCTCAAACAAGGCCAAACCTTCTAATATAACACTCCTTTAGAGGTCCATTTATTTTCAAACTATCACACTATAGATTTACCAAAGGGGCAATTTCAGTGACCACCACTTTATCATGCAATATAGTGAAGTATCAGTTAGTGATAATGTGAGACATTAACTGGGATTTCAATATATATATATATTGAAATATATATATATATATATTGAAATTATAAATATCGATGATTAGAATGCTTTGCAAAGAATTTTCCTTAAGGCAGTTTTAATGTCCTTATTCCTCAGGCTGTAGATGAAGGGATTCAGCATTGGAGTAACAACAGTGTACATCACTGAGGCCACTGCATTATTTCTTGGAGAATGTGACAGAGAAGAGCTAAAGTATACTGCTAGTCCTGTTCCATAAAACAGGCAGACAATGGACAAATGAGACCCACAAGTGGAGAAGGTTTTGTGCTTCCCACTTGATGATGATGATCTCATGATGGAGGAAACTATTTTAAAGTAAGAGAAAATGATTCCTGAAATAGGAAGTAACCCAAAGAAAGTGCCCATACAATATCTGACTATGTTATTGGTGAAAGGATCAAAATGGGAAAGTTTAAGGACTTCAGAAGGACCACAGAAGTAGTTGGAAATTTCAGTAAAATCCTCACAGTTGGAAAAGTTTAATATTGCCACATAGTGCAAGAATAATTCCACAAGGCTAAGGAGAAAAGACCCTAATAGTAAGACACCACAGCGACTGGGATTCATAATGACCTGGTAATACAGAGGGTGGCAGATGGCCACAAACCTGTCATATGCCATCACAGCCAGAAGCATGTTATCCATGCATGCAAAAATTATGATCAGTGACATCTGTGTCAGGCAACCCACATGGGAGATGACTTGGCAGTGGGTTTGGATGTCCACAATAACCTTTGGCACAGTGGTGGAGATGAAACCAATATCAACCATGGACAGGTTGGAGAGGAAGAAGTACATGGGTGTGTGGAGATGGGAGTCAGCGCTTACTGTCAGGATGATGAGCAGGTTTCCAAACAAGGCCAAGATGTACATGGACAAGAATAGGCCAATGAGAACAGTCTGTAGGCCTGGATCCTCTGAGAGTTGAATTAAGTGAAATTCTGGTACAGTTGTTGTGTTTAGTTTGTTTTTATTTCTTGAACATCTTTTGGAAGAAACCAAAAATGTTGTTAGCCATGGAACCACTATGCATGTTAACCTTCTATACAATTTGATTCAAGCAAGTTCAAATATTGATTATTTTCTCAAGTCCATTGTGATGCCATTAATAATTACTCAGGTGTGGCAAATACCATATTCTAATTGCATTTTGTTCCTAGCGTATGCGTCACCTCTCATGAGAGCCATATTGAATACAGTAATCTAGATGATGAGGTCAAAAGTATTGTAAACAGCTGGCCTGTAGTCCCAATAAAGTAAAGCAAACACTTTAAAGACAAAATGTTTCTTTTTATAGAAGCCCCCCCCTTTAGGAAAACTGTCAATCAAATAAAACGAAATCTTGAAGCATTAAATATACATACTTTTATTACAATAACATGAAGGAAGTTTATTTTTCTCAGAATATATCTGAAAGTGTGAAATCTTTGTCTCTCAATAACAAGTTTTCATCCCTACCAGAAAAATGTTTTCTGGTTCCAGTGTCATTTACAGGTTTCTTTTCTTTCTTTGACTTAAAAAAAATTCTCTCTACTCAACTATGCTCATAGCAGCATTATTTGTAATTGCCAGAACTTGGAAAGAATCTATATGCCCTTCAGCTGAAGAGTGGATAAAGAAAATGTGGTGCATTTACACAATGGAGTACTACTCATCATAAAAAAAAATGGAATCTCAAAATTTACAGGCAAATGGATTACACTGGAAGAAACCATCCTGAGTGAGGTAACCCAGTCACAAAAAGACAAACATGGTATGTACTCACTCATATATGGATTTTAGACATGGAGCAGGGCATTGCCAGCCCACAACCTCACCGCCAGATAGTCTGGGGTGCAGGGAGGACCCTAAGAGAGATATGCATGGTAACCCAGAGAAGGGTTAGGGGATGCAATAACCTAATTGGATTGGGGGGCGATTGGGAGGGATGAAAGAGATGGGAGAAATAGAGAGAGAAAAGAGGAGGGGAGAGGAGGTCATGGAAGTGCAGGAAGGTTGAATCAGGGTAAGAATAGAGGAGAAGTGGATGGGAAATACCAGAAAAGATGGAGCCAGTATAAGTTGGAGGAGACATCTGACACTAGTGAGATCTTCACAGATCTACAAGAATGACACCAACTGGCATTAAGGCTACCTTAAATGCCCTCCCATGATAATCAGAATGATGACTACCTCATATGCAATCCTAGAACTCTCATCAAATGGCTGATGGAGGCAGAGGCAGACACCCACATCTGTGAACCAAACTGAACTCCTGGAAACCATTTTCAAAAAAGAGTGATGACCAAAGGAATCAAGATCGGTCTGGCAAACCCACAGAGGCAGCTGACCTAAACAATGGGGAACACATGGATCCCAGACTGATGACTGAGGGGCCAGAATGGGGCTGATCCAGACATCCTCCCACAGAACCAGCGTGACAGAGAGGAGGCCTTGGCAATCTGTGGCACCTGGGAGACTGGAGCAGTATTTATTCCTGGCATATAGAAGGACATGAACCCATGCTATGTGGAGGGATGCTCTTTCAGCCCGGACACATGAGGAAGAACCTGTGCCCTTCCAGGGATGATGTGACAGACCCTGAAAATCCCTTATGGAGACCCTTGCCCACCCTGGGGAGCGGAGGGGGGTGGAATGTGGTTGACGGATTGGGTAGATTGGGGAGTGAGGGAGGATGGGAGGGAGAGGGAACTGAAAGTGACATGCATAAAAAGTTAAATAGAAAATATATGGGAAAATTCTCCATTTTTTTTGCTTGAGGACTTTAAGTCTTTCTTAAAACTTATTTACATTTTAAACCTATCTATCTATCTATCTATCTATCTATTTATCTATCTATCTATCTATCTATATGCATATATGAATATTCCTTATTTCTCTACATCTATATCAAATTTTTGTAAATATGTCTTAGTTAAATCTACACTATCACATAACAGCTCTGTCCACAGATACTGAGTAGTTCAGGGATATTAAAAAATAATAAACCATCAGGAAATACAGTTGAAATTTTGTTCTGCAAAGCTAATTTGGGGAGATCATCTCCACAAATATCAGTAATATATCTGCTATAAAACCATTGTTTCCCTGTGTCTCTGCAATGCCACTGATTTTCTGAAGACCACCCTTCATGATCCAGAGCCCTAGTTTCAGTCTGAGGGGGTAGGGACTCATTCATGAATGTTCATGTTCTTAGGTCAGCTACAGAGGAAACTTCAGGTTCACTTTTAAGTCAGAGCACACTGAATTGCTTAAAATAGAAAAGCTTTGAAATACAGAAAATATTACTGACACAAATACTTAGACAATACCCTAATGGCTAAAGTAGATACCACTTACTTCTCTAGTAGGGTTGTTACAGGATACAATGTCACCAAAGATCATGTAAATTATGTAGACTACTGTGTCTCTGAAATTGTAGGCAGTATTGTTTCCCATCCCTATTTAAAGAATCACAAGATCCCGGACTTCATATAACAATTAAATTAGAATATATACATGGAGATACTAGATTATGCTTACTTCAACCTGGGGTAGAAACCACTGCCTTAAAATCCTTTCTAGCATCTAGAATATATTCAATTAATAACATCTAAGTAATAATACTTTTAACAGTGACTCATTAATACTAAATAATAAGCATTTTACATAATGTATGTGAGATGTGATACTTCACAGAAATTTGAATGGTGAAGAACTTTGACTTCCTACTGGTTCTGCATGATTTCATTGTCTATTCATCTATGTTAATGACTGATACGAATTTAATGGTCAGATATTTCGAGTAATATTTCTATATAAATTCCTATTGAAATACATATAAAGAGCCATTTTAAATTAACCTAATATATACTTGATGTTCATTCAGTATAGTGCAACACAACACATGCTTCCACTCAAACATATTTGCTTACATTGAAGTGAGGTTCTAAGTCTGTCTGTGAACTTCCCACATCAGCTGCAGAGAGATTAGCTGAATCACTGTCTCATGGACAGATAGGCATTAGTTTTTTAGGTATCATATTTATGTAGGAAAAACTGAAAACTGATAATAATAAACTGACCTCCAAATTACCTATAATTTGCTTAGTAAATATTAAACCACATAAAGTAGAATTCACTGAAGGAGTGCACCCAGTTCTCTTATAAGGAAGAGCAAAATTCTCCAGGCAGACAGGCTAATCTTGATTGACAGCTGCCTGGTCAAAGCAGTCCTGGTCTGTCCAGAGAACTGTGACAATAGTATACACTGAAAATCTCCACATTTGTTCAAACAACCGAATTTGTAAGTCCCGTCTCCTTAAAACAACTTTAATTACTCAAAATGTAACTCCAGACTATGAAACTGTGAAAACAAACAGGGTTTCCTAACTCTGTCTTTTTCTTTTGTCCATGAGCCAGACCCAGATCTGTGCTATTATTAAAAGATTTTTCCCTTGTTAATCTCTAAGGAGTAGAGTGATCTCTACCAGAGCAGATTGTTAATTCTGACACAAAATTACTTAGATCACTAAAAACCCATCTGTCTTCCTCTATGAATACCAGTAGTTATTTAGTTGTTATTTAGTTACCTCATAAAAATTTGGTAACTGCCAGACTTGCAACAATAGATGCCTGTGTCTTTTAATACTCATCAGTTAATTGTTCCTATATAAACTATCACCTGGGTCTGAGTATCCCTTTTTTGTATCACTTTATAAACTATTGGGTTTATGACTTTATCACACATAAATATTGTCCACATTTCATAATGATTTTCCTATTTTCCCTTGAAAGACATCCTCCTTATGTGTGCCAGTAAAATGATGAAATCTATCTAGATATACTTCTTCCGAGATGATGCAATATGGGCTACCTCACATAAGGAATATATTTCTACTTGTCTCCAGTGGTGTAAAACATGACTGTTGTTGGGAATAGGTGTATCTAGATAACATTTATGAGTTTCTCCATACCACATGAACAAGGAAGGATAAAAACCCATCTCCATTTGAAAAATGATAAAATTTGCATTGTACTTATTTGTCCAAATTTAAATCCTATGACTACAGAAAATACGAGTTTCTTCGGAAGTATTTCCAAAGGACACTGGGCTATAGAATTATGAGAAACTCTAAAGTGGGTCTACACACAATACACAAAACTGTCTATTTCTTCTTATGACTCTACATTATTTTATCTTCAGGTGAGAATGCATGCAACGATATTTGGATATCCTATTAGTGCAGCAGTAAATACCACTACATTACCCAAAAGTCCATGACACAGAATCAAACACCAATCAAACATCAATTTCTAGGTCACATTCCTTAATGAAATGAAAATGCAAAGGAAAGCCAAGCATGTTGAAAGATGCTTTGAGAGTATAAAGGGTTTACTTAATGTTTAAAATATGTTCATTTCACATATGTGGCAATTACTTTACGTGATATGAAACGAAAAAATGAAAGTTAGAGGTTGTACGTTGTATCAATATACAAAAAATACTTAAATATTGAGTAACATTCACAGAAGACCATAAAACTTTCTTCTAACAGTTAAGTTGTCTCCCAATTACTAATAATGTGTCTTAATTCACATGAATAAATATCAGAGTCAAAATAATTCGAAACAAATGTTTCAATCTTTGATTGTAAAATGTTTTCTTTTGGTTTGTTTTGCTTTTTATTTGATCATTTTTTTATATTCCAAATCATAATATAGTAACATTTCTTCCATTTCACCTCTTGAAACTCCATATATAACTCACCTCACTCTACTTCATATTCACAGCTTCTTTATTCATTCATTATTTCATTCACATATGTACATATTCATGAATTACTAATCATATAGTTTTAAGAAGATATTCAGAGGTCTTAACACTAGATGTCTTTTTAAGATCTCATGTTTTAAAACTGCAGATGATATAAGGACCTGATCTTCTTTCCTATTGGATATTAGTGGCTGATCCTAGGTATTATAGATGATGCTGACAGAAGCAAAGATATCAAGAAAAATAGAATTCAGCTATTATAGATCCATAAATCCAGAACTCACAGTTTGGGAACAAAGCCTGAGCTGAATTGTTGTTTCAATATTTTGAGACTGTTCTGAATGCACCTCGAATATATGACTTGCAGTTCACACAGCAGAAATTAAATTTCCATAATAAAGTATCTGGACACCACAAGGGAAAGAAAAGATGGGACTTTCTTCTTTCATAATGAAGCATTATACAGTGTCTTGCCTAAAAGATCACTCTGTATTGGGATCAGGCAAAGTAATTCACACAAGACTTCATCCCTTCCACCTGACCTCCTAGAACATATTATGTAGCAATGCTGTCTTTGTAGTCTACCTTCTATAAAATAATAATCATGCATAAGTTTATAATTTTGGAACCTGGAAGAACTATTCAGATGAAGTAAGATCAATAAAATATAGAGCTCAGATCCTCGAACCTTGGAAGGCCTTAATAGTCACATACATAGTAATTTTCTTCAAAAGTATAATTACTTAATCATCCTCACCAGCATAGCCACAGTACTTAGATTGCCTATGAAAGAACTTATTTGAACATATTTTCTGCTCTCTTTGATCTTAGGAGCATACAGAAGAGACACTAGAACAGTTCAATGACAATTAGAGAATTCCATTGCAACTAAGAACATAAAATCCCAGTAGTGAGGCTCAACTTTTTATTGCAGTTCTCATAGCACCACAATACCCAAACTACCATAGTTCATATGATTAGGAAGAAGTAATAATTACTGTAATCTCTTCTACATCATCAATTCCCTCAGAACTTACATGAATAAACTGTGGGTCTGTGTAGCCATGTAGAAAGGCTGTGGATATGACAAACCTCACTAACTAGGCTGGTGAAGGCTCAAGCTCTCACTTTAATCCTGAAGTGAATATCATAGAAGAGGTCCCTGATGCAGAACACAGTGGGTAGAACAAACAGGATTATATAGTCTTGGATTACAGATCAAGCTGATGGCCTGCAGTGATGGACTAAATAATTATTCTTACATAACCTTAGAAACTCAATGCACAGAGCTGGTGATTACTCATGCTGCTCCACAATATTGCAATCTCGGAGGAATTCCTGGGGCTAATGGAGGAAGCAGAAAAGACATTGAATGTTCTCACGATGATAGCTATGAGAGTTTTTTTGGTGTTTTATATCTTTTATTTTAATTTTTTTCAATTTTGGCTCTCTTTAGTAATCCTTTATTAATATTATTAAATTCTACTGATTGTATTCTGCTGTGTCTGCAGAAAGCTCTTTCTTTCCTGTGAAACAATCCAAAGTCCAGAAATTCATCATGCCTGTTCTCAGAATTCATTCCAGATGTATGAAATGATTGTTTCTAAATAAAAAATAGAAAGAACTCCAGCAGTGCAAGCAAGTCCAAAATTGGAATAAGTTGAAAAAATAAAGAGATATAAAACAGCAAAAAATTGTACCAGAGAGCTCTTGATTCGGGGAATCCAACTGGTGTGAGGGAATCTCTTCACCTCCTAAGGTCTCTTCCAAGCTGTTGTGCCAAACAGTACCCCCACTGACATCTATTGGGCCCTAGAGCCCCGTGACAATGACAGCATGTGCTACTAAGAAATGAGTCTAAAAGGCAGTTGTGTAAATCAGTAAGACCTGCTCTGGGTAGCAAGAAATTGAGTGATGTGGAGCAAGAGAAAATGGAAAAAAAATGGATCCTCAAGATGGACGGCACTGAAAATACATCAAAATTTGGAGCAATTGCCAAACAGAAAGTTTTCCCGACTTTATCAAAAGCTGGTAACATTGAAAAGGAGGTGTCCCTGTAACCCCACATCAATGACTTGTCTGACATCCCATAAGTCATCCTGCTGGTTCCAGCTTACAATGGTGGCCCTGCAAGAGTTCATGTTCCTGCCTGTTGTGGAGTCCAGTTTCCATGAAGCCATGTTCACTGGAGCAGAATGTTAACACAACCTAAAGAATGTCATCAAGAACAAATAAGAGAACGAAGTCACCCATGTGAGTGGTAAGGACAAGTTTGTGCCTAACATCCTGGAACAAACAAGTTTTGGGGTTGCTGAAGGCCACAATTGAGATTGCCAGGAACACCAGGGTGTCACTGGCATGGGCATGGCTGCCTCTGCATTCTTCAGGATTGGCAAGTATTCCCTGGACTTCAGGTCTCCTATGACACCAACAGGTATGTAATATCCGACTAGATGGATGTCCTGTATAAGTCCTTCATCTGGGAGTATCTAGTGGTGTCCATCAAAATACCTTTAAGACAAAATAGGTATTTTACAGGAGTTTAACTTTACATAAACTACTAATCAAGTACAATGAAAACTTGAAGCATGTAAATATGCTTTTACTTATTGCAGTAGCATGGGGCTAATTTATTTTTCTTGCAATATACCTGACTGTGTGAAGTCCTAGTCTCTAGTTAAAAATTTATTAACAAGTTATTAGTAAAGAATAAAATTCCCCTCAATTAAGTATATTTTTCTCAACATATGTTTTTATTTAACTTAGAAACATGAATGCTTCACATAGCCTCTCAGGGGATCTAGACCTACAGCCTATTCTCTTTGGCCTATTCTTGTCCATGTACATCTTGGCCCTGTTTGGAAACCTGCTCATCATCCTGACAGTAAGCTCTGACTCCCATCTCCATACACCCATGTACTTCTTCTTCTCCAACCTGTCCATGGTTGTTATTGGTTTCATCTCCACCACTGTTCAAAGGGTGATTGTGGACATCCAAACCCACTGTCCAGTCATATCCTATATGGACTGCCAAGCACAGATGAAAGCACAGATGACACTGTTTATAGTTTTTGGGGGCCATTTTAATACTGCACTATATGACAGTATTAAAATTTTCCACGTTGAGAATTAAAATGAAATTTCTAACTTCTGTTGTTCTTCTGAAGTCGTCAAACTTGTCTGTTTTCATACTGTCATCAGTAATATAGTCAGATAGAGTATAGACACAATCTTTTGGTTACTTCCTATATTAGGAATAATTTTCTCTTATTTTAAAATAGTTTCCTCCATTATGCGATCATCATCATCAAGTGCGAAGCACAAAACCTTCTCCACCTGTGGGTCTTATTTGTCCATTGTTTGCCTGTTTTATGGAACAGGACTAGCGGCATACTTCACTTCTTCTCTGTCACTTTCCTCAACAAGTAATACAGTGGCTTCAGTGGTGTCCACTGTGGTCACACCTATGTTGAATCACCTCATCTACAGCCTGAGGAATAAGGACATTAAAACTGCCTTAAGGAAGATTCTTAGTAGATTGTCAAATCATTGACATTCTTTATAAATTCACAATTTATATTTATTCATTAAATGTACATGTACATCCAAGTTATTGTCTCAACATATTATCATTAACTGATACTTCACAATCTTTCATGATGATGTGGTGGTTATTGAGGTTGCAGATATGCTGTTAGGAAGTTTTAGAAATGCACAAAAATTTGAAGTTGCAGAGATCAAACTTTTCTAGGGATGATAGATGCACATTGTTGTTGAACAACTCCTTCCAATACAAGTGTAATCAACACCTTAAAACTATCAAAGGAGCCAATTTAAAGGGGCCTTTCTGCTGAATTGTGTTTTAGAAATGACAGAGTCCCAGATTTGCCAACCAGCCTGCCTGTACAGGACCTGCACAAGGAAGATATGTGTAGACATGTTAATGTGTAAGGGGAGAGCTTAGCCGGACTCATCCTTACACAAAGAAGGAGTTTTAAGTCCATAAAGAATTATTTATTGGTTTGACATATTGTAATATGATATTATTTTGCTGTGTAATTTTTTCAAATGAATAAATTTTTTAAATTTATTTTTTAAAATTTAATTTTCACATTCCAACCAAAGTTCTTATTCCTACCTCTCCTCCTCCCTTTTCATTACTCCAAGCCCACCCCAGATCCATTCCCAACAGATAAGGGCTCCCATATGGAGTCATCAATTTTGGTACATTAAGTTGTTGCAGGACCAACCCCTCCCCACTGAGGCTGAGCATCACATACCCTCATAGCGAATGGGCTCCAACAATCTGTTTATGTACCAGTGAAAGATCCTGTTCCTACTACTGAGGTCCCTCAGATGGGCCAAGCTATACAAGTGTCTCCAACACAGCAAGGGCCTAGTTTGGTCCCACAGATATTCCAAAGCTGTCTGTCTAGAATTCATAAGTTTCTGTGTGATTAGTTCAGTTGTCTCTGTATATTTCTCCATCATGATCTTGACCTCCCTTGCTCATGTATTCCTGAAAGAGATACCATGATAGAGAGAGCCACTTTGGAGTTTGGGAGTAACCTGATGCTAGGTGAATTCCCAAGAATCAACAAGGATGACCCTAGCTAAGACTACTAGCACTAGTGGTGAGGGGGGCCTGACCTAGCCTTTCTTGTAATCAGATTGGTCAGTACATCAACTATCATCATAGAGTCTTCATCTAGTTTTTTAATTGGTTTTTGTTTTTATTATTTGCATTTTGAGAGTAACAATAATATGATTATAGCATTTCCCCAATCCATTTCCTCCTGCAAACTTTCCCAAATACCCCTCCTTGATCTCTTCAAATGTGTAACCTTTATATATATATATATGTAAATTATGTATTTATTTTAGATATCGATCCCAGTTCCCCCAATGACCCCCTCATTCCATCCCCCATCCACTTCCCAGGGAGGGTGAGGCCTTTCATGAGGGATCATTAAAATCTGTCAAGTCTTTTGGGAGAGAGCCTAGGCCCTCCCCTGTGTATCTAGGCTCAGAGAGTATCCCTTCATAGGAAATGGGCTCCTGAAGTCTGTTGTGCACTAGGGATTCATCCTGTTTGTACTGACAGAAGCCACATAGACTGCCCAGTGCTCCTAATTGACATTCACGATCAGGGGACCTGGTTTGGTCCTATGTTGATTCCCCAGTTGTCAGACTGGGGTCTATGAGTTCCCCACTTGCTCAGGTAAGGTGTTTCTGTTGGTTTACCCAGTGTCGTCATGACCCCTATGTTCGTCCCTCTTTCCTCTCTGAAACTGGATTCCAGGAGTTTGGCTCAATGCTTATCTATGAAACTCTGCTTCTGCTTCCACCAGCTACTGATGAAGGCTCTAGAATGGCATTTAAGGTAGTCATCATTCTCATTATAGGGGGCAGGCATTTAAGGCAGGCTCTCCACTATTGCTTAGGATCCTAGTTGGTATCATTCTTTTGAATCTCTCTATAATTGCCTAGTGCCAGATTTCTCTTTAAACCTATAGTGGCTCCCTCTATTGATGTGTGTCTTTTATTGCTCTCTTATATTCATCTCCCCACTCAATCTCCCTGATCCCTCCTGCTTTCCCCCACCTCCTTTTTCTCCTACCTCCCTTCCGCCATACTGCCCATTTGTTCAGGGGCTCTTGTCCTTTTCTGCTTCACTGGGGAACGTGTATGTCACTCTTATCGTCCTCCTTCTTTAGCTTCTCTGGAGGTGTGGATTGTAGGCTGGCAATCCTGTGTCTAGAATCCATATATGAGTGAGTGCACACCATGTTTGTCTTTCTCTGACTGAATTACCTCACTTAGGAAGGTTTCTTCTAGTTCCATTGATTTGCCTGCAAACTTCAAGGTTTCATTGTTTTGTTTTTCAGCTGAGTAATACTCCATTGTGTAAATGTACCACATTTTCTGCATCCATTCTTTGGTTGTGGGGCTTCTAGGTTGTTCCCAGTTTCTGGGTACTACTAACAATGCTTCTGTGACCATAACTGAACAGCTGTCTTTCTTTTTTTAATTTTACTTTTAAATAGCTTGTTTTACATGTCAATGCCAATTCCCTCTGCCTCCCCTCCTCACGCACCCCCCATCCCCCCCAGCCTCCCACCTTATTGCCAATTCCTTCCACATAGGGGATATCTAGAGTCTGTCATTTCACTCAGGGTATGGTCCAGGCACTCCCTTAAGAGTACAGGCAGAGAGAGCATCCCTCTTTTTGCTATGGGCACACGATGACTCTTTGTATTCCATGGAGAAACACTAATCCACTGCTCAGGGCCCCATAGGTTGCCCAGGCCTCCTCACTGACAATCACATTTGGGGTCTGGATCAGTCCCATGCTGGCCTCCCCGCTGTCAGTCTGGGGTCCAAGAGCTCTTCCCTGTTCAGATCAGATGTCTCTGTTGGTTTTGTCAGCCAAATCTTTGCCAATTTGCTCATCTCTCCTCTCTCTCTGTCACTGGGTTTCTTGGGTTCAGTTCAATGTTTAACTGTGGGTGTTTGCCTCTGCTTCGATCAGTCACTGGATGAAGGCTCCAGGATGGTTATAGACATCTAGTTCATTATCAGGAATGGGCATTTAAGGTGGTCTCTCCACTATTGCTTGGCTCGCCAGTTGGTGTCATCCCTTTAGATCACTAGAGGACACACTGGTGCCTGATCTGTCTTCTAACCTATGATTCCATCTTCCCCCTATTCTACCTCCCCCACTCAACCTTCCTGTTCCCCCATGACCTACTCTCTCTTCCTCTTCTCTCCCTCTCTTCTTCCCAGCTCCCCCTCCCCCCCACCCCTTGCTGTGTTCCCCATCTGTTCAGAGAATCTTGCCTCATTCCTCTTCTCTTGGGTACTATGCATATCTTTTAGGTTCTTTCCTGATTCCCAGACTCTCTATCAGTGGAAGTGCAGACTGGCACTATCCTGATCCATGTCTAAAATTCATATATGAGTGAGTACATACCATGTTTGTCTATTTGCAACTGGGTTACCTCACTAAGGATGGTTTCTTCCAGTGCTATCCATTTACCTGCGAATTTCAAGATTGTTTTTTTCTGCTGAGTAATACTCCATTGTGTAAATGTACCACATTTTCTCTATCCACTCTTCAGTTGAGGGGCATCTAGGTTGCTTCCAATGCGATTAACATGGATCTATCTGCAGTCTTCCGCATACCAGTACCCAGTTATGCCAGCACCATTTGTTGAAGATGCTTTCTTTTTTCCATTGTATAGTTTTAGCTACTTTGTCAAAAATCAAGTGTTCAGAGGTGTATGGGTTAAAATAAGGGTTTTCAATTCAGT
Source organism: Mesocricetus auratus (assembly GCF_017639785.1). Taxonomy (NCBI): domain Eukaryota; kingdom Metazoa; phylum Chordata; class Mammalia; order Rodentia; family Cricetidae; genus Mesocricetus; species Mesocricetus auratus. Next base: position 1,434,553 of record NW_024429235.1, on the reverse strand, counting down.
TCCATTGGTCTACCTGCCTATTTTTGTGCCAATACCAAGCTGTTTTCAGGACTATAGCTCTATAGTAGAGCTTGAAGTCAGGTATGGTGATGCCTCCTGAAGTTCCTTTATTGTATAGGGTTGTTTTGGCTATCCTGGGTTTTTTGTTTTTCCATATAAAGTTGATTATTGTTCTTTCCCGGTCCTTGAAGAATTGTGATGGAATTTTGATAGAGATTGCATTGAATCTGTAGACTGCTGTTGGCAAGATTGCCATATTTATTATGTTCATCCTACCAATCCAAGAGCATGGGAGATCTTTCCATCTTCTGGTATCCTCTTTGATTTCTTTCTTTAAAGACTCAAAATTCTTGATATACAGGTCTTTCACTTCCTTGGTTAACATTATCCCCAGGTATTTGATGCTGTTTATGGCTCTTGTGAATGGTGATGTTTCTCTGATTTCTTTTTCAGCTACTTCATCATCTATATATAATAGGGCCACTGATTTTTTGGGGTTTACCTTGTATCCTGCCCCATTGCTGAAAGTGTTTATCAGATCTAGGAGTTAACTTGCAGAGTTTTTTGGGTCACTTATGTCCACTATAATATCATCTGCAGATAGTGAAATTTGACTTCTTCTTTTCCTATTTGTATCCCCTTTATCTCCTTTTGTTGTCTTATTGCTGTAGCTAGAACTTCAAGTACAATATTGAAGACATATATAGAGAGTGGTAGCCTTGTTCCTGATTTTAGAGGAATTGCTTTGAGTTTCTCTCCATTTAGTTTGATGTTAGCTGTTGGTTTACTGTACATTGCTTTTATTATATTCAGGAATGTTCCTGTTATCCCTGATCTCTCTAGGATCTTTATCATGAAAGGGTGCTGGATTTTGTCAAAGGCTTTTTCAGCATCTAGTGAAATGATCATGTGGTTTTTCTTTCACAGTTTGCTTATATGGTGGATTACATTGATAGATTTTCTAATGTTGAACCATCCCTGCATTCCGGGGATGAAGCCTAGTTGATCATGGTGGATGATTTTTCTGATGTGTTCTTGAATCCGGTTTGCGAGTATTTTATTGAGTATTTTTGCATTGATGTTCATGAGGGAAATTGGTATATAGTTCTCTTTCTTAGTAGTTTCTTTGTGTGGCTTGTGTATCAATGTAATTGTAGCCTCTTAAAAAGAGTTTGGCAGTGAGCCTCCTGCTTCTATTGTGTGGAATACTTTAAGGAGTATTGGAATTAGCTCTTCTTTGAATTTCTGGTAGAATTCTGCACTGAAGCCATCTGGGCCTGGGCTTTTTTTGTTTGGGAGACTTTTGATGACTGCTTCTATTTCATTAGGAATTATAGGTCTGTTTAGATTGTTTATCTGCTCTTGATTTAGTTTTGGCAAGTGATACCTATCCAGAAAATTGTCCATTTCCTTTATATTTTCAAATTTTGTGGAGTACAGATTTTCAAAGTATACCCTGATGATTCTCTGGTTTTCCTCAGAGTCCGTTGTTATGTCCCCTTTTTCCTTCTTGATTTTGTTAATCAGCATGCTCTCTCTCTGTCTTTTGGTTAGTTTGGACAGAGGTTTGTCTATTTTGTTGATTTTCTCAAAGAACCAACTCTTTGTTTCATTGATTCTTCTCAGTGTTTTCCTGGTTTCTACTTGATTGATTTCCTCCCTCAACTTGATTATTTCCTGGCATCTGCTCCTCCTGGGTGAGTTTGCTTCTTTTTGTTCTAGGACATTCAGCTGTGCTATTAATTCTCTAGTATGACTGTTCTCCAGTTTTTTCATGTGGACAATTAGTGCTATAAACATTCCTCTCAGCACTGCTTTCAAAGTTTCCCATAAGTTTGCATATGTTGTGTCTTCATTCTCATTGAATTCCAGGAAGTCTTTAATTTCTTTTTTTATTTCTTCCTCTACCCAGGGATGGTGCAATTGTGCATTGTTCAATTTCCATGAGTTTGTAGGGTATCTGTGATTTGTGTTATTGTTGAATTCTAATGTTAATGCATGGTGGTCTGATCAGATACAGGAGGTTATTCCAATTTTTTTGCATCTGTGGAGATTTGCTATGTTTCCTATTATGTGGTCAATTTTAGAGAAGGTTCCATGTGGCGCTGAGAAGAAGGTATATCCTTTTGTGTTTGGGTGGAATGTTCTATAGATGTCTGTTAAACCCAGTTGGGTCATAACTTCTATTAGTTCTTTTGTTTCTTTGTTGTGTTTCTGTCTGGAGGTCCTTCCTAGCGGTGAGAGCGAAGTATTGTGTCAGATATTATGTGCAATTTGAGCTTTAGTAATATTTCTTTCATGAATGTAGGTGCCTTTGTATTTGGGGCGTAGATGTTTAAAATTGAGACTTCATCTTGATGGACTTTTCCTTTGATGAATATGATGTGTCCTTCTTCACCTCTTTTGATTGATTTTAATTTGAAATCTAGTGTATTAGATATTAGGATTGCTATACCCGCTTGTTTCTTGGGTCCGTTTGATTGGAAGATCTTTTCCCAACCCTTTACTCTGAGATAATGTCTGTCTTTGATGTTGAGATGTGTTTCTTGTATGCAGCAGAAGGAAGGGTTCTGTCTTCGTATCCATTCTGTTAGTCTGTTTCTTTTTATAGGCAAGTTGAGGCCGTTTACTTTGAGGGATACTAATGACCATTGATTGATGATTCTTGTATGTGCTTGATTTATTGTTAGTGAAGTTATTTTGTGTAGTTTCTTCTCCCTTTTTCTTTTGGTGTTTTGTAAAGTTGGGTTATATATTGCCTTTGTCTTTGTGAATGTAGTTATCTTCCTTGGATCTAAGTTTTCCTTCTAGCACTTTCTGTAGAGCTGGATTCATGGATATGTATTGTTTAAATCTGGCTTTGCCATAGAATATTTTGTTGTCTCCATCTATGATAATTGAAAGCTTGCTGGATATAATAGTCTGGGCTGGTATCCTTGTTCCCTTAGTGTTTGTTGGACAGCTATCCAGGATCTTCTGGCTTTCATGGTTTCCATTGAGAAGTCAGGTGTAATTCGGATAGGTCTGCCTTTATATGTCACTTGGCCTTTTCCTTTAGCTTCTCTTAATATTTTCTCTTCATTCTGTACGTTTGATGTTTTGATTATTATATGGCAAGGTGGCTTCTTTTTCTAGTCCAGCCTATTTGGTGTTCTGTAAGATTCTTGTATTTTCACAGACATAACCTTCTTTAGATTAGGGAAGCTTTCTGCTATGATTTTGTTGAATATGTTTTCTGTACCTTTGACTTGTACTTCTTTGCCTTCTTCTATACTTATTATTCTCAGATTATTCTCAGGTTTGGCTTCTTCACGATGTCCTGTATTTCCTGGATATTTCGTGTTAGGGATTTTTTGGGTTTGAGGTTTTCTTTCGTTGACGACTCCATATCCTCTAATGAGTCTTCAACACCTGAGATTCTCTCTTATATCTCTTGTATTCTATTGGTGATCCTTGCATCTGTAGTTCCTGATCGTTTACCCAGATTTTCTATTTCCAGCATCCCCTCATTCTGTGCTTTCTTTATTGTTTCTATTTCAGCTTTCAATCCTTCAACTGTTGGAGCTGTTTCCTTCATTTGCTTGGTTGTTTTTTCTTGGTGCTCTTTAGATTCGTTGAGAGATTTGTTTATTTCTTGAATTTTTCCCCCATTTCATGCATTTTTTTTGTTTTTTCTTCTATTTCTTTAAGGGATTTCCTTCTTTGGGGGTCTCCATCATCTTCATAAAATAATTTTTAAGGTCTGTCTCCTCTGCTTCATCTATGTAGTGCTTTTCAGGTCTTGCTGGTGCTGGTTCCCTAGATTCGGGTGTAGTCACTTTGGTCTTTCTATTGCTGAGTGAGCTCTTATTCTGTCGTCTTCCCATCTCTTTTTCCAGTGGGTGCTGGTGGGGTGTTTCTATCTCCACTGGTCTCCTTCCTTCCTGAAGCTGAAGCTGGGGATCCTGACACTGAAGCTTAAGCTGAAGCTTGGGTTGCCAGAGGTTGGGGTCTGGAAGGGGTGATATCTTTCCTGAAGGTGGGCTTGCCGGAGTTTGGGGCCTGAAGCTGGGCTCACCGGAGTTTGGGACCTGTAAGGGCTGATATCTTTCCTGTGTGGGCAGGTCTTCTGGATGCCAGGAGCAGCCCGGGAAGATGAGGGGATGTGTGTTGGGCAGGGGTTCGGGAGTGTCCCCGCAGGAGACCCAAGCTCTCCCAATGCTGAGCTCTCAGGAGTTTTGGGCCTGGAAGGGCTGATGTCTTTCTTGCATGGGCAGATCTTCTGGATGCCAGGAGTAGACCTGGAAGATCGAGGGGATGGGTGTTGGGCAGGGGATGGGGAGTGCCCCCTTCCCCCCCCCGCGGAGCCCCAATCTCTCCTGAAGCTGGGCTCGCCAGAGTTTGGGTCGTAGAAGGGCTGAGGTCTTTCCTGTGTGGGCGGGTCTCCTGGATGCCAGAAGTGGCCCCAGAAGATCTAGGGGATGGGTGTTGGGCAGGGGATGGGGAGTGTCCCAGCCAGAGATCCAAGCTCTCCCAAAGCTGGGCTCACCCGAGTCTTCATCTAGTTATTGATGGAACAAGATGCAGAAATCCTCAGCCAACCACCAGGCTGAACTCTGGGAATCCAGTCAAGTAAGAAATTTTCAATGCAGGAGAACTATCAGCAGTTAGAGAAAAAGGCAATGAATTCAAAAGAAAGCAAGGGTGGATATATGGGAAGTAGGGAAGGAGGGAGGTGAGACATGCTATATTTACATTATAATCTCATTTTGAAAATTTTTCAGCAAAATCAATTAAATTTTTAACAATACCCATAGAAGGGTGGCAGTTATCACCTATAGATAATATGTGGGGTACATGAGTTTACTTATGAATCTTACTTGATTAGTTTTTTTCCAAATTAATGTGAACTGTCAAAGTAACAAGTGAAAGAATTAAAGTGAAAAAGATTAAAAATTAAAAAGAATTAAAGTGAAAGAATTAAAGTTCATAGATAAGTATTGGCATGAATCAACATCCACCAAAGAAGCATGAGATTGGTTCAAAATGCTCTTGTCCTTCTCAGTTTTTGAAGTCCTACCCAGTTTTAATGTTTGGTGTGTTCACAATGTCCATGAAACTGCAACAAGTCACTGTAGATCGTGGATCAAAAGAAAAAAATATTTAAGACTGATTCCCTGCTACTTATTTTAAGTGGAATTTATAGAGTTATGCTTATAAACTTGACCAATTCAAAACTACTTTTTAATAATTTATAATTTTATGTTTTTAAAAGATACATCATTCCTTAATTACAGATATGAATTTAATGTTTCCATTTACTATGTAAATTTTAAAAATATTTTTAATAAAAGCAAATTTTATTATCTATTGCCAATTTTTGATTGTATGCTAAAAGAAAACTTTAATAACTAACACCCAATGTAAGATAATGTTGGCTGCCAGTCCTTTTCCAGTACTTAAGGTGAGTGGGAGCCCTGCTTTTGAGCCCCAACTTCCTACATCCCACGGCTCCGTCTCCCTGGGCATTTTCTGTGCCTAGAGAGGACCTGGCCCTCCCAGAACGATCACCCTGAGTCGGCTCACACATCTGTCTTCAGTGTCTTCAGGTCATTTCCTGGGGCTGAAGGTAAGTGGAGGCCCTACTCTGAGCCCCAACATCCTACATCCTCCGGCTCCTTCTCCCTGGGTTCTTTCTGTGCCTAGAAAGGACCTGCCCCACCGGGAAGGATCACCATGAGCCTGCCCACACCTCAGTCTTCAGTGCTCTCCATTCTCTGCCCTGTGCTTGACTCTTTAGTCTCCTCTGGTCTCCACCCTGTACTTGAGAGTGACCCAGACCCACCTGTACCCATTGAAGTATTGGACCTGCTTGAACGCATTGGAATGTATCCTTAGAGCCAAACCCACCAGGAGAGGAAGAGACCCCACAAGCTCCCACTGAAAGAAAGGATGTGAAGAAGGCAATATAAAAATACAGCCCAAAACAGAGAAACTAATATGACACCACCTGTGTCTGGAAACTTTACACCAGCAAGACCTGAGCATACCAGCACAGATGAAAGAGAAAAGAATGACATTCAAAACAACCTCCTGAATGTTTAGAGGCCCTCAAACAGAGTATGAGTAAATCCCTTAAAGAAATGGAAGCAAACACAAACCAAAAAAAAAATTCAAGAAGTCAACAAATCTTTTAAGGAAGGCAAGGAAAGCCAAGAAAAATAATCAAACTGATGAAGGAGACAATTCAAACAATTCAAGACCTGAAAACTGAAATGGAGACAATAAGAAAATAACAAACTGAGGTAATGCTGGAAATGGAAAGCGTAAAATATAAGGAACTACAGATGCAAGCATAACTAACAGAGTACAAGAAATGGAAGACAGAATCTCATGCACTGAAGATAAACTAGAGGAAATAGATTCATTGACAAAAGAAAGTTTTCAATCAATCAAATACTTAACACAAAATATCCAGGAAATATGGGACACAGTGAAAAGACCAAATATAAGAATAATAGGTATAAAAGAAGATGAAGAAACCCAACTCTATGGTGCAGAAAACATATTCAACCCAACCTGAAGAAGGAGATGCCTATGCAACTACAAGAAGCTTACCGAACACCAAATAGACTGTAGCAAATAAAAAGCCCCCTTGCTACATAATAATCAAAACACCAAGCATACAGAATAAAGAATGACTATTAAAAGCAGCAAATGAAAAGGCCAAGTAACATATAAAGGCAAACCTATCAGAATTACACGCAACTTCTCCATGGAAACTATGAAAGCCAGAGGAGCATGGATAGATATTCTACAAACACTAACAGACCATAGATTCCAGCCCAGACTATTATTCCCAACAAAACTCTCAATCACTATAGATGGAGAAATCAAGATGCTCCATAACAAAATCAGATTTATGCAATACATATCCACAAACCCAGTCCTACAGAAAATTCCAGAAGGAAAACTCCAACCCAAGGAAGTTAACTACATTCAAAATAAAAAGGGCAATAGATAATCTAAGTTTGCCAGAAACCAGAAATAGGAGAAAAACTCATACAGAAAACCACCACCAAAAACGAATCCAAAGCAAACAAGAATCAGCAATCAGTTGTCATTAATATCCCTGAATTTCAATGGTCCTAACTCACCTATAAAAAGACACAGGCTAACAAAATGGACACGAAGACAGAATCCATTCTTCTGCTGCATACAAGATACACACCTCAATTTCAAAGACAAATTCTACCTCAAGGTAAAGGGTTGGGAAAAGATTTTCCAATGAAATGGATGTAAGAAACAAGCGGGTGTAGCTATCCTAATATCTAACAAAATAGACTTCAAACTAAAATTAATCAAAATAGATAAAGAAGGTCATTCCATATTCATCATAAGAAAAATCCATCAGGAAGAAGTCTCAATTCTGAACATATATGCCCCAAATATAGAGACATCCACGTTCATAAAAGAAATATTACTACAATTCAAATCACATATTCAAGCCCACACACTTTTAGGGGGAGACTGCAACACCCCACTCTCACCACTGGACAGGTCCACCAGACAGAAACTTAACAAAGAAACAATGAAACTAACAGAAGTTTTCACACAATTGGGTTTAACAGACATCTATAGAACATTCCACCCAAACAAAAAAGAATACATCTTGTTCTCAGCACCACATGGAACCTTCTCTAAAATCAACCACATACTTGGCAGCAAAGCAAACCTCAACAGATACAAAAATATTGGAATAACCCCCTGTATCCTTTCGGACCACCATGGCTTAATATTAGAATTCAATGTCAGCACAAGTTTCAGAAACCTCACAAACTCATGGAAATTAAACAGTGCTCATTGCATCACCCCTGGGTAAAGGAAGAAATAAAGAAAGAAATAAAAAGACTTCCTAGAATCGAATGAAAATGAAGACACAACATACCCAAACCTTTGGGATACTTTGAAAGCAGTTTAAGAGGAAAATTCACAGCACTAAGTGCCTGCATGACAAAACTGGAGAGTTTCCACACCAGAGAATTAACAGAACACATGAAAGCTCTAGAACAAAAAGAAGCAAATTCACCTATGAGGTATAGACACCAGGAAATAATCAAATGGAGAGCTGAAATCAATAAAGTAGAAACAAAGAAAATAATACATATAATCAATGAAACAAAGAGTTGGTTCTAAGAGAAAAAACAACAAGATAGGCAATCCTTTATCAAACCTAACTAAAAGACACAGAGAGAACATGCTAATTAACAAAAGCAGAAATGAAAATTGGGACATAACAACAGACACCGGGGAAATCCAAAGAATCATCAGGTCATACATTGAAAATCTGTAATCCACTAAATTGGAAAATCTAAAGGAAATGGAAGATTTTCTGGATAGATATCACTTACCAAAATTAAATCAAGAAGAGATAAAGATTTAAACAAACCTATATCCCCTAAAGTATAGATGCAGCCATAAAAAGCCTTCCAAACAAAAAAGGCCAGGGCCAGTGAGAAATTCTACCAAAAATTCAAAGAAGAGCTAATACAAATACTCTTCAAATTGTTGCACACAATAGAAGCAGAAGGATTACTACCAAATTCTTTTTTATGAGGCTACAATTACATTAGTAGTCAAACAACACAAAGACACAACCAAGATAGGGAATTACAGACCAATCTCCCTCATGAACATTGATGCAAAAATACTCAATAAAATACTGGCATATCGAATGCAAGAACACATCAGAAAAATCATACTCCATGATCAAGCAGGCTTCATCTCAGGAATGCAGGAATGATTCAACATATGAAAATCCATCAATGTAATCCACCGTATAAACAATCTAAAAAAGAAAAACCATATTATCCTCTCACTAGATGCTGAAAAAGCCTTTGACAAAATCCAACACCCCTTCATGTTAAAGGTCTTGGAGAGATCAGGGATAACAGGAACATGCCAAAACATATTAAAAGCTATATACAGCAAACTAACAGCCAGCATCAAACTAAATGGAGAGAAACTAAAGGCGATTCCTCTAAAATTGGGAACAAGAGAAGGATCTCCACTCTCTCCATATCTCTTCAATACTGTACTTGAAGTTTTAGCTAGAGCAATAAGACAACAAAAAGAGATTAAGGGGATACAAATTGGCAAGGAAAAAGTCAACTTTCACTATTTGCATGATATGATGTGATAGTCTATGTAAGTGACCCAAAGAATTCTACCAGAGACCTCCTACAGCTGATAAACACTTTCAGCAAAGTGGCAGGATACAAAATTTTCTCAAAAAAATCAGTAGCCCTACTATATATAGAGGATAAAGGGGATGAGAAAGAAATCAGAGAAACATCCCACTTTACAATAGCCACAAACACCATAAAATATCTTGGGGTAATTCTAACCAAACAGTTGAAAGACCTGAACAACAAGAAGTTTGAGTCTTTACAGAGACAAATTAAAGAAAATACCAGAAAATAGAAAGATCTCCCATGCTCTTGGACAGGTAAGATCAATGTAGTAAAAATGGTAATCTTACCAAAAACGAACTACAGATTCAATGAAATCCCTATCAAAATAGCAGGACAATGTTTCACTGTCCTAGGAAGGACAATCCTCAACTTTATATGGAAAAACAAAAGACCCAAATAGCCAAAGCAACCCTGTACAATAAAGGAACTTCCAGAGGCATCACCATCCCTGACTTCAACCTGGAGCTATAGTCTTGGAAACAGCTTGGTATTGGCACAAAAGCAGACAGGTAGACCAATGGAATCGAATTGAAGACCCTGCTATCAACACACACACATTTGAACACATGATCTTTGAACAAGAAGCTAAAACTATACAATGGAAAAAAGAAACACCTTCATCAAATGGTGCTGTCATAACTGGATGTTGGCATGTATAAGACTGCAGATAGATACATGTCTATCACCATGCACAAACTTAAGTCCAAATGGATCAAAGAACTTCAAATCAATCTAGCTACACTGAATCTCTTAGAGGAGAAAGTGGGAAGTACCCTTGAACTAATTGGTACATGAGACCACTTCCTGAACATAACACCAGTAACACAGACACTGAGATCGACAATTAATAAATGGGACCTCCTGAAACTGATGAGCTTCTGCAGGGCAAAGGACACAGTCAACAAGACAAAATGACATCCCACAGAATGAGAAAATATATTTACAAACCCTACATCTAACAGAGGACTAGTCTCCAAAATTTACAAAGAATTCAAGAAGCAAGTCTCCAGAACACCAAAGGATCCAATTAAAAAATGGGGTACAGAACTAAATAGAGAATTCTCAATAGAGGAATCCAAAACGGCCAAGAGACACTTCAGAAAATGCTCAACATCTTTAGTCATTAGGGAAATGCAAATAAAACAGCTGTGAGATACCACCTCACTCCTGTAAGAATTGCTAAAATCAAAAACACTAAAGACAGTCTATGCTGGAAAGGATGTGCAAAAAGGGGTACACTCCTCAACTGCTGGTAGGAATGCCAACTTGTGCAGTCACTTTGGAGATCAGTGTGGAGATTCCTCAGAAAAATGGATATCAGTCTACCACAAGATCCAGCAATTCGACTCTTAGGCATATGCCAAAATGATGTACCCTTATACATTCAGGACATCTGCTCAACTACGTTCATAGTAGCATTGTTCGCAATAGCCATAACCTGGAAAGAACCTATATGCCCCTCAACTGAAGAATGGATAGAGAAAATGTGGTACAAAATGTGGTACATTTACACAATGGAGTACTACTCATCAGAAAAAAATGGAATCTTGAAATTTGCAGAAAAATGGATGGCACTAGAAGAAACAATCCTTAGTGAGGTAACCCAAAAACACAAGCATGGTATGTACTCATTCATACATGGATTTTAGACATGAAGCAGGGCATTGCCAGCTCACATTTCCATCACCAGAAAGTCTGGGGTGCAGGGAGGACCCTAAGAGAGATATGCATGGTAAACCAGAGAAGGGCTAGGGGATGCAATTTCCTAATTGGTTTGGGAGGGAAGGAGATGGGAGAAAGAGGAGGGGAGAGGAGGACATCGGAGAGCAGGAAGGTTGGACCAGGATAAGAATAGAGGAGAAGAGAATGGCAGATAACATAAAAGAGGGAGCCAGTGTAAGTTCGAGGAGATATCTGGCACTAGTGAGATCTTCACAGATCTACAAGAATGACACCAGCTGGCATTAAGGCTACCTTAAATGCCCTCCCATGATAATCAGAATGATGACTATCTTATATGCCATCCTGGAACTCTCATCCATTGACGGATGGTGACAGAGGCAGACACCCACATCTGTGAACCGAATTGAACTCCTGTAACCCAGTTGCAAAGAGGAGTGATGACCAAAGGATTCAAGATCAGCCTGGCAAAAAACCCAGAGGAAGCTGACCTAAACAAGGGGGAACACATGGACCTGAGACTGATGACTGAGGCACCAGCATGGGACTGATCCAGACATCCCTCTGACCGAACCTTGGTGACAGAGAGGAGGCCTTGGTAATCTATGGGACCTTAGAGAGAACAGAAGTATTTATTTCTGGCATACTGAGGGATTCTGGGAACCCATACCATGTGGAGGGTTGCTTTCTCAGCCTGGACACATGAGGAAGAAGCTAGGCCCTTCCTGAGATGTTGTGACAGACACTGAAAATCCCTCATGGAAGCCTTTGCTCTCCCTGGGGAGTGGAGGGGTGATGGAGTAGGGGTGAGGTTTTGTAAGGTTTGAAGGGTGGGGGAAGAAGGGAGGAAGAGGGAATTGAAAGTGACATGCATAAAAAGTTAAATAAAAATATGGAAAAAACAAAAATAAAGATAATATTGGTTAAAAACACAAACGTGCTTTCCAATAATAGGAAAACTCCTTGGGAAAATAGACCACAATGAATTTGTCATCATGAACTATAAATTTTTATTCGATATTTAGACAATTGTGTCCCTTGATACCTTATGGGGCTTTAGTTACTCTAAACAGAAGGAAACTGTATTATATCCTAGCAAAATATCAGGGGAAAGTTACTTAAATGCTTCCTAATTTTCTTTGACTAAAATGAGTGTTTCTTAAATGGGGAAGAATTTATTTGGAGTGTTTATTTTTTAAAATAAAGTGGTTGTATTTCACCATGATACTGGTCTCCCTTTATATAATATGATTTTCTTTCAAATACTGTGACAATGAATGTCAATAATTAGCTTTGTATAGAAGCATAAGAAATGAAACATCAAAGAGACTCTCTGCTCCTACCTCCAGTGGAACAGGTAGATAGATAGATCTCTTAAAGCCTCCCTCAGGACCACATCAATTTGTCTCAGCTTCAGTCTCCAAAAACATTTCCTGGAAATTCACCAGCTACATAGTCGAGAGAATAAGTGGACATCTTCACTCTTACCAATGTCCTTCATATACAATCTACCATCCTATTCCCCAACCCTGTACCAGACTACATGTTGTGGCCTTTATTCCTAGGGGGCCTTCATTCCCAAGGGTAGAGGCAGGTCCTATTGGCATACCCTGGTTTGTTACTACCTACCTGTGGATCACTGTAAACTCCCCATTCTAGCCTACAAGTCACCCTAATTTTCAGTCCTCAATACCTAATATCACCTTGTACCCAAAATCCCCAGTGGCCACACATGTATCTCAGAATCATTTCTTGCCAGGCAACCAACATCCTCCACAGTCTATGAAGAACCAATGAAGGAAAATAAAACCAAGGAACAAAACACACACCAACCAAGACAAGACCAGATGTCATAATGTATAATGACAATCATCCCAAGAAAATATTCCTATATACTTGTCTAAATACATAATCACTGATAGCAAAGCAATACAATATACCATGTGAAATGTTATAAGGCTGAAGTACAGGACAGGGACTTCAAAATAGCCTTCATATACTCTTGAAGTAATTAAAGATCATACATATTAGTGTATTCATAGAGTATAAAAATTAAACAGTGCAATAAAATTAATAGTTCAAGACATGAAAATGGAAATAGTATTGATAAAGAACCTAAACTGAGGTGATATTTGAAATGAAAAATTTAGGATCTAGAAAGAACTACAGGAATAAGGTTCACAAAAGAATATAAGAGATGGAAGTGAAAATGGCAGGCATTGAAGACAGGAAAAAAGGGATGCTCCAGATAAATAAACTTCTAAATAAATAGCCAGAAACAAGACACACAAGACTTCTGGGCCACTGTGAAAATTCCTAAGCTGGGAATAATAAGAAGAGAGGAAATATCGGAAACTCATTTTAAGAGCACAGAAAATATTTTCAAAACATAAAGAAAGAACATCATATCAAAGTAAAGTAAGTATATGAGACCACCAAATAAACCTAACCAGAAAAGAACTTCCTCATATCAAAACACTAAAATTTAGAAAAAGAAAGAATATCAAAGCTGCAAATAAAAAGGCCAAATGACATGAAGCTAGCAGACTTATTAGAATAACACCTGGCTTCTCAATAAAAACTCTAAATGCTAAAGTGACAGGTAGAATGTTCTGCAAACTTAAAGAGACCACAGATGCCACCCATGCCACTACATTCAAATAAAGTTTTAAATAAGAGATGGAGAAAGATATTCCATGATAAAATCAATTTAAGAAATATAAATCTCCCTCTCCTATTTCAGTCCCAGCAAGGCAGTTGGACTCTATAACCAATTTTAGTGCAATCCCATTGCTCTGGTGCAGATTCCAGGTGTAGGCCAGCATCTGAGAATACTGTGGGTAGACTGCAACACCACTGCTGTCACTCACTGGGCTCTGTTACCAAAAGACTCACTCTGCCACTCACTCACTACAACATCCTCCTCCCCTTGACCCACCATGCCCAGCAATATCAGCAGCCACTATAGGCACAAACACCTATACCATTTGGAAGAACAGGTGAGTGACTGGGAATCACTCATATGAACAAAAGACAAATTAATTATTTCTAAGAGATGTACAGCCCCAGAGACCCTGATTCTAGGTGAAGACCAGGCTTAACTTTACTGCCAACACTTCCAGCTTTCCCTTTCAGTAAACCTCCATTCCATTGTCTCATCTTTGATTACCAAAAACGCTTTCTACCAGTGATAAAACAGGGCTAGGACTCGGGTAGACAATTTTCAATCTTTCCTGTCTGCCATCATCATGTTTTCCAGTTCACAGTCCTGTAACAGCCTGCTTACAGAAGCACTTCCCCTCAGCCTACCTACTGAAGACAATGCAACTTGCTTCAGTACCAGGTGGCTCTTTCCTGATGACCACCTCAGCCTTCCCTTCTACTCCATCTGCATCCCTTGTCTGGGACATCAATTCCCACAAACATATTCTAACATCTCCAGTGGTTGTACTGGTCTGAGCCTCAGGTAGACAATTCTCACTGCTCTTTGTGTCCTTCATTATACTTTTTCCAGTCTTTACCATTGTCCTAGAGCAGCCTTTTTGCAGGAACTGCTTCTCCCAATAAAAGTCTGTCAATGACAACTCCATGTTTTGGCCCAAAACCCTGCATTCTCCTTGACCTTTCACTTTAGTCTCCTCAGATTTATTATTTATCTTACTGAAGCTATTTTTGCAAGAGTCTCTCCTTCTGACACACCTACCTTCCCTGGGGACTCTGTCTCTTGGTGTGGACTCATCTGCCTAGTTCTTTCCTGTAGTCTTCTCAGCCTTTCCTATCTGCTCATCTCCATTCCTTTCTGGCAATGACCTGGCCACAGAATCACTCATTACCAGAGACCCCACAGCAACCAAACATTTCTCGGATCTAGAGAGAATAACAGCAACCAAAGAATGTAACACCCACATACCAAAGACAAGACTAGATAGAAACACCAAGAAACACCTCACACATCATAGCTCCAGATGTTTAGATCCCAGAGCTAAGTTACAAACATGAACAGCCAAGACAAAAAGCTTGCACAGGAAGCCAGTAACCCTCTTTTTGGGGAGTGCCAGCCTACAATCCTATGGCCAGAGAGTCTGGGAAACAGAAACTTCATTTAGTGGCTGGTTAAGTACTGAGCTGAACTCAAGAAAGCCAGTATCAGAGAGGGAGGACTGATGATCAAAGGGATTAAGACTGGGCTGGTTTAACCCCCAGAAACAGCTGACCAGACAAAGGTTAACTCTTGAATCCCAGGCATCAGCCTGGGAATCCAGCATGGGACTGATCAAGACCCCCTGAATCTGGGTGTCAGTGAGGAGGCCTAGGTAATCTATTGAGCCTTGGACAGCAGATCAGTACCCATACCAAGTATACACACGGACTCTGGACTCCCATAGAACAATGTGAGGTGCACTCTCACCCTGAACTCTTGGGGAAGGGTCTAGGCCCTGCCCTATATGAAATGACAGACTATGGACACCCCCATGGAGGGCCTCACCCTCCCTGGGGGAATGAGGGGAAAACAGGGGGTATGGGGGGAGGGCACGGGAGGAGGGGAGGGAAAGGGAGAGGTACCTGGAACTGACTTGTGAAGCAACCTTGTTTCTTATCTAAATTTAAAATAGAAAATAAAAAAACATTAATTAAAAAAAAGAAATGCAATTCAAAAATAGCAACTATGAATATGCAAAGGGATCATACAGAGGATATGAATAAAGATATGAAAAAATGGAGCCTGTGAGAATAAAAGCAGAATGAAATGATGAAAAATACAAGGTATGAAAAGAAAGTTTATCAATTAATCCATTAATTATCTGGGAGGTAACTGAGGTTTTGTTTTTCCTTATAGAACTACTGAGGTGGGGTCTTGCCTTTTGCCACTCTAGAGGTTACTGGAGTTATTAAGTCTACAGATAGTAGCTATGAAGTGAGGTGACAGAAAGAATGATTTGGAGAAATCACACTATCATGAAGGTCTGCTTTCCAGCATGGCTCCAGCTGGTCAGGTGTGGCTTTAAATATCTAGGAAAGTTGTAGCATCGGAGCAGCTACCACTGGTCCAGCCTTGGATCCAACTTCAATACATCACGGAAGGGTCTAAGCAGATGGTGACTTCAGGGATTTCTAGTCCCTACTTTACTTGTCCAGGGGATTCTTGAAGTTCCTGCTGGCAAACTTGGAATCCCCATGCATGTCTCCCTTGATTCCAGGCCTTGATTGCAGTTCGCTTGGTACTTAGGTCAGGAAGGGGCATCAGTCTAGGTATACCCATGCAGAACCACACCAAGAGTTCAGGTAAGAAAGTATCTCCAATGCCTCCGGAATGATGGGACTTCATGATACCCCAATATTGTACTTGCCCAGCTTACATTCTTATAGAAACTTGGTCCCAGAGACTGACATAAGTCATTTGAACAGGAGGCAGTTGTTGGACTTCTCTGTCACAACCTTGACTACCCATGCAGGGTTGGTTATCATGAGCTCATCCCCAGTCACCTGTGAACTTCTGCCAAGTCTCCCTGTCATTATGGTCAATGGGATCTTTGATGGACACCACTGTATACTCCAAGATGAAGGACTTATACAGGTCATCCATCTAGTCGGGTATGATGTACATGTTGCAGTAACAGGAGACCTGAAGTCCAGGTCATACTTGCCAATCCTGAAGAATGCAGAGGTAGCCATGTTCGTGCTAGTGACACCCTGGTCAGTGTACATGGCATTTTCAATTGTGGCCTTCAGAAGCTCCAAAACTTGTTTTTTACAGGATGTCAGGCACAAACCTGTCCTTATCTCTCACATGGGTGCCTTCATTCTCTTATTTGTTCTTGATCACATTCTTTAGGTTGTGCTAATACTCTGCTCCAGTGAACATGGCTTCACAGAAACTGGATGCCCCTACAGGTAGGGTCATGAACTCTTGCAAGGCCAGCTTTTGCCAGCGTGAAGTCACCATTGATCACATTGGAAGCATGGCTTAAGGGATGTCAGCCAAGTAATTGATGTGAGGGTACAGGGATATCCCCATTTCCATGGCTTCAGCTTTTTAAACAGTCAGGGACACTTCCTTTACGGCATTTGTTGCGAACATATGTTTATTTTCAGTGCCATCCATCTCAATGATCAGTTTGTCCATTTTATCTTGTTCCACATCATTCAATTTCTTTCTACCCAGAGCAGGTGCGATAGTTTTATTGATGTCTCAACAACTATTGAGACTCCTTTCTCAATAGAACATGTTGTCATTTTCACAGAGTTCCAGGGCCCAAATAGATATCAGTAGGGGTGCTGCTTGGCACAGCAACTTGGAAGAGTCCCTAAGAGTCAGAATATCTCTGGCATGAATTTTTTTGATGTTTTATATCTCTTAATTCTTTCAACATATTCCAACTTTGGTCTTTGTTGCCCTTTTGGGCCTCTTTCTTGTTTTATTTAGAAACAATCTTATTTTATATATCTGGCATGAATCTTGAGAACAGACATGGGGAATTTCTGGTCTTTGGATTGGCACACAGGAAAGAAATATGTTTTTGCAGACATAGGAGATATTACATAGAATTTAATAATAATAAAATAAATACTAAAGAGAGCCCAAATTGAAATAAAAGTGGAAATAAAAAATTTAGGACATCAAAGAAACCTCACAGCTATCCTCTTGAGAACATTCAACATATTTTCTTCTTCCATTAACCCCAGGAAATTCTTAGATACTGCAATGTTGCAGACAAGTATGTGTAATCACCAGTTCTGTGCATTGAGTTTCTAAGGTTATATAAGAATAATTAGTTGGCCCATCCCTGTAGGTCATCAGCTTGATGTGTAATCCGGGACTATATAACCCTATTTGCTCTTCTTACAGTGTTCTGCATCAGGGCCTCTTCTATTATATTCACTCCAGTATTCAAGTGTGAGCTTGGTCATTCACCAGTTAAGTTAGTGAGGTTTGTCATATCCACAGCCCTTCTACATGGCCACGTGGTGCCACAATTTATTCATGTATGTTCTGAGGGAGTTGATGATATAGAAGAGATTACAGTAATTATTACTCCTTCCTATTCATATTAATTATGATAATTTGTGTACTCTGTTGCTATGAAAACTGCAATAAAAAGTTGAGCCTCTCCATGGGGATTTAATGTTCTTAGTTTCTTTGGAAGTCCTCTAAATTCTCATTTTATTGTTTCAGTGTCTCTTCTCCATGGTTCTAAGATCCAAGAGTGCAGAAAATATGTTCAAATAAGTTGTTTAAAAAATAAATTGTTTTATATGCAATCTAAAGTACTGTGGCTATGCTGGTTACAGTAATTCAGTAAATATACTTTTGAAGAAAACTACTACGTCTGCATGACTACTTGGGTCTTTCCTGATTGGAGGACCTGAGTTCTATATTTCATGGGTCTTACTTCATCTGAATAGTTCTTCCAGGTTCCAAAATTATAAGCTTCTGCATGATTAATATTTCATAGAATATGAAAAACAAAGACTGCATTGCTGTTTAACATGTACCAGGAAGTCAGGTAAAATTCTTTGAAGTCTTGTGTGAATTACTTTGCCTGATGACAACACAGAATGATCTTTTCATCAAAAGACATTGTATAATGCTTCATTATAAAAGAAAAAAAGTCCCATCTTTTCTTTCCCTTGTTATTTCCAAATTCTTTATAATGGAAAGTTCACTTCTGCCATGTAAACTGTAGTTTGTATATTCCAGGTGCACGCAGAACAATCTCAAAACTTTGAAACAATAATTCAACTCATGCTTTTCTAGTTCCCTTGGTTCCTATTTTGCCTAATCCTCTCAGTGATGGATTTACTGTTCTACAAAGGCTGCATTCTATTTCTCTGCATATCTTTGCTGCTGTCAACATCCTCCATAATTCCAAGGATCAGCCACTAAGTTTCCAATAGAAAATGAGGTCAGGTCCCTATATCATCTGTAGTTTGAAAGCATGAGAGCTTAAAAAGACACCTTGTATTAAGACCTATGATTATCTTCTTAAAACTATATGATTAGTTATTCATGAAAATATACACATGTGAATGAAATAATGGATGAACAAAGAAGCTGTGAATGTGAAATAGAGTGGGGTGAGTTATACAGGGATTTTGAAGAGGTTAAATGGAAGAAATGTTAGTATATTATGATTTTAAATACGAAAATCATCAAATAAAAACCAAAACCAAAGGAAAACACTTCAGAATCAAAGAATTATACATATTATTTTGCCTCTGCTATTTATTCATGTGAATTAGGACACATTATTAGTAATTGTGGAACAATTTCACCATTGTGAGACCATGTTTTAGTATTTTTTCTATGAACACTCCTGAATATATGAGCATTTTTTTGTATATTGATATTAGTTATGACCTCTAGCTTTCATTTTTTGGTTTCATATCACCTAAAGGGTCATTGCCGCAGATGTGAAATGAACATACTTCAAACATTAAGTAGACCCTTTCTTCTCTCAAAATACCACCCTCCACATGTTTGGTTTTCCTTTGTATTTTCATTCCATTCCATAATGTGACCTAGAAATTTATGAAAGGTCTACATTTTGGTGTTTGATTCTGTGTCATGGACTTTTTGGGTCATCTAGTGATATTTACGGTTGCATTAATGGGTTATCCAAATAATTTTGACTGCATTCTCATCAGAAGTTAAAAAATGTAGAGTTATAAAAAGAAATGGAAGGTCAATCTTATATTTTGTTTGAAGACCCACTTTAGATTTTCACATAATTATATGGTCGAGTGTCATTTGGAAATGCTACCCAATAAACTCATATTGTCTGTATCCAGAGGATTTAAATTTGGACAAATAAGTACAATGCAAATTTTATCATTTTGGAATTGGAGATGGGCTTTTAATCCTTGGTATGTGTAAATATGTGGTATGGAGAACGTCATAAATGTTCTCTTGATTCACTGATTCCCAACCATTGTCACTGTTTTTACCACTGGAGACAAATAGAGATATATTCTACATGTGAGTGTATTTCATATTGTATTATCTTGAAGGAGTATAACTAGGTAGATTTCACCAAATCTCTGACTTGGCTGACAAACCTGAATTTATCCTTCGGGTAGAAATTACAATGTGGTCAATGATTGTTCTCATGCTGGCAACAAACTGACCCTGCAAGAGCACAAAATCCTGCCTGCAGGGGTTTCCACTCCTAGGAAGGCATACCTCTTCAGCAGAGCTTTACCACAACCTGAAGAATGTCATCAAGAAGAAATGAGGGAAGAAAGCCACCAATATGAGTGATAAGGACAGGTTTGTGCCTAACATCCAGAAGAACAAAGAAGCCTTGGAGTTCCTGAATTCCTCAATTGAGAAATCCAGCTACAATGACCAGGGTGACATTGTCATGGACATGACTGACTCTGAGTTATTCAGGTCTGGCAAGTATGACCTGGACTTCTAGTCTCCTATGGCTCAAACAGGTACATTATGCCTGACTAGATGAATGACCTGTGTAAGTCCTTTATCTGGGAGTATAGTGTCTGTAGCACTCATAACTCCAATGTAATGTCTAGAGTGGCCAAATGCAAGACCACACCTCAGTAGTTCTATATGCAAAACAAAACTTCAGTGACCACAAAACAAATTCATAAGTTAATAGATAAATTTTACTTTCATACCTTGAATTTTTCTTCATTTCATTCTACTGTTTTTGTTTTCACAGACTTCATTTTTCATACCCTCTTTACTCACATCCTCTGTAACAGTTTTAAAGATATTCGTAACTGATCTTTTTTGAATTGTATTACTCAAGACCTCCGGGAAGAGGGTTACTGGCTTCCTGTGGAGGAGGGCTGTCTTGGCTGTTCATGCTTGAATCTTAGCACAAGAATCTAAACATCTAGAGCTATGATGTGTGAGGTGTTTCTTGGTGTTGATATCCAGTCTTATCTTTGGTAGGTGAGTGTTATTTTCTTTGGTATTACCTTCTAGAGATCCTAGGCAAGTTTGGTTGCTCTGGGTTTTCTGGTAAACAGTGCTACTGTGGGTAGGTAATTGGCAGACAGGAATGGGGATGAACAGGAAGGAAAGGCTGAGAAGTCTGCAGAAAAGAATGAGGGGAATGCGTTTACAACAAGAGGCAGAGTTCTTAGGGATTGTAGTTGTTACAGAAGGAGGATCTCTTGCAAAAAAGGCTTCAGTATGATAAATAATAAATCAGGATAGACAGGGGTGAAATGACAAGGAGTTTGATTGGTAGAAGGGGTTCCTGCAAAATGGCTACCACAGAACTTGTTGTAAAGTCTGAAGCATAATAAAGGACAGAAAGAACAGTGAGAACTGCCTACCTGAGTCCCTGACCAATGCAGCCACTAAAGGATACCTGATAGGTGTTTGTAGGAATTGATGACTCACAAAAAGAATGCAGATGGAGTAGAAGGGAAGGATGAGAGGGTCATCAGGAAAGACCTAGCTGATATTGAAGCAAGTAGCAGAGTCCTCAGGGTTTAGAGGGAGAGGGGCTTCTGAAAGCAGACTGCTATAGGACTATGAGATGGGAAAATGGTAATGGCAGACAAGAAACAGAGTGAAAAATGCCCACTTGAATCGCAGCCCTGTGTGGTCAATGGGAGAAAGTGTTTGTGGGGATCAAAGCTGACACAAAGGAATGGAGATGGACTGAAAGAAAAGGCTTAAAGTGTTGGCAGGAAAGCTAAGCCTGGTCTACATCAAGACTTGGGAATCCCAGAGCTGTACATCTTATAGAAATACTTATTTTGATCTTTTGTTCATATCAGTAACTGGCAACCAAGTCACTCACCTGTTCTTCCAACTGGTAAAGGTGTTTGTGCCTATAGGGGCTGCTGATGTTGCTGGGCATGGTGGGTCATGGGGAGAGTTAGGGTCAGGGTACATATAATTCGGGAGGGGTGTGCATTAATTGGTAAAGTCCTCCAAGCTGCATATTAGTATTCTGTTACACCAAATAGTTTGAAGACAAGGAAATGTTGTAATATAATTTTAGGTTATGTTTCTTTTGTCTAAAATAGAGCATAATGTTGCTTTGCCATATTAAAAGATTACTACAATAATTTTTTCACATAACTCCAGGGCTAAATATGGCACGATTATTTTGCTTTTTATCTGTCAAATAGCTAAAAATTGACAATTTAAAAACTATAACAAAAAAGTGAAACAGTGAGACTCTTACATCATTGAACCAAATATAATGGTTAACTGTTAATACCCAACAAATTCAAAGAGTTAATGAACCATTGCATTCATTCAGTCTTCTGTGCCTTAGCTAGGATGCATAATTTCAAAAGGCAGCAGTTCCTGGTCAAAACTTTAAGACAGAAAGTGCTTGATGCCGTTACAGTTCTCAAGGGTTTGTTGAGAGTTTAAGTGCAGATGCTGATGAAAACCATTTCAAGAAGAGTCAATTTCATGCTAAAGTGTTCAAAGATATCACCATGAGCAGAAAAAGGCTTTAATAACATCTTCTTTGACTTATTAGGCATTTAAAGAGTCTACATAATTAATGTTATCATTTTAGTAGAACATTTCCATACAGTGGTTATTGCTTGTTTTTATTTATCTCCCTTCGCATAGCTTCCTCCTCCTCTTGATATTTTTCATAATGTGCAATGTCATCAAAAATTGAGGTGATATGCTTGAAAGTAGCAATTATTTTAACTACTTGCTTTGCTTTTTGGGGGGATGCTTCTTGCGTGCCCCTTGAGTTGGTTACTGATTTGTTGTCACTGGTTTCTTAGTGAATATGTCATAATAGGTCATTAGGAACATCTTTGGCCGGGCGTTGGTGGTGCACACCTTTAAACCCAGCACTCGGGAGGCAGAGGAAGGTGGGTTTCTGTGAGTTCAAGGCCATCCTAGTCTACAGAGCGAGTTCTAGGACAGCCTCCAAAATGATACAGAGAAACCCTGTCCCAAAAAACCAAAAAAGAGAACATTTTTGACAAAGATTCACTTAACTTCATATTTGCCCTTCCACTTATCATGAGACCAGACATCAGCATACACAATATAGTGTACAACAGACTTCACTTCAGCCACTCCACAAAAGTGTCCCCTGTCATTCACACTGAAGAGTAAATGCAGTGGTCTTTCACATTCAGGGAATGATAAGCTGCATCCAAATGCTTGTTACCATGCTCAGTACTATACCAGATAGAGTACTTGATAGAATGATGTGTATTATCCTCAGAATAGCTCTGTATTATAAACACATGTCCATTCTTCAGGTTACAATCAAAGTCTTTATTTTTTCCAGCACTGGATGCACCTCCAGATGAGAAGGTGAAGCACTAACAGGTATAACACCTAAACCAAAGTTTTCACCGCCCATTTCATTGTTCTCATTGCAGCCAGTTCCTCTATTCTGAGGAGCTATTCAGTGATTCTGCAGCTGTAGCTGTTGAGACTAGTCTTGGTGAGGCTGGGCCTATGGTTGAGGTCCTTGTTGCTGCTGTGGTTGTGGTGGTTGAGGCTGCTGTTGAGGCAGTTGGCTTTGCACCAATGGTGGTGGTTGAATTAAGGCTGAGGCTGCTGAATTGTAGTTTGTGGAGGCAGAACTGGTTGGGTTGGTGGAGCCTTTACCACTTACCTCTTTTCCTCCCAAGTTCCAATATTCATGTTGTGTTTTATAAGAGGAGGTGGCAAACCAGTATCCTCCAATTCCCACATTGCCCTTGGGTTTAAGTTTGGGTTGAGGTTTGGCAGGCTTTCTGGCAATAACAGCCCAAGAAGTTGGTTTATGTGCTGCACTGCTAACAGGGGTCACATTATTGGTTGCAATGCTAGTCATACTACTGCTTCTCAAGACTACACCTACAGATTTTGTCACTGCATCTGTCAGGTCACCACTGATTTTCAGTCCAGTCATACCTTGCACAGTACTATTATTGCTAGGCATCTTACTCAAAGTATCATTTCCAATTCCTGCCTGTCCATCAGTAATAGTTCTCCCAAGAGAACTAAGTGGATAGCCATAACTGCTACTATAAGCAGAATTTTGTGTTGATTGTTCCTGAGATCTACTTGTCCCCATGTAGAGAAATCAGCATTACCAGTTAAGTCCAAGAAATGGAGGGATATTTCCTAATGCCCTTGGTCGAATAAAAATGCCATCTGGTATTTAATGATGTTTTCCATTACTAATTTTTCCATAGTTTTTTTGATGCGGCATAGGCTGGTTTCCAACTGTGGACCACGCGGCGTCCGCAAGAGAATATGGAAATCCAGTGGATAGAGCATAGTAATCAGGCATGTATGGATCTGACATTGGTGGATAGCTGTTGCTTATGCACACACTACTCTCCAGTCAATGCAACCAGCAACCTCAGAGCCCCACCCATACATGATGATACCTCTGATTTGTGTGGCTACTTAATAAAGTATGGCTCAAAATCTTCATCATTTACAGCATGTTGTTGATGAATTGAATCATTTTGTACTGAAACTTTATTTCCTTGCCCCTTGGGTCTCTATTCCACGCTAGCAGCTGACAACTTCACTTTAAGTTGAGAGCAAGAGCAACCTATGCTCTAGCTGCTGCTCCAGCCCATTCTCACAGAGATTTCAGAAAGAGGGTTGGGAGTTGCAGAACCGGCCCAAGCTTGCTGGCTGCATGTTGCTAGTCCTGGTTGGCCCTCAGCTCCTCAGTCCCACAATGGTGGACCTAGTTCCTAAATTTTTCATTTCATGTCTTACCTCAGTTAGGTTTTCTTTATCAATACTATTGTATTTTCATGTCTTCTATAATTTATTCATTATTTCACTGTTTTTTATATTTCAAGAATAAATTAAATTGTATTCTCTTTAAGCACCTCAATTTTATGAAAATGCAATTTGGAGTCCTTGCACTGTGCTTCAGCTATATTGCTTTACTCAGGTCCTGTTGTACTGCTTTGCTATGTGTGTTAGAGAGTACACATTGTTCTGGCTGTTAGTGATTATATATTTGCAGTGGTGTATAGTTCTTTGCTTGGAATAATTGCCATTTTAGATGCTGATACCTGTTCTTGCCTTTGTTGGGTGAGTGTTTGCAGATGCACGGATAATGATTCTCGGGACTAGGTTCACAGGACTGCCACAGGTTCCAGCTCTAAGGATCCTGACAGGCTGGTCCTTGTGAGCTGATGAGAAGCAAGAGAGAGCCACCTTCCCTGATCCCAGACCTAAATTCACTCCCAGTCTGGTCTTCACTAAGTCACTGTGTTCCATTTTCCCAGGCAGTTTTCCTGTTATTGGAAAGTCATGTTGTTTTTCAGTACCTTGATTTGGTAATGAATATTGTCTTAAACTAGTATCAACTTAAATTGTGTTTATGTTAATTAAAATTTCATTTGAGTTCACAATTCAAAGTTGGTAGTAGTTATGATAAATGTGCTTTATTATTAAGAACTTTTATTAAAACTTACATAGTAAATGGAATCAGTAAACATAAATATGCCCTTTTTATCATTTTTTATTTTAATTTTAAATAGCTTGTTTTACATGTCAATCCCAGTTCCCTCTCCCTCCCCTCCTCCCACACTCCTCTTCCCCCCCACCCTCCCACCCTATTGCCAAATCCTTCCACATAGGGGATATCTAGAGTCTGTCATTTTACTCTGGGTAGGGTCCAGGCACTCCCATAAGAGTCCAGGCTGAGAGAGCATCCCTCTTTGTGCTATAGGCACACGAAGACTGTTTGTATACCAGGGATAGACACTGATCCACAGCTCAGGGCCCCATAGGTTGCCCAGGCCTTCTCACTGACACTCAGATTTGGGGGTTCCAGACCAGTCCCATGCTGGCCTCCCCACTGTCGGTCTGGGGTCCAAGAGCTCTCCACTGTTCAGATCAGCTGTCTCTGCTGGTTTTGCCAGCCCATTCTTTGCCAATTTGCTCATCACTCCTCTCTCTCTGTCACTGGGTTCCTTGGGTTCAGTTCAGTGATTAATTGTGTGTTTGCCTCTGCTTCCATCAGTCACAGGATGAAGGCTCCCGGATGGTTATAGGCATCAAGTTCATTATCAGGAATGGGCATTCGAGGTGGTCTCTCCACTATTGCTTAGCTTGCCAATTGGTATTATCCCTTTAGATCACTCGAGGTTGCTCTGGTGCCTGATCTGTATTCGATCCTATGATTCCCTCTTCCCCCTATTCTACCCCCACCCCCCTCAACTTCCTGTTCCCCCATGACCAACTCTCTTCCTCTTCACCCCCTCTCTTCTTCCCAGGTCCCACTCCCCCCCGCCACCCCTCGCCGTGTTCCCCATCCATTCAGGAGATCTTGTCTCCATCCTCTTCTCTTGGGTACTATGCATATATGCATATCTTTTAGGCTCTTTCTTGTTTCCCAGACTCTCTATCAGTGGAAGTGCAGACTGGCACTATCCTGATCCATGTCTAAAATCCATATATGAGTGAGTACATACCATGTTTGTCCTTTTGCGACTGGGTTACCTCACTCAGGATGGTTTCTTCCAGTACTATCCATTTCCCTGCGAATTTCAAGATTCCATTGTATTTTTCTGCTGAGTAATACTCCATTGTGTAAATGTACCACATTTTCTCTATCCACTCTTCAGTTGAGGGGCATCTAGGTTGCTTCCAGGTTCTGGCTATTATAAACAATGATGCTATGAACATAGTGGAGCAGATGCCCTTGTTGTATGAACTTGCCTCATTTGGATAAATGCCTAAGAGTGGAATTGCTGGGTCTAGTGGTATATTAATTCCCATTTTCCTGAGGAATATCCATACTGATTTCCAAAGAGGCTGTATGAGTCAGTACTCCCACCAGCAGTGGAGGACTGTTCCCCTCTCTCCACATCCTCTCCAGCATAAATTGTCTTCGGTGTTTTTGATTTTAGCCATTCTGACAGGAGTAAGATGGTATCTCAGAGTTGTTTTGATTTGCATTTCCCTGATGGCTAAGGATGTTGAGCACTTTCTTAAATGTCTCTTGGCCATTTTAGCCTCCTCTACTGAGAATTCTCTATTTAGCTCTGTACCCACCTTTTAATTGGATCCTTTGGTGTTTTGGAGACTTGTTTCTTGAGTTCTTTGTAAATTTTGGAGATTAGCCCTCTGTCAGATGTAGGGTTAGTGAATATCTTTTCCCATTCTGTGGCCTGCCTTTTTGTCTTTTTGACTGTGCCCTTTGCCTTACAGAAGCTTTTTAGTTTCAGAAGGTCCCATTTGTTAATTGTCGATCTCAGTGCCTGTGCCACTGGTGTTATGTTTAAGAAGTGGTCTCCTGTACCAACTGGTTGAAGAGTATATCCCACTTTCTCTTCTAAAAGTTTCAGTGTGGCTGGATTTATGTTGAGATCTTTGATCCATTTGGACTTAAGTTTTGTACAAGGTGATAAACATGGATCTATCTGCAGTCTTCTGCATACCAGTACCCAGTTATGCCAGCACCATTTGTTGAAGATGCTTTCTTATTTCCATTGTACAGTTTTAGCTTCGTCAAAATTCAAGTGTTCATAGGTGTGTGGGTTAAAATCAGGGTATTCAATTCGTTTCCATTGGTCTACCTGCCTATTTTTGTGCCAATACCAAGCTGTTTTCAGGACTATAGCTCTATAATAGAGCTTGAAGTCAGGTATGGTGATGCCTCCTGAAGTTCCTTTATTGTATAGGGATGTTTTATGTATCCTGGGCCTTTTGTTTTTCCATATAAAGTTGATTAATGTTCTTTCCAGTTCCTTGAAGAATTGTGATGGAATTTTGATAGAGATTGCATTAAATCTGTAGACTGCTTTCGGCAAGATTGTCATTTTTATTATGTTGATCCTACCAAGAGCATGGGAGATCTTTCCATTTTCTGGTATCTTCTTTGATTTCTTTAATTAAAGACACAAAGTTCTTGATATACAGGTCTTTAATTTCCTTGGTTAACATTATCCCCAGATATTTGAAGCTGTTTTTGGCTATTGTTTTTTTTTATAGCTTGTTTTACATGTCAATCCCAGTTCCCTCTCCCTCCCCTCCTCCCGCACTCCCCTTCTCCCCCACCCTCCCACCCTATTGCCAAATCCTTCCTCATAGGGGATATCTAGAGTCTGTCATTTCACTCTGGGTAGGGTCCAGGCACTCCCCTAAGAGTCCAGGCTGAGAGAGCATCCCTCTTTGTGCTATAGGCACACGATGACTGTTTGTATTCCAGGGATAGACACTGATCCACAGCTCAGGGCCCCATAGGTTGCCCAGGTCTTCTCACTGACACTCACATTTGGGGGGGTCCAGATCAGTCCCATGCTCTGTCGCTCTGGGGTCCAAGAGCTCTCCCCTGTTCAGATCAGCTGTCTCTGCTGGTTTTGCCAGCCCATTTGCCAATTTGCTCATCACTCCTCTCTCTCTGTCACTGGGTTCCTTGGGTTCAGTTCAGTGATTAATTGTGTGTTTGCCTCTGCTTCCATCAGTCACAGGATGAAGGCTCCCGGATGGTTATAGACATCAAGTTCATTATCAGGAATGGGCATTCGAGGTGGTCTCTCCACTATTGCTTAGCTTGCCAATTGGTGTTATCCCTTTAGATCACTCGAGGTCACTCTGGTGCCTGATCTGTCTTCTATCCTGTGTGTGTGTGTTTAAATGCTGTGTTTTTTTGAGGTCATTATAGTTCTCTATGAATTTAGACTTTCTTAGTTCAGTGAGAAATTTCACTTACATTTTGGTGGGGATTGCATGGAATATTTAGGATTCTTTAAGTAATTTTTCCCACAGTATTAATTGGGCCAGTCTCTAAGCATGGAATTTTTTTTCTAGTGACTGTATCAGTATCATTTTTAAATGTTTTCAAGGTTTCATAGTAGCGATATTTTTAATCTCCCCAATGAGGTTTATTCCTAGCTTTAAAAAGATTTATCTTGTTATTTATGTTTGTTTGTGTGCCTATGTGTGTATGTATACATGTGTTCAGAGAACCTAGAAGAGGGCATCAGATTCCCTGGAGCTCGAGTTATAGGAGGTTATGAGCCCCATGACATGAAGGAAACCAGACACCATTCCTCTGCAAAAGCATTGTTTTTTTTTGTGTGTATTTTTTTATTTTAATTTTAAATAGCTTGTTTTACATGTCAATCCCAGTTCCCTCTCCCTCCCCTCCTCCCGCACTCCCCTTCCACCCTCCCTCCCACCCTATTGCCAAATCCTTCCACATAGGGGTTGTCTAGAGTCTATCATTTTACTCTTGGTAGCGTCAAGGTACTCCCCTAAGAGTCCAGGCTGAGAGAGCATCTCTCTTTGTGCTATAGGCACATGAAGACAGATTGTATACCAGGGATAGACACTGATCCACAGCTCAGGGCCCCATAGGTTGTCCAGGCCTTCTCACTGACACTCACATTTGGGGGGTCCAGATCGGTCCCATTCTGGCCTCCCCACTGTCGGTCTGGGGTCCAAGAGCACTCCCCTGTTCAGATCAGCTGTCTCTGCTGGTTTTGCCAGCCCATTCTTTGCCAATTTGCTCATCATTCCTCTCTCTCTGTCACTGGGTTCCTTGGGTTCAGTTCAGTGCTTAGCTGTGTGTTTGCCTCTGCTTCCATCAGTCCCAGGATGAAGGCTCCCGGATAGTTATAGACATCAAGTTCATTATCAGGAATGGGCATTCGAGGTAGTCCCTCCACTATTGCTTAGCTTGCCAATTGATGTTATCCCTTTAGATCACTCGAGGTCACTCTGGTGCCTGATCTGTCTTCGATCCTATGATTCCCTCTTCCCCCTATTCTACCCCCACCCCCTCAACTTCCTGTTCCCCCATGAACAACTCCCTTCCTCTTTACCCCCTCTATTCTTCCCAGGTCCCACTACCCCCCCCCTCGCCCTGTTCCCCATCCATTCAGAGGATCTTGTCTCCATCCTCTTCTCTTGGGTACTATGCATATATGCATATCTTTTAGGTTCTTTCCTGTTTCCCAGACTCTCTATCTGTGGGAGTGCAGACTGGCACTATCCTGATCCATATCTAAAATCCATATATGAGTGAGTACATACCATGTTTGTCCTTTTGCGACTGGGTTACCTCACTCAGGATGGTTTCTTCCAGTACTATCCATTTCCCTGCGAATTTCAAGATTCCATTGTATTTTTCTGCTGAGTAATACTCCATTGTGTAAATGTACCACATTTTCTCTATCCACTCTTCAGTTGAGGGGCATCTAGGTTGCTTCCAGGTTCTGGCTATTATAAACAATGATGCTATGAACATAGTGGAGCAGATGCCCTTGTTGTATGAACTTGCCTCATTTGGATAAATGCCTAAGAGTGGAATTGCTGGGTCTAGTGGTATATTAATTCCCATTTTCCTGAGGAATATCCATACTGATTTCCAAAGAGGCTGTATGAGTCAGTACTCCCACCAGCAGTGGAGGACTGTTCCCCTCTCTCCACATCCTCTCCAGCATAAATTGTCTTCGGTGTTTTTGATTTTAGCCATTCTGACAGGAGTAAGATGGTATCTCAGAGTTGTTTTGATTTGCATTTCCCTGATGGCTAAGGATGTTGAGCACTTTCTTAAATGTCTCTTGGCCATTTTAGCCTCCTCTACTGAGAATTCTCTATTTAGCTCTGTACCCCACCTTTTAATTGGATCCTTTGGTGTTTTGGAGACTTGTTTCTTGAGTTCTTTGTAAATTTTGGAGATTAGCCCTCTGTCAGATGTAGGGTTAGTGAATATCTTTTCCCATTCTGTGGCCTGCCTTTTTGTCTTTTTGACTGTGCCCTTTGCCTTACAGAAGCTTTTTAGTTTCAGAAGGTCCCATTTGTTAATTGTCGATCTCAGTGCCTGTGCCACTGGTGTTATGTTTAAGAAGTGGTCTCCTGTACCAACTGGTTGAAGAGTATATCCCACTTTCTCTTCTAAAAGTTTCAGTGTGGCTGGATTTATGTTGAGATCTTTGATCCATTTGGACTTAAGTTTTGTACAAGGTGATAAACATGGATCTATCTGCAGTCTTCTGCATACCAGTACCCAGTTATGCCAGCACCATTTGTTGAAGATGCTTTCTTATTTCCATTGTACAGTTTTAGCTTCGTCAAAATTCAAGTGTTCATAGGTGTGTGGGTTAAAATCAGGGTATTCAATTCGTTTCCATTGGTCTACCTGCCTATTTTTGTGCCAATACCAAGCTGTTTTCAGGACTATAGCTCTATAACAGAGCTTGAAGTCAGGTATGGTGATGCCTCCTGAAGTTCCTTTATTGTATAGGGATGTTTTATGTATCCTGGGCCTTTTGTTTTTCCATATAAAGTTGATTAATGTTCTTTCCAGTTCCTTGAAGAATTGTGATGGAATTTTGATAGAGATTGCATTAAATCTGTAGACTGCTTTCGGCAAGATTGCCATTTTTAATTATGTTGATCCTACCAAGAGCATGGGAGATCTTTCCATTTTCTGGTATCTTCTTTGATTTCTTTAATTAAAGACACAAAGTTCTTGATATACAGGTCTTTAATTTCCTTGGTTAACATTATCCCCAGATATTTGAAGCTGTTTTTGGCTATTGTAAAGGGTGATATTTCTCTGATTTCTTTCTCAGTCACTTCATCATCTGTATATAATAGGGCCACTGATTTTTTTGAGTTAACCTTGTATCCTGCCACATTGCCGAAGGTGTTTATCAGCTCTAGGAGTAACCTTGTTGAGTTTTTTGGGTCACTTATGTAAACTATCATATCATCTTCAAACAGTGAAAGTTTGACTTCTTCTTTTCCTAATTCTATTCCCTTTATCTCCTTTTGTTGTCTTATTGCTGTAGCTAGAACTTCAAGTACAATATTGAAGAGATATGGAGAGATTGGACAGCCTTGTCTTGTTCCTGATTTTAGAGGCATTGCTTTGTGTTTCTCTCCATTTAGTTTGATGTTAGCTGTTGGTTTAATGTATATTTCTTTTATTATATTCAGGTACGTTCCTGTTATCCCTGATCTCTCTAGGACCTTTATCATGAAGGGGTGCTGGATTTTGTCAAAGGCTTTTTCAGCATCTAGTGAGATGATCATGTGGTTTTTCTTTCGCAGATTGTTAATATGGTGGATTACATTGATAGGTTTTCTAATGTTGAACCATCCCTGCATTCCTGGGATGAAGCCTACTTGATGATGGTGGATGATTTTTCTGATGTGTTCTTGAATCCGGTTTGCGAGTATTTTATTGAGTATTTTTGCATCAATGTTCATGAGGGAAATTGGTCTATAGTTCTCTTTCTTAGTTGTGTCTTAGTGTGGTTTGGGTATCAAGGTAAATGTAGCCTCGTAGAAAGAGTTTGGCAGTGTGCCTCCTGCTTCTATTGTGTGGAATACTTTGAGGAGTATTGGAATTAGCTCTTCTTTGAATTTCTGGTAGAATTCTGCACTGAAGCCATCTGGGCCTGGGCTTTTTTATTTGGGAGACTTTTGATGACTGCTTCTATTTTATTAGGGGTTATAGTTCTGTTTAGATTGTTTATCTGTTCTTGATTTAGTTTTGGCAAGTGATATCTATCCAGGAAATTGTCCATTTCCTTTAAATTTTCAAATTTTGTGGAGTACAGATTTTCAAAGTATGCCCTGATGATTCTCTGGATTTCCTCAGAGTCTGTTGTTATGTCCCCTTTTTCATCCCTGATTTTGTTAATTAGCATGCTCTCCCTCTGTCTTTTGGTTAGTTTGGACACAGGTTTATCTATTTTGTTGATTTTCTCAAAGAACCAACTCTTTGTTTCATCGATTCTTCTCAGTATTTTTCTGGTTTCTACTTGATTGATTTCAGCCGTCAATTTGATTATTTCCTGGCGTCTGCTCCTCCTGGGGTAGTTTGCTTCTTTTTGTTCTAGAACATTCAGCTGTGCTATTAATTTTCTAGTGTGACTGTTCTCCAGTTTTTTCATGTGGGCACTTAGTGCTATAAACTTTCCTCTCAGCACTGCTTTCAAAGTGTCCCATAAGTTTGTGTATGTTGTGTCTCCATTCTCTTTGAATTCCAGGAAGTCTTTAGTTTCTTTTGTTTTTTCTTCCTTTTCCCAGGGATGGTGCAATTGTGCATTGTTCAATCTCCATGAGTTTGTAGGGTTTCTGCGATTTGTGTTATTGTTGAATTCTAATGTTAATGCATGGTGGTCTGATAAGATGCAGGGGGTTATTCCAATTTTTTTGTATCTGTGGA
The DNA here is from genome assembly GCF_017639785.1 of Mesocricetus auratus. Taxonomy (NCBI): domain Eukaryota; kingdom Metazoa; phylum Chordata; class Mammalia; order Rodentia; family Cricetidae; genus Mesocricetus; species Mesocricetus auratus. Next base: position 1,401,522 of record NW_024429235.1, on the reverse strand, counting down.
GATTTGCTATGTTTCCTATTATGTGGTCAATTTTAGAGAAGGTTCCATGTGGTGCTGAGAAGAAGGTATATCCCTTTGTAAATGGGTGGAATGTTCTATAGATGTCTGTTAAACCCAGTTGTGTCATAACTTCTATTAGTTCTTTTGTTTCTTTGTTAAGTTTCTGTGTGGAGGTCCTGTCTAGCGGTGAGAGTGAAGTGTTGAAGTCTCCTACTATTAGTGTGTGAGATTTTATGTGCATTTTGAGCTTTAGTAATGTTTCTTTCACGAATGTAGGTGCCTTTGTATTTGGGGCGTAGATGTTTAAAATTGAGACCTCGTCTTGATGTGTTTTTCCTTTGATGAATATGAAGTGTCCTTCTTCATCTCTTTTGATTGATTTTAATTTGAAGTCTAATTTGTTAGATATTAGGATTGCTACACCCGCTTGCTTCTTGGGACCGTTTGATTGGAAGATCTTTTCCCAATGCATCTTCCAGAAAGCATCAAATATTCGAGTATTAAGCAGTGATTTTGAATTAGCAATGTTGATGTTTATATATGCAACTCCATCAATCCCCCATCAAATGAGTCACTCATATTCTTCATTATTTATTCTTCATTCTACAGTGACATGTTGATGTGGTTTCATGGACTCTGTGAACACAACATCCTAAAATCCTGTGAGGACTTCCGAACTGAGAAGGCCAAAGGCATTTTGAGTCCCAACCATTTAATGCTTCATTAGAAAATTTTTATTCGTGTCAGTCCTTATCCATGAACTTTATTTTCTCACTTCTGGGAGTGAAAACTGCTAATCTTCTATGGATATTGTGATAAATTTAATTGATTTTATTTAAAATGATATTATAAAGTAAATTAAACAGTTCTCACCTCCCTCCAATCCTAATTAACATGTATCCATCCTTGCTGTCTTTCAAATTCATTGCCTTTTTCTTTAATTGCTGGTATTTCCTCTGCTCTCAGAATTCCTTCTTTGCATATAGTTTTTTGTCTAAGGATGGGGCCTACTGAGCTTTCCCCTGCAACATTGGAATGACCTGAGTTCACCAGTACTTTAATTTAATTTCTTAATCTATATATTTCCTTCAACAGCATTCATCTCCATTCAAACTTACTGGTGCTCTTTTTCTCTTCAGAATGTACTTTTTGCAATTTTCCATACTCATCTTGCTATTTTTCATTACATTTCTTCATTAGAGTTACCACTAATATGTGCACAACAGAGTATTTTGAAATTTCTTCTTCCCATGAAATTAATCCAAGATTCTTCACTTTAGGCTCAAGCAGAATTTTGAGACAAGGGCCAAAAGAAGCAACTTCGTCAAAGTATCACAAGAACGATTTCAACGCAGCATACTAAAATTCTTCTCTGAAATCTCTTGAATGAGCCTCGAAAGTTCAAATGATGGTAAGCATCTCTGTATTCCATGCTTCTATTAGTATGGCCCATTAAGCAATGCTTAAAGCATTCCTATGTTCATAAACCAAAGTACCAAAGTCTAAAATCCTCCAAACAAACACATGGTATGGTGTGGCACCCACACACAAGCAACTCCAAGGTATCAGGAAAAGAAAGAACAGATGTTCATCTGTTTGTACTAGGAAGTGTCTTTATTTTGCAAGTGCTAAGAGGCCTCTCTCTCTTGAAGGAGTGAGCAGTCTTATATATAGTCTTATAACACATTAGAAAATCCCCAGGTGGAAGAGAGCATGTTTTCCTTGTGCTAGTTGATGATGTCAGTGGGACAATGCGGGGGCAGTAAACAAGGACTAGTGAGCAGGATGCACGTGTGGCTATCAGATGACAAACAAGTCAGAGACCCTGTGGGGGCTAGGTTCCAACATCTCCCCCCCTTTTTTGAAAATTTGTTTGAACTGTTTGCTACTCTATAGAATCTTCTATACAGATTTCTTTGGCTCTCAGGACATGTTATAGGCTTTTGATACTTTTCTCAGGGGCTATAGCCATACCCACTCCTTGTAAAAAGTCTTTAGAGATGACTCACAAAATTGACATTAAATTTATAACAACAACCAGCCCTGTGGAAATGCAAACATTTATAAACAGTATTTGGGAATGTTGGTATCATTCTTTGCAAACTACTTTCTGCTGTTAAGGGGCACTGTTCATACCATGGGGATCATGACAAAACTCAGAAACCTGTATAAGTCCTTATTTTATGGGTCTGTAATGATGTGTCATCTTAGCTGTTTTAAATGTTGAATCACTTGGGCCACTGCCACTGGAGGCCTTGCTTCATCAAACCATGCTAGTCTGGAAAGAACCCACAGCTTTTTATTTTCTGTGGAAACAAAAGCAGAAATTTTTCCCAAGTAACCTGTCTTATATTTAAAATAAGAAGTTATGACAAATAACATGATGACATTCAGATAGATCTGGTGTTGGAACTAAGAGAACTAAACTGCAGGCAACAGGAAGTGAACTACCTGTCACACTGAGGGAGGCTTGAACAAAAGAGACCACCCCCAAATGACACACTTCCACACTTCCTCCAACAAGGCCACATCCTAATAATGCTACTCTTTAGAGGACCATTTTCTTACAAACCACCACATTATCCATTTGCCAAATGTACAACCTCAATGACCACAATAATTCATGCAATATTGTGAAATATCAGTTAGTAGTAATGAGAGACATTAACTGGGATTTTACATGATTTTACATCGATGCATGGGAAAATAATAAAGATTTTCATTGGTTAGAATACTCTGCTAAAAATGAATGAAAGAAAAAGCATACCAAAAAATGCAAGAAATGGAAGAAAGAACAAACCAAAAAATTAATAAAATGCAGCAAATGTACAAAAAGATAAACAAAAATTGCAAGGAACAATTCAAACAATGCAAGGGTTGAAAATTGAAATAGACACAATAAAAATCACAATCTGAAGAAAGGCTGGAAAAAGAAAATCTGGGCAAATGGTCAGGTACTACTGACACAAGCATTACCAACAGAATATAAGAGATGGAAAAGAGAATATCAGGTATTGAAGCTACACTAGGAGAAATGGATTCATCAACCAAAGAAAATCTTAAGTCCAACAAATCCTTAACAAAAAACATCCAGGATATATGGGACACCATGAAAAGACCAAACCTAAGAATAATAGGTATAGAAGGTGAAGAAAAACACCTCAAAGGCACAGAAAACATACTCAACAACATCATAGAAGAAACCTTTCCCAACCTAAAGAAAGACATGCCAATGAAAATAAAAGAAGCTTGCAGAACACCAAGTAGAGTGGATCACAAAAAAGTCCCCTCGTTACATAATAATCAAGACCCCAAATATACAGAATAAAGAAATAATATTAAGACCAGCTAAGGAAAAAGGCCAAGTAAGATATAAAGGCAAATCTATCAGAATTACACCTGACTTCCTCATGGAAACTCTGAAAGCCAGAAGGTCCTGGATAGATATTCTCCCAACACTAAGAAACTATGGATGCCAGCCCAGACTACTATACCTGGTAAGGCTCTTAATCACTATAGATGGAGAAAAAAGATATTCCATGACAAAACCAGGTACAAGCAATACATATCCACTAACCCAGGCCTACAGAAAGATATGGAAGGAAAATTCCAACCCAAGGAAGCTAACTACAACCAGAAAAACATAGGCATTAGATAATCCCACAGCCAAAAGAACAAAGGGGTGGAATTCCAAACATAATTCCACCACCAACAACCATTCCAAATCAAAGAAGAATGAGTAATCAATGGTCATTAATATGACTCAACATTAATGGTTTGAACTAATCCATAAAAAGACACAGGCTACCACAATGGATTCGAAAACACATCCCATCCTTCTGCTGCATTAAAGAAACACACCTCACCCTCAAAGACAGACATTACCTGAGATATAAGCTTGGGAAAATATTTTCCAATCAAATGGACCCAAGAAACAAGCAGGGGTAGCAATTTTAATATATAACAAATTAGACTTCAAAATAAAATCAACCAAAAGAGATGAAGGAGGTCATTACATACTCATTACAGGCAAAATCCACCAAGATAAAGTTTCTATCCTGAACATCTATGCCCCAAATACAAAGGCATACAGGTTCATAAAAGAAACATTACTAAAACTTAAATCACATATAAATCCCCACACACTTAGAGTGGGAGATTTCAACACCCACTCTTACCACTAGACAGGAATACCAGACAGAAACTCAACAAAGAAGCAAAGGGTCTAATAGAAGTAATGACCCAACTGGGATTAACAGACATCCATAGAACATTCCATCCACATAAAAAGAATATACCGCCGGGTAGTAGTGGCACACGCCTTTAATCCCAGCACTCGGGAGGCAGAGGCAGGGGGATCTCTGTGAGTTCGGGGCCAGGATGGATCGACAACCTCCAAAACAATACAGAGAAACCCTGTCTCATAAAAAAACCAAAAACAAAAAAGAATATACCTTCTTCTCATCACCACATGGAACCTTCTCAAAAATCGAACATATACTTGGCAACATATCAAAACTCAGCAGATACAAAAAAAATGGAATAACTCCATGCGTCTTATTAGACCACCATGCGTTAAAATTAGAATTCAACAACAACACAAATTGCAGAAACCCTGCAAACTCATGGAAATTGAATAATGCACAACTGCATCATTCCTGGGTCAAAGAAGAAATAAAAAAGGAATTAAAGACTTCCTAGAATTCAATGAGAATGAAGACACAACATGCCCAAACCTATGGAACACTTTAAAGGCAGTACTATGGTGGAAGTTCATAGAACTAAGTGCCTACATGAAGAAAATGGAGAATAGTTACTCTAGAGAATTAACAGCACAGCTGAAAGCTCCAGAACAACACAAAGAAGCTAACTCCCCCAGGAGGGTAGACACCAGGAAATAATCAAACTGATGGCTGAAAACAGTAAAGTAGAAACTAGGAAAACAATACAAAGAATCAATGCAATGAAGAGTTGGTTCTTTGAGAAAATCAACAAGATAGAAAAACCTTTTTCCAAACTTACCAAACAGTAGAGTGCGAACATGCAAATTAACACAATCAGAAATGAAAAGGGGGACATAATAACGGACTCTGAGGAAGTTCAGATAATCATCAGGTTATACTTTCAAAACCTATACTCTACAAAATTCGAATATTTAAAGGAAATGGATGACTTCCTGGATAGCTATAACTTGCCAAATTTAAATCAAGAACAGATAAGCAATTTAAATAGACTTATAACCCATATGGCAACAGAAGTACTCATCAAAAGTGTCCCAACCACAAAAATCCCAGGTCCAGATGGCCTCAGTGAAGAATTCTACCAGAAATTCAAAGAACAGCTTATACCAATTCTTCTCAATGTATTCCACACAATAGAAGCAGAATGGTCTTTGCCAAACTCTTTCTAAGAGGCGTCAATAACCTTATTCCCCAAGCCACACAAAGATACTACTAAGAAAGAACATTAATGCAAAAATACTAAATAAATACTGGCAAATTGGATTCAAAAACATATCAAAAAATCATTCACCACGATCAAGTAGGTTTCATCCCAGGGATGCAGGGATGATTCGACATATGAAAATCCATCAATGTAATCCACCATATAAAGAAGATGAAAAACAAAAATCCCATGATCATTTCACTAGATTCAGAAAAAGCCTTTGACAAAATCTAACAGCCCTTCATGATAAAGATCTTGGGGAGATCTGTGATAACAAGAACATACCTAATCATAATAAAATCTATATACAGCAAACCAACAGCCAATATCAAACCAAATGATCAGAAACTCAACACAATTTCTCTAAAATAAGGAACAAGACAAGGCTGTCCACTATCTCCATACCTTTTCAATATTGTACTGGAAGTTCTAGCCAGAGCCATACGATAACAAAAGGAGATCAAGGGGATACAAATTGTAAAGGAAGTGGTCAAACTTTCATTATTTGCAGATGATATGATAGTTTATATAAATGACTCAAAATAACTCTACCAGTGAACACTTAGAGCTGATTAACACCTTCAGCAAAGTGGCACATGACAAGATCAAGTCAAAAAAATCAGAAGCTCTACTATATGCAGATGATAAAAGGGCTGAGTAAGACATCAGAGAAACATCACCCTTTACAATTGCCAGAAACAACATAAAATACCTTGCGGTAATGCTAATCAAACAAGTGAAAGGCCTGTATTACAAGAACTGTGAATCTTAAAGAAAGAAATTATAGAAGCCCTGAAAAAAAATGGAAAGATCTCCAATGCAATTGGACAGGTAGGATCAGTGTAGTAAAAATGGCAATCCTGCCAAAAGCAATCTACAGATTCAATGCAATCCCCATTAAAATACCAGCATAATTCCTCACAGACCTTGAAAGAACAATAATCAATTTTGTATGGAAAAATAAAAGAGCCAGGATAGCCAAAACAACCTTACTCAACAAAGAAACTTCTGGAGGCATCACCATCTCTGACCTCAAGATCTATTATAGAATTATAGTCCTGAAAACAGTTTGATATTGGCACAAAAATAGATAGGTAGACCAGTGGAATCGAATTGAACACTCTGCTATTAACCCATACATGTATGAACATCTGATCTTCGACAAAGGAGCTAAAATATGCAATGGAAAAATGAAAGCATCTTAACAAATGGTGCTGGCATTACTGGATGCTGACATGTATAAGAATGCAGATAGATCCATGTATATCGCCATGCACAAAACTTAAGTCCAAATGGATCAAAGACCTCAACATAAATACACTGAAACTCTTAGAAGAGAAAGTGGGTGGTACCCTTGAACAAATTGGTACAGGAGACAGCTCATGAACATAGCACCAGTAGCACAGATAGTGAGATCAGCAATTAATAAATGGGACCTCCTGAACCTGAGAAGTTTCTGTAAGGCAAAGGACACAGTCAGCAAGACAAAAAGGCAACCCACAGAATGGGAAAAGATATTCACTAACCCCACATATGCCAGAGGGCTGACCTCCTAATTTTACAAAGAATTCAAGAATCATGTCTCCAAAACACCAAAGGATACAATCAAAAAGGGGATTACAGAAATAAATAGAGAATTCTCAATAGAGGAGTCTAAAATGGCTGAGAGGCACATGAGAAAGTGCTCAACATCCTTAGCCATCCAGGAATTGCGAATCAAAACAACTCTGAGATAGTCTCTCACTCCTGTCAGAATGGCTATAATCAAAAACACCAATGACAATTTATGCTGGAGAGAATGTGGTGAAAGAGGAACTCTACTCCATGCTGGTGGGAGTGCCAACTTGTACAACCACTTTGCAAATCACTATGTTGATTCCTCAGAAAAATGGGAATAAACCTATCACAAGACCCAGCAACATGACTCTTATGTATATATCCAAAGATGCCCATTCATACAACAAGGATGTCTGTTCCACTGTGTTCATGGCAGCATTGTTTATAATAGCCAAAAATTGGAAGCAACCTAGATGCCCCTTAACTGAAGAGTGAAGAGAGAAAATGCGGTACAATTACAGAATGGAGTACTATTCAGCAGAATGAATCAGTGGAATCCTGAAATTTGCAGGCAAATGGATGGCACTAACACAAACCATCCTGAGCAAGGTAACCTAGCCACAAAAGAAAAACATGGCATGTACTCTCTCATATATGGATTTTAAACATAGATCTGGCGAGTGCCAGCCTACAATCCCATGGCCAGAGAGTCTGGGAAACATAACCTTCATTCAATGGCTGATGGAAGCAGAGGCAGACTCCCACAGCTAAGCACTGAGCTGAAGTCAAGAAATCTATTGACAGAGAGGGACGGCTGATTACCAAAGGGGTTAAGACTGGGCTGGTTTACCCCCAGAAACAGCTGACCTGACAAGGGTTACCTCTTGAATCCCAGACTGTTGCCTGGGAATCCAGCATGGGACGGATCAAGATTCCCTGAATGTGGGTGTCAGTGAGGAGGTCTAGGTAATCTATTGAGCCTTGGGTATTAGATCAATATTTATCCCTGGCATACAAAAGGACTTTGTTCTCCCATCCAACAATGAGAGATACACTCTCATCCTGGACTCTTGAGGGAGGGTCTAGGCCCTGCCCTGGATGCAATGTCAGATTATGGACACCCCCATGGAGGGCCTCACCCTCCCTGGGTAAATAAGATTATATTGGGCGTATTGGGGGGAGGTTGCTGCAGGAGGGGAGGGAAATGGAGAGGGACCTGGAACAATAAGACAACAGAAGGAAATCAAGGGGATACAAATTGGAAAAGAAGAGTTCAAACTTTCTCAATTTACTGCTGATATGATAATTTACATAAGTGACCCAAAAAACTCTATCAGGGAACTCTTACATCTGATAAATATCTTCAACAAAGTTGCAGGACACAAGATCAACTGAAGAAAATAAGTAGCCCTACTATACCCATACTATATAAAAGTGCTGAGAAAGAATTACGAGAAACATCACCCTTTACAATTGCCTGCAAAGAACATAAAATACCGTGGAGTAACACTAACCAAGAAAGTGAAAGATCTGTATCACAAGAACTTTGAGTCTTTAAAAATGAGATTAAAGAAGGCACCAGAAAATGGAAAGATCTCCCATGCTCTTGGACAGGTAGGATCAACATAATAAAAATGTCAATCATGCCAAAAGGGATCTACACATTCAATGCAATCCACAGTAGAATCCCAGCGCAATTCTTCACAGACCTTGAAATAACCATTCTCAACTTTATATGTTAAAACAAAAGACCCAGGATAGCCAAAACAACCCTGTTCATCAAAGCAACATCTGGAGGCATCAGCATTCCTTACTTCAAGCTCTATTATAGAGCTATAATCCTGAAAACAGCTTTGTATTTACACAAAGATTGACAGGTAGACAAATGGAATCAAATTGAAAACCCTGATATTCACCCACACATGTATGAACACTTGGTTTTTGACAAAGAGGCTAAAATTATATAATGGAATAAAGAAATTATCTTCAACAAATGTTGCTGGCATAATTGGATGCTGGCATGTAGAAAATTGCAGATATATCCATGTCTATTGCCATGCACACAACTTAGGTCCAAGTGGATTAAAGACCTCAACATGAATACAGTCCCACTGAACCTGTTAGAAGAGAACGGATTGGTACAGGATAATGTTTCCTGAGCATACCGTCAGTAGCAGAGATACTTAAATTGACAATTAATAAATGGGACCTCCTGAAACTAAGAAGCTTCTGAAAGATAAAGGACACAGTCAACAAGTCAAAAAGGCAGCCCACAGAATTGGAAAAGATATTAACTAATCCCATATCTGATAGAGGACTGATCTTCAAAATCTACACAGAGCTCAAGAAGCAAGTCTCCAAATCACCAAAGGATCCAATTAAAAAGTGGGGGACTGAACTAAATAAAGAATTCTCAATACAGGAGTCTAAAATGGCTGAGAGGCACTTGAGAAAATGCTCGACATCTGTAGCCATCAGGGAAATGCAAATCAAAACAACTCTGAGATACCATCTTACTCCTTTCAGAAAGGCTAAAATCAAAATCACCAACCACAGTTTATGCTGAAGAGGATATGGAGAAAGAGGAACATTCCTCTGCTGCTGATGTGAGTGCCAACTCATTCAGCCACTTTGGAAATCAATATGAAGATTACTTAGGAAAATAGTAATCAGCCTACCACAAGATCCAGCAATTCTACACTTAGTCTTGAAAATTGTCATCAAATGGACAGCCCTAGAAGAAACCATCCTGAGTGAGATAATCCAGTCACAAAAAATACAAACATGATATGTACTCACTCATATATGGATTTTAGGCATGAATCAGTGGAGTGTGAGCCTACAACTGCCAGAGAGACTGGGAAACAGAAAGTACCCTAAGAGAGATATGCATGGTAATCCAGAGAAGGTGTACAGAGGCAAAATATCCTGAGCAGCTGGGGGCATGGCGGGAGGAGAGAGGGAGCCTGCAAAAAGACAGTGGTAGAAGATGATTGAAAAAGAGGATATGAGGGAGCAGGAAAGTTAATTTTGGGGAAGAATAGAAGAGTCCAAGAAGAGAGATACAATAATAGAGGGAATCATTTTAGGTTTGAGCTGAGATCTGGCACTAGTGAGATTTCCAGAGATCTACAAGGATGATACCAACTGGTAACTAAGCAATAGTGAAGAAACTACCTTAAATGCCTTTCCCTGATAATGAGCTTGAAGACTACCTTATATGCCATCCTAGAACTTCCATCTAGTGCAGATGGAAGCAGATGCAGATACCCACAGATATAAACTGAACTGAACTACTAGAATTCAGTGACAGAGAGGGAGGGTGATGAGCAATGTTGTCAAGACTGGACTGGTGACACCCATAGAAACCACTGACATAAACAAGTTGTAGATCTTGGATACCAGGCTGATGGCTGAGAGGCCAAAATGGGATTGATTCAGACCCATTGAAAGTGGGTGACAAAGAAGAGCCCTAAGCAACCTAGGGTCTTTGGGTAGTAGATCAATATTTATACCTGGGCACACAAATGGAATTTTCATGCCCATCCCACAATGAGGGATGCTCTATTAGCCTGGATAATAAGGGGAGGGCCTAGGCCCTGCCCTGAGCAAAATGAAGAATGACTTACTCTGCATGGTGAATGGAGTGGGGATTTAGCAGGGGGATGGGGGAGGGGCAGGGGAGGAGGGGATGGGGAGGGAGCTAGGTTTGACTTGTGAAGCAAATTTTTTCTAATTTAAATGAAAAATATATAAAAATTATTTGTATCTCTAAAAAATACTCATAACTAATCCCTTGAGAACATTCAACATCAGTCCTGCTTCTTCCATTAGCTACAGAAATTCCTTAGAGATTGCAAAATTGCGGACCAGTATGAGTAGTCACCAGCTCTGTGCATTGAGTTCATATGTTTATGTAAAGATAATTAGTTAGCCTGTCCCTGTAGGTCACCAGCTTGTTCTTTGTAATTCAGTAGTATATAACCCTGTTTGCACTTCTTACAGTGTTCTGCCTCAGGAAGCTCTTCTATTATATTCACTTCAGTATTCAAGAGTAAGGTTGAGCTTTCACCAGCCAACAAGCAAGGGAGATTTGTCATATCCACTGCCCTTCATCATGGCCACAGAGACCCATTGTTTATTCACGTAAGTTTTGAGGGAATTGAGGATGAAGATGAAGAGGAGACTACAAGAAGTATTATTCCTTCCCAATCATATGAACTATGGTAATTTGGACATCAAGGTGGTGTAACATGTGCAATAATAATTTGAACCTCTGTACCAGGATTTTATATCTGTAATGGCAGTAATTTTTGTAGGACTGGATTCATGGATATGCATTATTTAAACCTGGTTTGACTTGACTTGGAATATCTTATATTCTCCATCTATAGTGACTGAAAGCTTTCCTGGGTATGGTGGTCTTGGCTGGCATCCATGGTGTATTAGGGTTTATAGAATATCTATCCAGGGACTTTTTTCTTTCAAAATTTCCATGGAAAATTCAGGTGAAATTCTGATAGGTTGGCCTTGATATGTTCCTTGGCCTTTTTCCTTTGCTCCTCTTAATATTCTTTTTTATTCTGTATGTTTGATGTTTTGATTATTAGGTGACAAGAGGGCATTTTTTGTGGTCCACTAAATTTGGTGTTCGGTAGGCTTCTTGTACTCTCATTGTGCTTTAGGCTATCAAAGTTTTCTTCATGATTTTGTTGAATATGTTTCTGCATCTTTGAGTTGGGTTTCTTCACCTTCTTCTGTACCTATTATTTTTTGATTTGGCCTTTTCACAGTGTCCCATATTTCCTGGATATTTTTCTTTGGTCGATGTCCCATATTTCCTGGATATCTTTCTTTCTCCTGGTGTGTCTTCATCACTTGAGATTCTGTCTTCCATCTCTTGTATTCTTTTGGTTATATTTGCATCTGTTGTTCTGTATTTTTTTCTAATTCCTGCAATCCCTCAGACTGTGTTTTTTATTGTCTGCATTTCAGCTTTCAAACTTAGCACAGTTTGAAATGTTTCTTGCAATTTTTGCTTTGTCTTTTCTTCCATTTCTTTAAAGTATTTTCTCATTTCTTCTTTTAGGGTTCTCTATCATCTTCATGCATTTGTTTTTAAGGTTGGTTTCTTCTGCTTCATCAGTATCGGGATGTTCAGGTCTTCCTGGTGTAGTTTCCCTAGACGCTAGTGGCATCCTATTTGTTTTTCTGTTGTTGAATATGTTCTTATATTGTAGTCTTCCTATCCCTTCTTCCTGTGGGTACATGTGGGGCCTCTTCCTCTCCTGGTGGATATGGATCCATGGTTCCTTTCCGGTGGGTGCAAACAGGTTCTTTACTCTAAAGAGTCTTTCAGTGGGTGAAGGTGGGTCTCATAATTCCCTCTCCCACTGGGTGGGAACACAACTAGGACAGGTATGTTAGGAGAATATGGGTGGCTTTGTCTGCCAGGGGTGGGGTGGGTGGTGTGGGTGGGATGGGTGGTGGGGGTGGGACGGGTTGACCTGCCTGCATTCCGCAGGTCATGAGATCCCAGAGTCGCTGGTACCATTTTTAACAACATTTTTTCCTCTAAAAGACGTTCGAGAAATAAAAACACAAAAAATGCAGCATCTGTACCAGAATTTCCATCCATTCAACTCTTAGAGGTTCCAGATGTACAGCCATGTCTCTTTGGCCTATTCTTGTCCATGTGCATCTTGGCCCTGTTTGGAAACCTGCTAATAATCCTGATAGTAAGCTTTGACTCCCATCTCCACACACCCATGTACTTCTTCCTCCTCAACCTGTCCATGGTTGATATTGGTTTCATCTCTACCACTGCACCAAAGGTGATTGTGGACATCCGTGTTCACTGCCCAATCATCTCCTATGTGGGCTTCCTGACAAAGATGTCACTGTTCATAATTTATGGAGGTGTGGATGACCTGCTTCTGGCTGTGATGGCATATGACAGGTTTGTGGCAATTTGCCACACCCTCTGTATTATCAGGTCATTATAAATTCCAGTCGCTGTGGTATTTTGCTTCTAGGGTGTTTTCTCCTTACCCTTGTTGAATTACTGTTGCACTATGTCACTATGTCTCAGTATTAAGTTTTTCTTACTGTGAGGATTTTTTTTGAAATTTCCAACTTCTTCTGTGATCCTTCTGAAGTCCTTAAATTTGTCTGCTTGGATAAATTCACCAAAAATATAGTCAGATACTGTGTAGGTACACTTTTTGGTTACTTCCTATTTCAGAAATCATTTTCTCTTATTTTAAAATAGTTTCCTCTGTCATGCGATCATCATCATCAAGTGGGAAGCACAAAATCTTGTCCAACTGTGGGTTTCATTTTTCCATTTTTTGGTATTTTTTGGAACAGGACTAGGGGTGTACTTTACCATCTCTCTGTCACTTTCCCCAAGAAATAATGCAGTGGCCTCAGTGATGTACATTGTGGTCACACCTGTGTGAATCCCTTCATCTGAGGAACAAGGACATTAAAACTGCCTTAAACAAAATTTTTAGTAGAACATTGTTATCATTTTATAAACTCCGTGTGTGTGTGTGTGTGTGTGTGTGAGTGTGTAAGGAGCAGTCTTCTTGTCAGCCTGGTCCCAGAGATGCAACAGTACCAAAAGAATACACAGAATGTTACATTAATTATGAAGCTTTTGACTGTTTGCCATGGTTTCTTAATTGATGATTCTGACTTAATTTTTAACCCATAACTGCTAATCTGAGTATTTCCACAGGGTCTTCTCTTACCAGAGAAAGCGTCTGGACCTCTTACTCCTCTTGCATCATATGGGGTGACTCACTATGCCTCCATCTCCCAGATTCCTCCACTTCTCTTGTTCCCACCTATATTTATCCTTCTTCATCAACCAATAAAAGACAAACATATACAGAGAAGGACTTCCTCCATCAAATATATGTTGTATATGTAAATCCCAGTTAATATCTCACATTATTACTAGTTGATACTTCAAAATGTAACATGATGTATGGTTTTCACTTAAGTTGCACATGTGGTGGATGGGTAGTTTTAAAAGTATATTCAAATTTGAAGTTGCAAAGATGAAACTTTCTAGATATGAATGATGCCCATTGTTGAACAACCTTTTGCAATGTGAGCATAATCATCACCCAACAGCTACTCCCAACAGTCAATTTAACAGAGGCATTCTGCTGAAATTCTGTTTTAGAAAGACAGAGAATCAGGTTTTTCAGTCAGTGTGCCTTACTAGGACCTCAGCTAGGAAGACATGAACAGACAAGCTAATGTGGAATGTGAATGTTCAGTGGCCTCATCCTTTGACAAAGAAGGAGTTTTTAGAGCAGGAGAAATAATAGAAGGTAGAGAAAAAGGTAATGAAGTTGAAAGACAACGAGGGTGGGTACATGGATAGTTGGGAGGGAGGGAGGTGGGAACTGCTAGATTTATATTACTTTTTTGCACTTATTATTATATATTTAAATTATAAACAAGCTTGCTTCCCATGTCAGTCCCAGCTACTTCCCACTTCCTTCTTCATTCCCACTGCCTCCAACTCAGCACCCCCAACCTCTCACCCAATCCTCACTCCATTCCCCAGGAAGGGTAAGGCCCTCCATGGGGAATTTCTAGAGATTGTCATTTCATTCTGGGGAGGGCCTGAGCCCTCCCCAAAATGTCCAGATTGAGAAAACATCCCTCATTATGGAATGGATCCCCAAAGTGCATTTGTGTGCCAGGGATAAATATTGATCTACTACCCCAAAACCCCATAGATTGCCCGAGTCTACTCACTGACACCCACATTCAGGGGGTCTGGATCACTCCCATGCTGGCCTCTCAGACATCAATTTGGGGTCCAAGATCACCCCCTTGTTCTGGTCAGCTATTTCTCTTGGATTCACCAGCCCAGTATTGACCCCTTTGCTCATCACTCCTCCCTCTCTGTCACTGGGTTCTGGAAGTTCAGTTCAGTGTTTAGCTGTGAGTGTCTGCCTCTGCTTCCATCTGTCACTGGATGGAGGTTCTAGCATGGTATGTAAGATATTCATAAACATTATAATTAGGGAGGGGCATTTAAAGTAGTCTCTCCACTACTGCTTAATTTGCCAGTTGTTGTCATCCTTGTACATCTCTGGAGTTCTCACTACTTCCAGATCTCCTCTCAAATCTAGAATGGCTCCCTATATTATGGTATCTCTCATCCTGTTCTCTTCTATTCTTCCCCAACTCAATTTTCCTACTCCTCCATGTCCTCCTCTCCCCTCCTCTTGACTCCCTTTCTTTTTTGGCTCCCTTTCCCATCCCACACCCTGTGCTCCCAATCTTCTCAGGAGATCTTGCCTCATTCCACCTTTTCTGGAGTATCATGTGTATCTTTCTTAGGGTCCTTCCTGTTTCCCTGCCTCTTTGGCAGTGGAATTGTAGACTGGCACTCCCCTGAGTCATGTCTAAAATCCATATATGTGTGAGTGCATATCATGTTTGTCTTTTTGTGAGTGGGTTACCTCATTCAGGATGCTTTCTTCTAGTGCTGTTCATTTGCCTGCAAATTTCAGGATTCCATTGTTTCTTTTTCTGCTGAATAGTATTCCATTGTGTAAATGTACCACATTTTCTCTATCCACTCTTCAGTTGAGGGGCATCTAGGTTGCTTCCAGGTTCTGATTATTACAAATAGTGCTGCTATAAACATAGTGGAACAGATGGCCTTGGTGTATGAATGTGCATCTTGTGCATCTTTCTGGTATATGCCTAGGAAGGGTGCCTAAGAGGGGAATTGCTGGGTCTTGTGGTAGACTGGTTCCCATTTTCCTGAGAAATCGCCCTACTTATTTCCAAAGTTGCTAAACAAGATTGCACTCCCACCAGCAGTGGAGGAGTGCTCCCGTTTCTCCACATTGTCTCTGGCATAAACTGTCATTGGTGTTTTTGATTTTAGCCATAATGGCAGGTGTAAGATGGTACCTCAGAATTGTTTTGATTTCCATTTTGCTGATGGCTAATGATGTTGAGCAATTTCTTAAGTGTCTTTCTGCCATTTATGGTTCATCTATTTAGAATTTTCTGTTTAGTGTTGTACCCTACTTTTAATTGAATAGTGTTTTGCTGATTAGCTTCTTAAGTTCTTTGTATATTTTGCAACTCTTCCATTTGTCAGATGTGGGATTGGTAAAGATCTTTTACCATTCTGTGGGCTGCTCTTTAGTCTTGTTAACTGTGTCTTTTGCCTTACAGAAGCATCTCAGTTTAAGGAGGTTCTATTTATTAACTGCCAATCTCAGTATCTGTGCTGCTGGTGTTATTTCCAAGAAGTGGTCCCCTGTGCCAATTCATTCAATGGTACTTCCCACTTTCTCTTCTAAGAGGTTCAGTGTGGCTGGATTTATGTTGAGTTTTTTGAACCATTTGAAGTTAAATGTTGTGCATGGTAATAGACAGGCATCTGTCTGCAGTCTTCTACATGCCAGCCTCCAGTTATGCCAGCAACATTGGTTGAAGAGGCTTTCTTTTTTCCATAGTATAATTTTAGCTTTTTTGTGAAAAATCATGTGTTCATAGATGTGTGGGTCCATATCGGGTTTTTCTATTCAATTCCATTGGTCTACCTGTCTATTTTTGTGCCAATTCCAAGTTGCTTTCAGGACTATAGCTCTATAATGGAACTTGAAGTCAGGAATATAATGCCTCTCGAAGTTCCTTTACTGTACAGGGTAGTTTTGACTATACTGGGATATTTGTTTTTCCATATAAAGCTGTGTATTGTCCTGTCAACATTTGTGAAGAATTGTGCTGGGATTTTGATGGGGATTGCACTGAATCTGTAGATTGCATAGAAACATGAGAAATTAAACAGCAAAGAGACTCTCTGCCCCTACCTCCAGTAGAACAGGCAGATAGATCTCTTATAGCTTCCCTCAAGACTACAACCTTTGTCTCAGCTTCAAACTCCAAAAATATTTATTGGAAATCCATCAGTCAAACAGTTCAGGAAATCAGCTGGGCATCTTCAGTCTTACTACTATCTTTCAATTCTAATCTACTGTCTTATTCCCCACCTCTGTACCAGAGACTACATGTTAGGGCCTCTGTTCCCTTTGTGCCTATATTCCCAAGGGTCTAGGCAGGTCTTTTTGGCATATCCTGCTTTTTTCCTACATGTGGTCCCCAGAAAGCTCCAGTTTTTAGCCCATAAATCATCGCAATTGTCAGTTTCAAATACCTAATATCATATTATACCCAGAAACCCCAGTGTGTATCACAGAAGCATTTCCTGCCTGTCAACCCAGAATCACCACACTCTACTAAGAACCGGAGGAGGAAACTAAAACCAACAAACAAAACTTTGACCCAAAAAAGACAATAGGAGATATCAGCATCTATAAGGACAATCATGGCAAGCCAAGATGCCTCTACACCAGTGCAAATATATAATCACTAACAGTCAGACCAATATGTACTCTCTAGTACTTAATAAACAATACAATAGGCCCTGAGTAATGCAATAGAGCTTAAGCACAGGACATGGATTTCAAAATAGCATTCATATACATTTGAGGTGTTAAAGAATATACAAATGAATGCATTAATGGAATATATAAATAAACTGTGAAATAAAATCAAGAAAACTTTTCAAGACAGGAAAATGAAAATAGTATTAAAAATGAATACCTAAACTGAAGGGATATGTGAAATGAAAAATTTGGGAACTAGAGAATACAAGAAATGAAACAAAAAATTCAGACACTTGAGACAAGAAAGAAAAAAGGGGATAACACAGTCAAAAAATGATAAATGTAAAAAAGTCCGAAACAAGACATGCAGAAAATCTGGGACAGTGTGAAAATATCCAATCTAAGAACAATGGGACTACAGGAAAAAGAAGAAAGGCACAGAAAATATTTCAACAAAACCACAGGAGAACATTTCCAAAACATAAATATAGAAGCTCATATCAAATGCTAGAATGATCCCAGAAACCCAAATAGTTATAGCCAGAAAAGAAGTTCCCTGGATAACCTAAAAATGAAACCACTAAATATATCAAAAAAGAAGGTATATTAAAACTGCAAGGAAAAAGGCCAAATATGATGAAGACAGCAGACCTTTTAGAATAACACCTGGCTTCTCAATGAAGCCTCTCATTCCCAAAGGGACTGGTAGAATGTTCTACAAATTATAAGAGACTACAGATGCCTATCAGACTAATACAGTCAGTTAAAATTTTAAATAAGAGATGGTGGAAGTCATTACATAATGAAATCAAATTACAAAATGTAAATCTTACTCTCTTATCTCAGCCTCAGCAAGGAAGTTGGATCCTGCACCCAACTTTGGTGGAATCCCATTGCTCTGGTGCAGATCCCAGGAGTAGGGCAGCATCTGAGGGATCTGTGTGCAGACTGCACCACCACTTCTGCCAATCACTGGACTCTGCTCCCACATGAACCAAGCTGCCACCTGCTCACATTACGGCATCATGCTCCACTTTACCAACCAAGCCCAGCATCATCAGCAGCCCTTATAAGCACAAGTACCACCTATACCAATTAGAAGAATGGATGAATGACTGGTCTATTCTTGGTGTAGATAAGGCCTAGTATTCCTCCTAACTTTCTCAGTCTTGTCTTTCAGTCCATTTCCATTCCTTTGTGTCAGCTTTGATCCCCACAAACACTTTCTGTCAGTGACTACACAGGGCCAGGACTCAGTTGGGCATATTCATTCTCTTTCCTGTCTGTCACTGTTATGTTTTCCAGCCTGCTTGCAGGAACCCTTCCTCACACCCTACCTCCTGAGGACTCTGCTACTTGGTTCATTATCAGCTAGATCTTCCCTGATGACCCTCTCAGCATTTACTTCTACCCCATCCTCATTCATTTTTCTTGGGCATAAATTACCACAAATATATTCTAGCATGAATCTCCAGTGGCTGAAATGCTCTGGGACTCATGTAGACAGTTGTCATTGTTCATCCTGTCCTCCATTATTCTTTCTTTAGACTTAATCCCAGTCCTATAGTAGCTTTATGCAGGAACCACTTCTCCAAATCAAACTCCATTTTGGTTCAGAACCAGGATTCCCCTTGCCCTTTTACCCTTTTCTCTCCAGAATTATAATTTATAATACTGCAGCCTCTTTGCAAGAGCCTGATGGTGGATGTCCTTTCGTAGGCTTTGGATATACATTTCTCTTATTGATGAATAAAGCTCTTTGGGCCTATGTACAGACAGTATGTAGCCAGGCAGAAAGTATAGCCAGGGTTACCAGACTAGGAGAATTTGTGGAAATGGTATGCAGAGAGGAGGTGCCAGAGTGACACCATGTAGCCACCCAAGGAGTTACATACTGGAACTCTATGGATAAGCCACAGCCTCGGGACTTTTTATAGGTTAATAGACATGGGTTAATAATTAAGAGAGGGCTAGGAAATAAGAAGCCTGAGCCAATGGCCAAACAGTTCATCATTATGTAAACTTCTGTGTGTTTATTTGGAACTAAATGACTACAGGACTAGGTGGGACAGACTCTGTCTTCAGGAGCCACTCCTTTTGCAGAACCTACAATTCCTGGGGATTCTGCATGTTGGTATAGACACATTCACCTATCTCTTTCCTACACTCTTCTCAGCCTTTTCTCTAGCGCATCTCCATGTCTTTCTGTCAATGACCTATCCACAGAAGTAGATTTTACCAGAGACTCCACAGTCACCACATGTGCCTAGGATCCAGGGAGGGTAAATGAAACCAAAGAATGGAACACCCACTCCCAAGGACAAGACCAGAAAGTAACACCAAGATAAACCTCACACTTCATAGCTTTGATGCTTAGACCCCAATGTAAAGACACAAACATGAATAACCAAGACAATAAGCCTCCACCAGAAGTAAATATCTCCATTTCTCTAGCCCTTAAGTAATACAATATAGCTGAAGCACAATACAAGGACTTCAAAAATAGCTATTATGAATATGTTCAATGATCTTTCATAGGATATGAATAAAGAAGATATGAAAAGTGAAGTCTGTGGAAAAAAACTGTAGAATGAAATGATGAAAAACATTCAAGGTATGAATGGTTCCCTGGAGAATGGGAAAGGGACAAGAGCTCCTGTACAAATTGTGAGCACAGGGGTGGGCAAGTTGGTAGGAAGAAGAGAAGTGGAAAAGAGGAGCGGGGAGAATGGCATGATGAAGCAGGAAGATTGAGTGGGGGAAGAATAGAGGAGAAGAAGAAAAGAGATACCTTAATAGAGGGAGTCATTATAGGTTTAAAGAGAAATCTGGCACTAGGGAAATATGCACAGATCTACAAAGATGAACCCACCTAAAAATCTGTGCAATAGGGAAGTGGCTACCTTAAATGCCCTTCTCCTATAATGAGATACATGACTACCTTAAATGCTATCATAGAGCCTTCATCCAGTAGATGATGGAGGCAGAAGCAGAGAACCACAGCTAAACACTGAGGTGATCTCCTGGAATTCAGTTGTAGAAAGCGAAGTGTGATGAGCAAAGGGGCCATGGACATGCTGGGGAAACCCACAGAAACAACTAACCTGAAAAAGTGGGAGCTCGGCCTGGGATTGGTGGCGCACACCTTTAATCCCAGCACTTGGGAGGCAGAGGCAGGCGGATCTCTGTGAGTTCGAGACCAGCCTGGACTACCAAGCGAGTTCCAGGACAGCCTCCAAAGCCACAGAGAAACTCTGTCTCGAAAAACCAAAAAAAAAGTGGGAGCTCATGTTCCCCAGATTGACAGCTGTGAAACTAGTATAGGATTGAACCAGGTCCCTTAACATGGGTGTCAGGGAGGAGGCCTGGATAGTCTATGGGGCCTCTGGTAGTGAATCCAGTATTTATCCCTAGTGTACAAATTGATTTTGGGATCCCATTCCTCATAGAGGGAAAGTCTCTCAGCCTAGATACATGGGCAAAGGCCTAGACTCTTCCCCAAATGTTGTGACAGACATTGATGATCACCCATAGAAGACCTAACCCTCCCTGGGGAGCAGAAGGGGGATGGGATGGGGAGATACTGGGTGGCATGTGAGGATGGAAGGGAGGGGGAACTGGGATTGATATGTGAAATAAGATTGTTTCTAATTTAAATAAAGATGAAAAATATACAAGGTACGAAGGTAAAATTTATCGGTTAATTCATTAACGAATTTTGTGGTCACTGAGGCTTTTATTTTGTATATATAACAACTGAGGTGTTGTCTTGCATATGGCCATTCTAGAGATTACACTAGAGTTTTGAGGGCTACAGACACTATCTGGGAAGTGAGGTGTCAGAAACAATGATTTGGACAAATATGATTGCAAAGCTGGGGTTTCCAGCAGGGGTTCTGGTGGTGAGGTGTGGCTTTAAATATCTAAGGAAGTTGTGGCATGGAATCAGCTGCACTAGTCCAGCCATGGATCCATCTCCAAGACATCAGGCAAAGGTCTAAGCAGATGTTGACTTCACAGATCTCTAGTCCCTACTTTATTTCTCCAGAGGATATCTGAAATTTCTGCCAGCAAACTTGGAATCCCTGTTCATCTCTCCCTTGAATATAAGGAACTGATTATACTTTATCCATGTTCAGATAAACAAGGTGCACCAGTCTTGATATAGCTGATGCAGAGCTCCACCAAAAGGTTAGTTATGAACATGTCATCAGTCTCCCCATACTCATGGGAGTGCATGAAATACGAACATTGGACTAGGTCAGCTTATATTCCTGTAAAGATTTTTTTCCCAGAGACTGATCTAGTTCACTTGTTCAGGAGGCAGTAGTCAGACTTCTCTGGCATAGCCTTGGTAATTCATGCATGTTTGGTTATTATGAGCTCATCCCCAATCACCTGGATACATACACTAGCTGTGAATTTCTGCCAAGCCTCCCTCTCATTCTAGGCAAAGGGATCTTCAATGGATACCACTGGATACTCACATATGAATTATTTATAAAGGTTATCCATCTAGTCGGGCAGGGTGTACCTGTTGGAGTCATAGGAGACTTGAAGTCCAGGTCATACTTGCCAGACCTGAAGAATTCAGAGGTAGCCATGTCCATGACAATGTCACCCTGATCAGTGTACCTGGCTTTCTCAATTGTGGCCTTCTGACACACCAAAGCTTCTTCATTCTCAACGATGTTAGGCACAAGTCTGACCTTATCATTCACATTGGAGGATTACTTCCTTTATTTCTTCTTGATGACATTTTTCAGGTTGTGATAAAACTCTGCTCAAGTGCACATGGCTTCACAGAACCTCGACACCATGACCTGTTGCAGGACCAGCTTGTTGCCATCATGAGGACCACCATAGATCACATTGGAGTTGGGACCAGCAGGATGACTTAAGGATGTCAGCCAAGTCATTAATGTTAGGGTACAGGGACACCTCATTTTCAATGTTACCAGATTTTGAGACAGTCAGGGAAACTTCCTTTATGGCTTTTGCTCCTAATTTAGATTTATTTTCAGTGCCGTCCATCTTGGTGATCAGTTTGTCCATCTTCTCTTTTTCCACAGCATTCAGTTTCTCTCTACCCAGAGCAGGGGCAATACTTTTATTAATGTACTCAACAGCCTTAATAGCACATGTTATCATTGTCACAGAGATCTAGGGCCTAAAAGATATCAGTGGAGTTACTGTTGTTGACAACAGTTTGGAAGAGACACTTTGAGGTTCAGAGATCAACCTCAACAGTGGGATTTCCCAAGAGTCAAAGATCTCTCTGGCATGAATCTTCAGAATAGGCATGGTAAATTACTGGCATTTGGATTAACATAGAGGGAAGAAACAGTTTTCTGCAGACACAGGGGAGTACATTCAAAAGAATTTAATAATAATAATAAATACTAAAATTACTAAAGAGTACAACCTGAAATAAAGTGGAAATAAAATATTTAGGATATCAAATAAACCTCATCACTAACCTCTTGAGAAATTTCAACATCTCTCCCATTTCCTCTTTTAACCTCAGGAATTCCTTAGAGATTGCAATATTGTGGACCAGTATGAATAATCACCAACTCTGTGCATTGAGTTTGTCAGGTTTCTTACCAGTAATTAGTTAGCAGGTCCCTGCAGGCCATCAGCATGATCTCTGTAATCCAGGACTATACAATCCCATTTGCTCTTCCTATAGGGTTCTGCATCAGGAAGCTCTTGCTACTATGCTCACTTCAGGAAACAAGAGTGAGTTTGAGTCATCACCAGACAACAAGCAAGGGAGGCTCATCATATCCACCACCCTTCATCATGACTATACAGAACCATGGTTTATTCAAGTAAGTTCTGAGGATATGGAGGATGAAGAAGAGAGTACATTATGTTTTAAGAGTTATTATTTCTTCCTAGTCATACGAACTATAATAATTTGGTCAGGATGGTAGTGTAATGTGTGCAATGATAATTTAAGCCTCTTTACTGGGATTTTATATCTGTAATGGCAGTCCTTCAATTCTCATTGAAGTATTCTCCAGTGTCCCTTCCCCACGGTCCTGTAACCAAAGGAACAGAGAATAGAGTCCACTTAATTATTTCATATGCAATCTAAAGTATTGTGTTTATGCTGGTGATGGTGATCCGGTAATTATTCTTTTGAAGGAAGCTACTAAATGTGTGTGACTGTTATACATTTGTCACATGTACCATGAGTTTACACAGAAGTGAGTGAAGTCTTTCATGAATTACTTTCTTGATCAAAACACACAATGATCTTTTCAGTAAGCAGAAACTGTGTAAGGCTGTATTCTGAAAAATAAAAGATCCTTGTCTTCTTCCTTCGTGATTTATCGATGTTTATAATGGAATGTTTACCTCTGCTGTGTGAACTGCAGGTGGTATATATTGAGGTGCATCTGGAAGAGTCTCAAAACATTGAAATAACAATTCAACTCAGCTTTTCTAGTAATTTAAGAAATGGTCGCATCCTGTTTCCTGCAGAATTTCAGTAAACCAGCACTCATTTGGTCTCTCCCTCTGGAGTTTACAGATTTATAAAGGCTGCGTTCTATTTTTCTGGATATTTTTGAGGCTGTCAGTGTTCCCCCATCGTTATTATGCTCAGTCACTAACTTTTCAAGGAGGAAATGAGGACATGTCCAGTTTAAAACATGAAAGCTTAAAATGCTACCTGCGTTAAGATCTCTGTATATCTCCTTAAAACTGTATGGTTAGTAGTCTATGGTGATACACATATATGCATGCAATAATGAATTGACACTGAAGCCATGAATGCAAAGTAAAATGGGGTGAGTTAGACTCATATAGGGAGTTTGAAGAGGTGAAATGTTACTATATTATAATTCGAAATATAAAAATAATCAGAGAAAGTTAAAACAAAACAAAACAAACATTCCAGAAACAAAGAATGACACATTTGGTATGAATTAGTTTGTCTCAGCTATCTGTGTATGTGAATTAGGAGATGCTATTAGTAATTCTCAGACACCTTAACTGTCATATGACCAAGTTTTAGAAAGAATATTTTCTATTTACGTTTCTCCTTGTATAAGTACTTTTCGTATATTGATATAATTTACTACTTTAACTTTCATTTTTTGGTTTCATAGGGCCTAAAGTGTCATTGCCACAGATATGAAATGAACAATATATATTTTAAACATTAAGTAGTCCCTTTCTTCTCCTACAACACTGATTTACATGTACTTGTTTTCCTTTACATTTTCATTCCATTCAGGAATGTGATCTAGAAATTGATTCAAGTTCAATTTTTTGTTGTTGTTTGATTCTGTGTTATGAACTTTGGGTCATCTAATTGTATTATATAGCTGCACTGGTGGGTTGTTAAAAAACTGTATGTTTCTCACCTGAAGATAAAAGGAGGCACAGGCATAACAGGAAATGGCAAGTCAATTTTGTATATTGTGTGGAGACACACTTTAGAGTTTCAAATAATTCTATTGTCCAGTGCCTTTTGGAATACTACCCAATAAACTCATATTTTTTGTATTCATAGGATTTTTAATTTGGACAAAGAATTACAATGCAAATTTTATCAATTTGCAAATGGACAAGGGTTGTTATCTTTGGTTTGTATGAACATGTGGCTATGGAAAGAGTCATAAATGTTGTCTGAACTCACTGATTCACAAAGGTCATTGTCTTCACCACTGGAGACAAATAGAAATATAATCAACATACAAGTGCATCCCATATTGCATCATCTTGGAAGAAGAGTAACTAGGCAGATTTCACCATTTTTATTAGCACACAGGAGGATTCCTTTCATGGGTAAAGTGGGAAAATTATGCAAAGTGGATGATATGCATATGTGATAATATCAAAATTCCAATACTTTACAGTGTAAAACAGAAAGGGGTTTTAGGATCCATTAGAAAATTGCCCACGTTCTGGCATCACTAATATTTTCTGTATATTAAACCATTGACCTTTTGAGCAATTCAGTGTGCTCTGACCTAGAAGTGAATGTGAAATTTCCTGTGTAGTGGAAGTAAGAACATTGGCATCTTTGCACCAGGCCTGACTCACATGGGAATCACTTTACTGTCTGAGGAGGTGGGGACTGAAACTAGCGCCCTGGGTAAAGAAGGGTGCACTTCAGAAAGTCAGTGGCATTGCATAGACAAAAGAAAAGCATGTTTTTATAGCATATATCTTACTTAGATTTTGTGGAGATGATCTCTCCAAATTGGCTTTGCAGCATAAAAGTTCAACTGTATTTAATAACATTTCATTATTTTTCACATCACTGAACATCTCAGTAGTTGTGAAGAGAAATGTTCTGTGATAATGTGGATTTAACTAAGACATATTTATAAAAAATTGAAATAGACTAAAGGAAATAAGGAATACATGTATTAATTTGTTTTAAAATTTTAAATAGGTTTTTAACAAAAGCTTAATACTCCAACAAAGATGGTGAACATTTTTTAAGTCAAAGAGAGGAAGAAACCAATTGAAGTCATTGGAACTTGAAAATATGTTTCTGGGTATGAATCATAAATTATTATTTAGAGACTCAGACTTCACACTGTCAGATATATTCTAAGAAAAATAAATTTATTCCATGTTATTTTAATAAAAATACCTATGTTTAATTTTTAGTTTTCATTTTATTTGATTGAAATTTTGCTAAAGCAAAGATTCTACAAATTACCAATTTTGTCTTAAAAGTGTTGGCTTTATTTTACTGTGACTACAGTCCATTGGTTTACATTAATCCTGGCCTCACATCATCTAGATTACTGTATTCCATATGGCTCTCATAAGAGGTAACACATTAGTTATGAACAAACGACTATTTAGAGTATGGCATTTGCCACAAGTGAGTAATTACTAATGATGCCACAATATGCTTGAAAAATATCAATATTTGTAGTTACTTGACACAAATTGTAAAGAAGATCTATGTGTATGATCGTACCATTATTCACAATATTTTGATTTCCTCTGGAAGATGTTCAAGAAATGAAACCATGTGGAATAGATCATATGTACCAGAATTGCACTTCATTCAACTGTCAGAGGATCCAGACCTACAGCCTGTTCTCTTTGGTCTATTCTTGTCCATGTACATCTTGGCCCTGTTTGGAAACGTGCTCATCATCCTGACAGTAAGCTCTGACTCCCATCTCCACACACCCATGTACTTTTTTCTCTTCAACCTGTCCATGGTTGATATTGGTTTTATCTCTACCACTGTTCCACGGGTGATTTTAGACATCCATGTACACTGTCGAGTCATCTCCTATGTGGGTTGCCTGACGCAGATGTCACTGTTCATAATTTTTGCATGTATGGATAGCATGCTTCTGACTGCAATGGCATTTGATCGATTTGTGGCCATCTGCCATCCTCTGCATTACCAGGCCATTATGAATCCGAATTGCTGTGGTGTCTTACTTCTAGGTTCTTTTCTCCTTAGCCTGGTAGAATTACTGTTGCACTATGTGTCAATATTAAAATTTTCCAACTGTGGGTCTATTACTGAAATTTCCAACTTCTTTTGTGGCCCTTCTGAAGTCCTTAAACTTGCCAATTTTGATACTATCACCAATAACATAGTTAGATACTGTATAGGCACTCTCTTTGGGTTACTTCCTATTTCAGGAATCATTTTCTCTTACTTTAAAATAGTTTCCTCCATCATGAGATCATCATCATCAAGTGGGAAGCACAAAACCTTCTCCACCTGTGGCTCTCTTTTATCCATTGTTTGCCTGTTTTATGGAACAGGAGTAGGGGTGTACTTCAGCTCCTCCCTGTCACTTTCCCCAAAAAGTAATGCAGTGGCCTCAGTGATGTACACTGTCGTCACACCTATGTTGAATCCCTTCATCTACAGCCTGAGGAACAAGGACATTAAAACTGCTTTAAGCAACATTCTTAGAAGAACATTCTAATCATTGAAATTCTTTATATATTTACATTTATATACTTATATATTAACTATATGTATAATTCTAGCTAATGTTTAACATTATCACTAACTGATATTTCACAATATTGTGTGATGCAGTGGTAGTCATTCAATTTGCTCCTAGTGGGGATGGATTGTGTTGTGGGTTGAAATTAAATTCCCACAAAGGGAATGGCAGTATTGGCAGGTGTGGCCTTATAGGAAAAAGTGTTCTTTGTGAGGGTGGCCTTTGAGATGTCTTTTGCTCAAGAATCCTTCAATGTGACAGCCAATCCATTTCCTGTTGCCTGAAAGTTGAATTTCTCTCAGCCCCAGCACCACATCTTCCTGTACACTGTCATGTTCCCTGTCATAATGATAATGAACTGATCCTCTGAAACTATAAGCAAATCATCCCAATTAAACGTTGCTGAGGTAGTGGTATCTCTTCATAACAATAGAAAACTCCAATCAAGACTGAAGTTAGTGCCAGAGAATGTGGAACTGTTGTGATATGCCTGACCAAGTGTTTGTTTGGAGGATTTTTAGGTTTGGTACTTTGGGTTATGAATGTAGGAATACTTTAAGCACTGTTTAATGGGCCATACTAATAGCAGCTTAGAAAACAGAGGTGCTTAGAATAATTTGAACTGTTGGTACTCACTCAGGAGGTTTCAGAAAAGAATTTTAGTGGGCTGCCTAGAGATCCTTCTTGTGATATTTGTTGAAGTTGCTGCCTTTTGTCCTTGTCTCAAAAGTCTACTTGTTCCTAAAGTTAAGACACTTGAATTAATTTTGTTCGCAGAAGAAATTCTAAAACAGCTTAGTAGTACTCTGTTGTGTGGATATTAGTGGTAACTGTAATGGTGATATATAATGAAAAGTAGCAAGTTGAGCATGGTAAATTACAAAAAGTATATGTTGAGGCAAATAGAGCACCAGTAAGTAGAATGGACCTAAAGCCCGTATTCAATAAGATAATTAGATTAAGAATTGGAATAAAGGGAGTGGTGACCTCAGGGCAAGATCCCACCCAACCAAGTGTCCACCTTGTAAAAAGAAATTAAATACAAGCTTTGGCCTGTTGTGATGGTACTCTAATTCCAGCACTCAGAATGCAGAGGTGGGTGGATCTCTGAGTTTGCGCCCAGCCTAATCTATATATCCCTTTCAGACAGGCAAGCTTAGGTAGTAAAAGATAGAAAGCTGGTGAATATTTAATTGAGTAAGTGGCTGTGTTACATTCCCAGTATCCAGAAGAACTTAGCAGCTTTAGTCATATAATTTTGGCTTCAGAGTTAAGAATAGAAGAAACAGGTTACATAATTCTGGGTTCAGAGTTAAGGATTATAGAAATCAGTTATGGAATTTGCCAGTGTACCTATAGCAAACTTCTGAGGTCTGACTTGTGATAGGGGTGTTTCTGAATGGAGGTATAGCAGAGAGGCTTTTGAGTGAAGCCGTGAAGTTGAAGCCTGGATTTCCTTGGAGAACCCAGGATGTTAGAGAGGCGAGAGTTGTGGGATATCTGCCTAGGAGTGGAACTAGTTCAAGAGAAAGAAGTGTGTTGCAGTCAAACTGGAATGGAGTTGGAGATCTGAAGAGCATTTTGACATCAGACATAGAGATGCAAATTTGGAGTTTTCCCAGCTGACTTTTGGTTTTACTTTGGTTCAATATTTCCTCATTATGCTCCCTTCCCTACATTTTGGAATGGTAATGTATATCCTGTGCCATGATCTGTTGAAAGTATGTGACCTTCTCTTTTATGTTGAGTTTGATAGGCAGATTACAGTTAAGACATTGCCATGCATCTCAGAAGAGACTTTGTGTCTTGAAAGTAGTTTAAAGCTATTACAGATTATGGGGACTTTTGAGCAGGTCTGCACGCATTTTTGCATTATATTATGGGTATAAGGCTTTGGGAGCTAGGGAGTATAATGTGGTGATTTGAAAGGAAATTGACCTGAAAGGGAAAGCCACTATTAGGAGGTGTGGCCTTGTTGGAGGAAGTATGACACTGTGGGGGATGCCTTTGAGGTCTCTTTTGCTCAAGCTTCCCTAAGTGTGACAGCCAGCTGACTTCCTGCTGCCTGCAAGATAATAATGGACTGAAACTCTGGAAGTATAAGTGAGTTACCTCAGTTAAAATTTTTCTTAATAAGTTCTGCCTTTGCTGTGTTATCTCTTCATAGTAAGAGAAAACCCTATCCAATACAGGTAGTTCTAAAAATATACAAATATTTCCTAGGGATGAATGATTCATATTGTTGAATATCCCCTTGTTGTGAAATATTCATTTAAATTGTATAAATATGTGTTACCATGATTGGTTTAATAAACCATTTTATATTTTGAAATTTTTGTAAAAGATTTGTTTATTATGTGTGCAGCATTCGGCCTGCATGTATCTCTAGAGGCCAGAAGAGGGCACAAGATCTCATTATAGATGATTATGAGTTACCATGTGGTTGCTTGGAATTGAATCCAGGACTCTGAAAGAGCAGTCGGCACTCTTAACCTGAGAGCCATCTCTCCAGCCCCATTTTGAATTTCAATTAATTTTTAAATTTAAATTAGAAACAGTCTTATCTCTCATACCAATCCCATTTTCCTCTCTCTCTGATCCTCCATTCTCCCCAACAACTCCCCAATCACACCCATAAAAACTAGAAGTATAGAAGCCTCCATAGGCATAAGTACCATGTACAGTAGTTGCAAGAAAACATGGGTAAACACCAGTGTAAGAATATATTTAACAACATAAAGGGGAATATTGCACCACCAGAACCCAGTGGTACTACAACAGGGAGACCTGAATATCTCAATAGAGATGAAGTAGAAGAAAATGACATTAAATATAACGTTTTGAATATGATAGAGCCCCATAAAGATTAAATGATAAATTCCTTTAAGAAACAGAGGAAAAGACAAAAATTGGAAGATATCAACAAATCTATTAAAGAAAGCCAAAAAACCAAGAAGACAGAATCAAACCGGTAATGGAACTAGCTCAAGTCTTTGAAATTGAAACGGAAGCAATGAAGAAAACACAAATCTAGAGAATTCTGTAGATGTAAATCTGGATAAGCATCTCCAGCATAATACAGAGATGGAAGAGAGTATCTCAGGCATTGAAGATATGATAAAGGATACAGAATCATCAATCAAAGAAAATGCTAAATCAAAAAAAAATTGTAAACAGAAAACATTCACGAAATCTGGCACACCATTAAACGGCTGAACCTAAAAATAATAGGGATAGAATATGGAGAAGAAGCACAAAACAAAGGCACAGAAAACATATGCAACAAAACGATAGAAGAAAACATTCCTAACATAAAATGGTATCCCTATGAAAGTCTAAGAAGCTTACAGAACACCAAATAGACTGGACCAGAAAAAAATTCCTTGCTACATAATAATCAAAACAGTAAACACACAGAATAAAAGTCTGATGCTCTACCAACTGAGCTATCCGGGCATAAAAGAAACATTAATAAAATGTTTCGATTCTGAAAATCTATGGGCCAAATACAATGACATCCACATTCATAAAAGAAACATTACTAAAACTCAAATCACATATAAAGCCCTATACACTTATAGTGGGAGACTTCAAAAACCCAGTCTCACCACTAGACAGGAATACCAGACAGAAACTCAACAAAGAAGCAAAGGATCTAATAGAAGTTATGACCCAATTGGGATTAACAGATCTGTAGAACATTCTATCCACATAAAAAAGAATATACCTTCTCATCATGACATGGAAACTTCTCAAAAATCGACCGCATACTTGGCAACATGTCAAAACTCAGTAGATACAAAAATTGGAATAACTCCATGTATCTTATCAGACTACCATGTGTTAAAATTAGAATTTAACAATAACACAAATTGCATAAAACCTACAAACTCATAGAAATTGAATAATGCACAACTGCACTATTCCTGGGTCAAAGAAGAAATAAAAAACAAATTAAAGACTTCCTAGAATTAAATGAGAATGAAGACACAACATACCCAAACCTATGGGACACTTTGAAAGTAGTGCTACCAGGGAAGTTGATAGCACTAAGTGCCTACATGAAGAAACTGGAGAACAGTTATACTAGAGAATTAACAGCACAGCTCAAAGTTCTAGAACACAAAGAAGCAAACTCCCCCAGGAGGAGTAGACACCAGGAAATAAACAAACTGAGGGCTGAAGTCAGCAAAGTAGAAACTAGCAAATCAATACAAAGAATCAATGCAACAAAGAGTTGGTTCTATGAGAAAATCAACAAGATAGACAAACCTTTGTCCAAACTTACCAAACAGCAGAGTGTGAACATGCAAATTAACAAAATCAGAACTGAAAAATGGGACATAAAAACAGACTCTGAGGAAATTAAGAGAATCATCAGGTCATACTTTGAAAACCTGATCTCCACAAAATTTGAAAATTTAAAGGAAATGGACAACTTCCTGGATAGCTATAATTTGTCAAAATTAAATCAAGAACAGATAAGCAATTTAAATAGACCTATAACCCTGATGGAAATAGAAGCAGTCATCAAAAGTCTCCCAACAAAATAAAAACCCAGGTAGAGATGGCTTCAGTGCAGAATTCTACCAGAAATTCAAAGAATAGCTTATACCAATTCTTCTCAAATTATTCCATGCAATAGAAGCAGAAGGATCTTTGCCAAACTCTTTCTATGATGCTTCAATAACCTTGATCCCCAAGCCACAGAAAGACACAGCTAAAAAGAGAACTTCAGACTAATATCCCTTATGAACATTGATGCAAAAATACTCAATAAAGTACTGGCAAATAGGATCCAAGAACACATCAAAACAATCATTCACCAAGATCAAGTAGGTTTCATCCCAGGAATGCAGGGATGGTTCAACATACGAAAATCCATCAAAGTAATCCACCATATCAACAAGATGAAAAACAAAAATCCCATGATGATATTACTAGATGCAGAAAAAGTCTTTGGGAAAATCCAGCACCCCTTCATGATCAAGGTCTTGGAGAGATCTCAGATAACAGGAACATACCTAAACATAATAAAAGCTATATACAGCAAGACAACAGCCAACATCAAACTAAAAGGCCACAAACTCAATGCAATTCTTCTAAAATCAGGAACAAGGCAAGGCTGTCCACTATTCCATACCTTTTCAATATTGTACTTGATGTTCTACCCAGAGTCACACGACAACAAAAGGAGATCAAGGGTATACAAATTGGAAAGAGGTCAAACTACCACTATTTGCAGATGATATGATAGTTCACATAAATGACCCAAAGAACTCTACCAGGGAACTCTTACAGCTGATTAACACCTTCAATAAAGTGGCAGGCTACAAGATCAAGTCAAGAAAATCAATAGCCCTACAGTATACAAATGATAAAAGGGCTGAGAAAGAAATCAGAGAAACATCACCATTTACAATTGTCACAAACAACATAAAATACTTTGGGGTAATGATAATCAAACAAGTGAAAGACCTGTATCACAAGATCTCCCATGCTTTTGGATAGGTAGGAACAATGTAGTAAAAATGGCAATCCTGCCAAAAGCAATCTACAGATTCAATGACATCCCCATTAAAACACCAGCACAATTCTTCACAGACGTTGAAAGAACAATAATCAACTTTATATGAAAAACAAAAGACCCAGGATAGGCAAAACAATCTTACTAAACAATGCAACATCTGGAGACATCAACATCCCCGACCTCAAGCTCTCTTATAAAGCCATAGTACTGAAAACAGCTTGGTATTGGCACAAATATAGAGAGGTAGACCAATGGAATAAAACTGAACCCATACATGTATGAACATCTGCTCTTCGACAAAGAAGCCAAAAATATAAAATGGAATAAAAGAATTTTTAAGAAATGGTGCTTACTTAATAGGACTCTGGCATGTAGAAGAATCCAGATAGATCCCTGTCTATTTCCATGTACAAAACTTAAGTCCAAATGGTTCAAAAACCTCAACATAAATCCAGCCATACTGAACCTCTTAGAAGAGAAAGTGGGTGGTATGCAGCTTCCTGAACATAACACCAGTAGCACAGACAGTGAGATCAACAATTAATAAATGGGACCTCCTGAAAGTAAGAAGCTTCTGTAAGGCAAAGGCACAGTCAGCAAGACAAAAGGGCAGTCCACAGAATGGGAAAAAATATTCACTAACCCCACATCTGACAGAGGGCTAATCTCCAAAATTTAAAAAGAACTCAAGAAGCAAGTCTCTAAAACACCAAAGGATCCAATTAAAATGTTGGGTACAGAACTAAACAGAGAATTCTCAATAGAGGAGTCTAAATTGGCTGGCAGACACTTGAGAAAGTGCTCAACATCCTTAGCCATCCGGGAAATGCAAATCAAAACAACTCTGAGATACCATCTCACTCCTGTTAGAATGGCTAAAATCAAAAACACCAATGACAATTTATGCTGGAGAGATTGTGGTGAAAGGGGGACACTCCTCCACTGTTGCTGGAAGTGCCAACTTATACAGCCACTTTGGAAATCAGTATGGAGTTTTCTCAGAAAAATGGGAATAAACCTACCACAAGACCCAGCAACTCCACTCCTAGGCATATATCCAAAAGATGCCCTTTCATACAAGGATGTCTGTTCCAGTATGTTCATAGCAGCATTATTTGTAATAGCCAGAACTTGGAAGTAACCTAGATGTCCCTCAACCGAAGAGTGGATAGAGAAAATGTGGTACATTTACACAATGGAGTACTATTCAGTGGAAAAAACAATGGAATCCTGAAATTTGCAGGCAAATGGATGGCACTAGAAGAATCCATTCTGAGTGAGTTAACCCAGTCACAAAAATAGAAAAAAGGCATGTACTCCCTGATATTTGGATTTTAGACATAGTTCTGGGGAGTCCCAGCCTAC
Organism: Mesocricetus auratus; assembly: GCF_017639785.1. NCBI lineage: Eukaryota > Metazoa > Chordata > Mammalia > Rodentia > Cricetidae > Mesocricetus > Mesocricetus auratus. The sequence continues at coordinate 1,367,227 of NW_024429235.1, read as the reverse complement.
AATACCATGGCCAGAGAGTCTGGTAAACAGAACCTTCATTCAGTGGCTGATAGACTCAGCGGCAGTCTCCCATGGCTAAGCACTGAGCTGAACTCAAGAAATCCAGTGACAGAGAAGGAGGACTGATGACTAGAGGCATTAAGAGTGGGCTGGTTTAACCCCCAGAAACAGCTGACCTGACAAGGGTTATCTCTTGAATCCAGCATGGAACTGATCAAGACCCCCTGAATGTGCGTGTACAGAAGATTGCACAAAAGAACATAGCTTCTTCTCACCACCTCATGGAACCTTCTCTAAAACTGACCACAAACGAAATTTCAACAGATAAAAAACAAATTGGAATTACCCCCTGAATGTTATGGCATTACCATGGCTTAAATTAGAATTCAACAAGAAAGAAAACTGCAGAAAGTCTTCAAACTCTCTACTGGATCAAGGAAGAAACAAAGAAAGAATTTAAAGACTTCCTAGATTTCAATGCAAATGAGTGCACAACATACACAACCTTATTGGAACACTATGAGTAGAGTGCTATGAGGAAAGATCATAGGACTAAATGCCTACATAAAGAATTTGGAGAAAACTTACACTAATGACATCACAGCATACCTGGAAACCCTATAACACAAAGAAACAAAGTCACCCAGGAGGAGTAGACAGCAGGAAATAATAAAAAACTGGGCTGAAATAAACAAAATAGAAACAATGAAAACAATAAAAAGAATCAATGAAATAGTTTGTTCTTTGAGAATATCAACAAGGTAAACAAATCTTTATCCAAACTAAATAAATGACAAATAGAGCGAATATTCTAATTACCAAAATAAGAAATGAGAAGAGGATGTAAAATAGTCACTGAGAAAATCTAGAAAATCATTAGGTCATAGTTCAAAACCTGTACTCCACAAAACTGGCAAATTTAGAGGAAATGGACAACTTGATAGTTCACATACCAAATTATTTCTAGACTTGATAAACAATTTAAATAGACTTAAGACCCCAAAGAAATAGAAGCAGTTATTAAAAGTTCCAAACCAAAAATCTATGGGGCCATACAGTTTTAGTTAAGAATTCTACCAGAATATCAAAGAAGAGCTAACATCAATATTACTTGAATTTTTCCACACAATAAAAACAGAATGAATATGCCAAATTATAACTTTTATGCGGCTACATTTCTGCTGATACCTAAACCACACCAAGATACAACAAAGAATTACAGGCCAATCTCCCTCATGAACATTGATGCAAATGCTGGCAAACAAAATTCAAGAACACATAAAAATTCTTCCTCCATAATCAAGTTGGATACACCCCAGAGATTGTTCAACATATGAATTATCTGTCAGTGTAATTCAGCATATAAACAAAATGAAAGAAAAAAGAAAACCACGATCGTGTTATTGGATGCTGAAAGAGCCTTGAAAAAAATCTAACATCCATTCATGGTAAAAGTCCTGGGGAGATCAGGATACAGGGCACATACCTGAACATAGTAAAAACAATATAAGAGAAGGTGACAGCCAACATCAAATTAATTGTAGAGAAACTCAAAGCAATTCCACTAAAATCTGGAACAAGGGTTCTATCCATTCTTTCCAGATCTATTCAACACAGTACTCAAAGTTCTACCTAGAGCAATAAGAAAACGAACAAATATCAAGGGGATACAAATTTGAAAAGAAGAATTTAAACCTCTGCCATTTGCAGATGATATAATTGTATACATAAACAACCTCAAATATTCTACTGGGGACCTCCTATAACTGAAAAACACCTTCAGTAATGTGGCAGAATAGAAGAGTAACTTTAAAAATCAGTAGCCCTCTTATATACAAATAATGAATGGTCTAAAAAAGAAATCAGAAAATATACCCTTTACAATAGCCACAGGCAATGTAAAATGTCTTTGGGTAACTAATCAAACTAATGAAAGATGAAGAACATCAAGTCTTAGAAGAAAGAAATTGAAGTTATCAGAAAATGGAAAGATCTCCCATGCTCTTTGGTAGGTATGATTAACATAGTAAACATGACAATTTCACCACCACAATCTACATATTCGATGTAATCCTCTTCCAAATTCCAACATGATTCTTCACAGACCTCAATACTCAACTTCCTATGGAAAAACAAAAAAATCCCCTGAATATAGCTAAACAATTCTGTATAATAAAGGAACTTCTGGAGGTATCACCATCCCCAACTACAAGCACTTCTATAGAGATATAATAATAAAGACAACTTGGTATTGGCATAAAAAGAGACACTTAGATCAATGGAATAGAATCTATGACCATGATAAAAATCCACAGACCGATGAACACCTGATATTTAACAAAAACAAAAAAACAAAAATTGTACAACAAATAAAAAGAAAGCATCATCAACAAATGGTACTTGCATAACTGAAGGTTGGCATGTAGAAGACTGCAAATAGATCCACACTTATCACTTTACACAAAACTCAAGTTCAAATGGATCAAAGACCTCAAGATAAATCCAATTATATTGAACCTGATAGAAGAAAAAGTGGGAACTAGCCTTTAACACATTGGCACAGGAGAACACTCACTGAAACCAAAAAGGTCTTATAAGTTGAAGGACACAGGGATTAAAACAAAATGGAAGCCTACAGAATAGGAAAAAAATCTTCCCCAAACCCACATATGACAGCGGACTGATCTCCAAAACACAAAAAAATGCACATCAAAATACCAATGAATCCATTTAAAATGTGGATGAAATACACTTGAAGAATTTTTCAATATTCTTAGTCATCAGGTAAATGCAAATTAAAATGACTCTGAGATACAATCTTATACCTGCTAGAATGGCTAAGATGAAATACACTTTTGACAGCTTATGTTGGAGAGGATGTGGAGTAAGAGGAATACTCCTCTACTGCTGGTGAGAGTGCCAAGTGGTACAGCCATGTTTGAAATCAATATGGTGGCTCCTAGGAAAAATGGAATCAGTCTACCTCAAGATCTAGCAATACCAATCTTAGGCACATATCCAAAGGATGTGCAATCACACCACAAGGACACTTGCTCATCTATGTTTATAATGACATTATTCATTATTGTCAGAACTCAGAAACGACATTTACACAATGGAATATTAATCAGATGTAAAAAACAATAGTAGTGATATTTCCAGAGATCTACAAGGATGACACCAACTTGCAAATTAAGCAAAGTAGAGAGACTGCCTTAAATGAATGCATGATAATGAGTTTGACAACTACCTTATATGCCATTCAGAACCTTCTTCTAGGGGCTGAAGGAAGCAGAGCAGACATCTACAGCTAAACACTGAACTCCTGGAACCCAGATGGAGACAGGGAGGAATGATGAGCAAAGGGGTCAAGACCAGGGTGGTAGAACCCACAGTAACAGCTGACCTGAACAGCGGGGAGCTCTTGGATCCCAGACTGATGGTTGAGAGGCCAGCATGGCATTGATTCAGACTCCATGACTCTGGGTGTCAGTGAGGAGGCCTTGGCACTATATGGAGCCTTGGGTAGTAGAACAGTGTTTATCCCTGGCATACAAATAGACGTTGGTTGCCTACCCCACATTGAGGGTTGCTGGTTGCTCTTTCAGCCTGGAACATGGGGGAGGGTCTAGGCCCTGCCCTGGATAAAATGACAGACTCTGGAGATCCTCCATGGAAGGTCTCACCCTCCCTGGGGAGCAGAATGGTGATTGGGTAGGGGGCTGGGAGGTTGATGCACATCTGGGGCAGGACGAGAGAGAGAGGAAGCTGGGATTGACATGTAAACAAGCTTGTTTCTAATATAAATAAAAAGATAAAAAGCAAACAAACAAAAACAACAACAAAAAAGAAAAAAGAAAAAGAAAAAACAATGACCTCATGAAATTTTCAGGTAAATAGATGGGATCAGAAGAAATCATTCTGAGGTAACTCAGACCCAGAAAGACAAAAATGGTATGTACTCACTCATAAGTGAATGTTAGGAGAAAAGTACTGGATAGTCAACCTACAATCCACAACTCTAGAGAGACTAGATAACAAAGATCACCCAAAGAGGAATGCATGGATTTCCCTGGGAAGGGGAAATAAAAGAGATCTCCTGAATAAACTGGGGGTTGAGGGTGGGCATGTGGGAGGATTGGAACTTGAGGGAGCAGGTTGAGTGGCCTTGTTAAAAGAGGCAATGTGGGGGTGGGAAGGAGGGCAAAGGAGAAATCTGACGCTAGGAAAATTCCCAGCTAGACCCATAACAATAGGGACAGGGTGTCTGAACTAAGCATCTATTATATTTTGATTGGTGACTACACTCATTGTCATCACAGAGCCTTTGTCCAGTAATTGATGGAAGCAGATGTAGAGATCAACAGCCAAGCACTGGCCTGAGCTCTGGGAGTTCTCTTGAAGAAAAGAAGGGGGGATTATATGAGACAGAAGTGGTCAAGATTATGGTGGAGGAACCCATAGAGACAGCTTACTTGAGCTCATGGGAGCTCAGTTTGGGAGCCTGCATGGGACTGACCTAGGCCCTCTGCATGTGTGTGACAGTTGTGTAGCTTGATCTCTGTGTAAGGATCCTAACAGTTAGATTAGGACTAGTCCCTGGCACCTAGATGGCTTTTAGGAACCTAACTTCCATGCTGGATTATTTGCCCAGCCTTGATACAGGAGCGGGGGCGAATAACGTTCCTTTCTCAACTTGATATGCCATCCTATGTTCAATCCCATGGGAGGCCTACCAACTTCTGATAGGAACAGAGGAGGAGTAGGTGGATAGGGAAGGGGGCAGATGGGAGTTATGGGAAGGGAATAGAAGTAGAGATGAGAGGGAAACTAGGTCAGTATGCAAAATAAATGAAAAACTGTTAATAAAAAGATAAACAATATCCATCCATATGGAGTGAGATATTGTCTTATCATACTTTGAGTTCCAACAAGGAACAGATTTGCTGCTGTTGTAGTAGCTTCAATTGATCTCCTTCCTCCACCATGAAGGCCCCCTTTCCCTATTTCTCTGGTCACTAGTATCCTGTTATTTACCTCACTATTGTTTTCAAATCCTCTTTCTTGGCAATGATCTCATTTACCTCTTTGGTTTCTGAAGTAATTCCAGGCTATATACTCGCAACTGTATATTTAGAGCTAGGAGCTTCCAATGAGAGAGAATATGCAACATTTGCCTTTCAGGGTCTGTATTGTCTCCCTCAAGATGATCTTTTTTACTTCCATCCACTTACCTGCAAAGTTCAAGAGTTCATTTTTATTTACAGCTGAATAGTAATCCATAGAGTAACTGAATCACATTTTGATTATCCATTGATAGTTGTTTTAGATCACTTAGCTTTTTGCCCATTTCCCAGCTACTGTGAATAGAGTAACAATGAACATGACTGAGCATACATCTGGGCAGTTATATGTCCAGTCCTTGGAAATATGCCAAGGTGAGGTATGGTTAAGTTATATGGTAGATGATTTTTAGATTTTTGAGTGTTCTTTACACTGATTTCCCTAATGACTGTACCAGTTTGCAGTCCCACCAACAGTGACTGAAAGTTCCACTTTCTTAGCATCAACTCCAGTATTTGTTGTTATCATTGATACTTGAAATCTCAGGGTTGACTTGATATGCATTTCCATAATTACTAGGCAGGATGAATACTGATATATCTCTTAGACCTTTTTTCCAACTTTTGAAAAATCTCTGTTTTTTTATATCAAGTTTTTTGAATGGGTCTTTTTTTTCTTGAGTCTTCTTTTGAGTTCTTTGAATACTCTAGACATTATTACTCTGCCAATTGTATGGCTGGCAAAGATTCTCTTCCATTCTGTGGATGTCCTCTTCATCCAGTTGTTTCTTCAGATTTTAAGTAGATTTTTAGCTTTTTACAGTCCAACTCATCAATTGGTGGCCTTAATTCTTGGGCAATAACGTCTGATTGAGGAAGTTCTTTCTTACACCTCTATCATGTAGGGCACAGCATACGTTTTCTTCTCGAAGTTTCAGTACTTCAGGTGTCAGGTTTAGGTACATGATCTATTTGAAGCTAGTTTTTTGTGCAGGTGATAGCTACTGGTCTGATTTCATTCTACTGCATGTGGGCCTTCAGTTTTCCTTGCACTATGGTAGAAGATGCTTATTTCCTCCACCATGTATTTTAGTATGTTTGCTAAATATTCAGAGTCCAGAGTGCTAACCACTACACTATGGAACCTCTTTGCTAAACATTAAAGGAATGAACGTTTGTGTACTACAAGGGATTCAGAAATGAGGCTGGCAAAATCCTGGTTAGGGTAGCTCTTTATTTTTCCAAGAATGGAGGCTCTCTAGTCTTCAAAACTGTTCTTTGCAAATGTTCCCTCTTAAAATATGTCTTTAATATTTCTCTCTAAAAGCTCATTCCTCAAAAGTTCTTTCTCTAATAGCTCCTTTAGAGTTCTCTTAATTTCTGGAATTTCTTCCAAAAAATCTCCAACAGTTCCTTCTAGAAACTCTCTAACAGTTCCTTCTAAAAATTCTCTTAAAATTCCTTTTAGGAATAAGGAATAATGGTTTAGGATCACAAGTGGCAGGTACCAAGTACTGCACTGGGACTGCAATGATCATTGTTCCAGGTAATGTGATGAACTGTAAGTAGATGTGGAAATATTTGTTAAGAATATAGAGTAATGTCTTGGGACCGAAGGTGGCAGTTTTCTAGTTTTCCTAGACCTTGAGGATGGAGGTCCTGGGTTGGGCAGATTCTGAAATAGAGACCTGTAGACATGACTAATATTAAAAGTTTTATTGAGGGGGAGGTAAGAAAATAAGGTAATGAGACATAGAGACAGAAAAGAGGGAGACAAGAAATGTCCTGTCTCCCTCAGGGGAACAGTGAGAAAGAGAGCATAATCGAGTGTGGATCTTTCTTTTAAAGGAGTCTTTTGCATCTGCATGTAAACTATGCAGCCATGGATCCCTGTGCTGACCAGGGTACTGCCTGAGTGCATTAATGCTTGAATCTTTATAGTATCTTATAAAAGTTCTCTATGCTTTCCTTCTAAAAGTTCTCTCAAGGTCCCTCTAAAAAGTCCTTAAAAGTTCCAAGTTCCTTTTCATAGCACATGGTTTCTAGTTTTTAGATCAACAGGAATGTTTAGCAACTCTGACAATAGGGCAGTCTCTCTCTCTCTCTCTCTCTCTCTCTCTCTCGGTTTTTTTGAGACAGGATTTCTTTGTGGCTTTGGAGATTGTTTGGGAACTAGATCTTGTAGACCAGGCTGGTCTTGAACTCACAGAGAATTGCCTGTCTCTGCATCCTGAGTGCTGGGTTAAAGGTGTGCACCACCAGTGCCCGGCTGCAGATAAGATATTGAGAAAAGCTGGTGCCTTGCACGTGACATGCAAAATGTTCTGGCAACCTTAAGTCTCAGTGGCAGACACCACTTGCAACCACTGATGCCCTGGGGAAAAGGAATTCATTCTCTGAGGCTTACTTGGGAATACAAAGCACCCAGTATATCTTCTATATACAGGCAAATTCAGAGTAACAAATATTCTGGAGTTGATACCTAGACTATTTTAAATTCTAGAAACAATCTTATCTTACATATCAATCACTCCATTCCCTTGCCCTTCCATCCTCACATGACTCCCACCAATCCCCCCAACCCACCTGACACACACTCCCCAAGGATAGTGAGTCCCTTCACTGTGGAACATCAAAGTCTGTCACATCATTTGGGGGAGGGCCTGGGTGCCCTCTTCCATGTATCTGGTCTGCAATAGTATCCCAACATAGGGAATGGGCTCCCAAAATACATTTGTGCCCTAGGGATAAACACTGGCTACACTATTAGAGGTTCCATAGACTACCCAGGCCTCCTAGCTGGAACCCATATTCAGAGGGCTTGGTTCCAGCCAATGCTGATTCTCCAGCTTTATGAATGGCGTCCATGTAATCTTACTAGGTCAGGTCAGCTCTTTCGGAGGGTTTCTCCAGCATGGTCTTCATTCCTTTGCTCATCTCTCTGCCCACTCTACAACTGGATTCCAAGAGTAGGGATCAGTGCTAAGCTGCGGGTATCTGCTTCTGCTTCCATCAGCTACTGCATGAAGGCACTAGGATTGTCTCAATGTAGGGGAAAGATATCAAAGGCAGCCTCTCTGCTTAGATTCTTAGTTGGGACATCCTTGTGGATCTCTGGAGAATTCCCTAGTTTTGGATACCTGAGTCTTTTGTTTTTCCATATAAAATTGAGTATTTTTCTTTCAAGGTCTTTGAAGAATTGTACCAATATTTTGATGGGAAATTGCTTTGAATCTTTAGATTGCTTTTGGCAAGATTGTCTCTTTTCTATGTTGATCCTACCTATATCCTACCTATATCCAAGTGCATGAGAAATATTTCCCTTTTCTGGTATCTTCTTTAATTTCTTTCTTTAAAGTATCAAAGTTCTTTTTATACACATCTTTCACTTGTATGATTATCATTACACCAAGTTATTTTATGTTGTTTGTGGCTATTGTAAAGAGTGATGGTTCTCTGATTTCATTCTCAGCCAATTTATCTTGTTTATTTTTGAGTTAATATTGTGTCATGACTCTTTGCTGAATGTGTTTATCAGCGTAGAAGTTCCTTGGTAGTTTTTCTGGTCACTTACATAGACTATCATATCATCTGCAAATAGTGAAAGTTTGACTTCTTCCTTTCCAATTTGTATCCCCTTGATCTCCTTTTGTTGTCCATTGCTCTATCTAGAACTTCAAGTATAATATTAAAGAGATATGGAGAGAGGGCACATCCTTGTCTTTTTCCTGATTTTAGAGGTATCAAATTGAGTTTCTCTCCACTTAGTTTGATGTTGGTTGTTGGTTTAACATATATTGCTTTTATTACGTTCAGGTATGTTTATGTTATCCCTGATCTCTCTGAGACCTTAATCATGAAGGGGTGTTGGATTTTGTCAAAGACTTTTTTAGCGTCTAGTGAGATGATTATGTGGTTTTTCTTTTGCTGTTTGTTTATATGGTGGATTACATTGATATATTTTTGTATGCTGAAACATCCCTGCATCCTTGAGATGAAGCCTACTTGATTATGGTGGATGATTTTCTGATGTGTTCTTGGATTTGTCTGTGTTTTTTTGACTATTTTTTCATCAATGTTCATTAGGGAGATAGGTCTGCGTTTCACTCTCTTAGTTTTGTCTTTGTGTTCCTTGGGTACCAAGGTAATACTAGCCTTGTATTAAGAGTTTGGCAATATCCCCTATGCTTCTGTTGTGTGGAACAGTTTTAAGGAGTACTGGTATTAGCTATTCTTTGAGTTTCTGGTAGAATTATGCACTTAAGTCATCTGTCACTGGGCTTTATGTGGTTGGGAAAATTTTGATGACAGCTTGTAATTCATTAGGGGTTATACGTCTATTTAAATTGCTTATCTGTTCTTGGTTTAATTTTGGTACATGATATCTATCCAGAAAATTGTCCATTTCCTTTAAATTTTCTAATTTTGTGGAGTACATGTTTTCAAAGTATGACCTGATGATTCTCTGGATTTCTTCAGTGACCTTTCTTATGTCCCCCTTTTCATTTCTGATTTTGATAATTAGCATGCTATCTCTCTCTCTCTCTCTCTCTCTCTCTCTCTCTCTCTCTCTGCCTTTTGGTTAGTTTGGATAAAGGTTTGTCTATCTTGTTGATTTTTCTCTAAGTACCAACTCTTTGTTATATTGATTCTCTGTATTTTTTCTTTGTTTCTAGTTTATTGATTTCAGCCCTCAATTTTATTATTTTCTAGCATATATTCCTCCAGGGCATGTTTGCTTCTTTTTGTTCTAGAGCTTTTAGTTATGCTGTTAACTCTCTAGGGTGACTATTCTCCAGTTTCCTCATGCGGGCACTTAGTGCTATGAAGTTTCCTCTTAGCACTGCTTTAAAAACTGCTGCATAAGTTTGGATATGTTGTGTCTTCATTTTCATTGAATTCTAAGCAGCATTTAATTTTTTTTGTTTCTTCCTTGACCCAGGAGTCGTGTATTGTTTAATTTTCACGAGTTTGCAGGTTTTCTGTAATGTGTGCTGCTGTTGAATTCCAACTTTAAACAATAGTGATTTGATAGGGTACAAGGTGTTATTCAAATTGTTTTGTATCTGTTGAGGTTTACTATGTTGCTCAGAATGTGGTCAATTTTAGAGAATGTTCCATGTGGTGTTGAGAAAAAGGCATATTATTTTTTGTTTGGATGGAATGTTCTGTAGATATCTTTTAAACACAATCAGGTCATGACTTTTCTTAGTTCCTTTTTTTGTTTGTTAAGTTTCTGAATGGTGGTCCTGTCTAGTGGTGAGAGTAGGGTATAGAAATTTCCCACTATAATTGTGTGAGGTTTTATGTATGATTTGTACTTTAGCAATGTTTTTTGAATGTGGGTGCTTTCATATTTGGGCCATAATTGGTCAGAATTGAGACTTAATCCTGATGGACTTTTCCTGTTATGAATATGAAATGATCTCCTTCACCGCTTTTGATTGATTTTATTTCACAGTCTAATTTTTAGATGTCAGGATTGCTACACCAGCTTGTTTCTTGTGTCCATTTGATTGTAAAATCTTATTTCAAGCCTTTATTCTGAAGTAATGCCTACCTTTAAACTGAGGTGTCTTTTTTGTATGCAGCAAAAGGATGGTTCTGTCTTTGTATCCATTCTGTTAGCCTGTGTCTTTTTACAGGCAAGTTAAGACCCTTGACATTGTATTAATGACCACTGACTGTTAATTCTTTTTTGTTTTGGATTTGTTGTTGTTTGAGGTATTGTGTGTTGATTTCTTCTCTTTTTCCTTTTGGTGTTTGTTAAATTGGGATTATCTATTGCCTATGTTCTTGTGTAGTTACCTTCCTTGGGTTGCAGTTTTCCTTCCCGTACATTCTGTAGGGCTTTATTTGTGGATATGTATTATTTAAATATGGTGTTTCATGGAATATCTTTTTTTCTCCATCTATAGTGATTGAAAACTTTGTGGGTTATAGTAGTCTGAGCTGGCATCCAAGTTCCCTTGGCCTTTGTAGAACATCTATCCAGGACCTTGTGGCTTTCAGAGTTTCCATTGAGAGGTCGGGTGTAATTCTGATAGGTCTGCCTCTATATGTTACTTGTCCTTTTCCCTTCACAGCTCTTAATATTTTTCATTATTCTGTAAGTTTATCGTTTTGATTATTACATGGCAAGGGGACTTCTTTTGTGTTCCAGTGTATTTGGTGTTCTGTAAGCTTATTGTACTTTCACAAGCATATCCTTTTTTAGCTTAGGGAAGTTCACTTCCATGATTTTGTTGAATATGTTTTCTGTACCTTTGACCTGTATTTTTTCACCTTCTTCTATACCTATTATTCTTAGTTTTCTGTTTTTTACGGTGTACTATTTTTCCTGAATATTTTGTGCTCTTGATTTGTTAGACTGGAGATTTCTTGAGTCATTTAATGTATAACCTCTAATGAGTCCTCAACACCTGAGATTGTTTCTTCCATCTCTTGTATTCTATTGGTTAAACTTACATCTGTAGTTCCTAATCATTTACCCAAGTTTTCTACTTCAAGTATTCCCTCATTCTGTGTTTTCTTTATTGTTTCTATTGCAGCTTTCACGCTTTGAACTGTTTGAATTTTTTCCTTTGATAGTTTGGTTTAGTTTTCTTGTCTTTGCATTTTTTAAGAGTCACCTTTATTTCTTTAATGTTTGGTTTGTGTTTTCCTCCATTTCTTTAATAGATTTTTCTCATTTCTTCTTTGAAGGTTTATATCATCTTCAAAAATTTATTTTTGAGGTACTTCTCTTCAGATTCATCTGTGTTGGCATGTTCAGGTCTTGCTGGTTTAGAGTACCTAGATTCTGGTTGTATTATATTGGTCTTTCTGTTGTTGATTGTGTTCTTATGCTATTGCCTTCCCATCCCTTCTTCGAGTGGGTGTATGTGGGTCTCTACTTCCTCTCTCATCTCCAGGTGGGTGTACTTGTGCTAAGTCTTCAATGTTGGCAACTATGCATTGACCTGCCTTTCCTGGTGTTCTTACTCAAGCAATGGGAGTGGGTGTGTAAGACTGATGTGTGGTCAGACTCCGGGTAGTGCCTCCTGCTGTGGCAGATCACTACATGTGAATCAGACCAAGGAAGTTCCAAGGAAGGGATGGTGGGATTCGGGCCCAAGTGGAATACACACTCACCTCAAGCAGAGATCTAGAGTATTGATTGCTACTTCTGTAGTAAATGATAAATGCTCACATAGGTGTACTTATGTTTGGGTCTTTGATGTTGTTAAAGTGTACATGTCTGCTTCTGTGCCCATACCCACTGGTTTTATTTCTATGACTTTGAAATGTATCTTAAGATCTGCGATGGTAATTATTTAGTATTGATTGTCCTTTTTGCTTAGGATTATAATGACTACTTGGGGTGTTTTGTGGTTTCCTATGAGTATTTAAGGTCATTTTATTCTGTTTATATGACAAATGAGATGGGCATTCTTTTTTTAAATAGAATTCTACTGTTAACCCATTTGTGTCTAGATTTTTTTGTCAGAAGGCTTTGTATTACCCACAATTTGCAGCACCAGCATAATTCCTTACTACATTCTAAATCTCATTTTATGTGAAATGGGGATTCTTATTGTATTTTCCTGATTATTTAAGTAGCTTCTTGTATAATGACCATTTTCACAATGTTAATTCTACCAATCCATGTCCATGCATGTCTTTTTTACTTTCTAGTGTTTTTCCATTTTTCTTGAAAGGTTTAACGTTTGTAATTTTAGAGGTCCTTCATTTCCTTGTTTAGTTATAGTCTTAGGTATTTTATTTTGTTTGAGGTCATTGTGAATAAAAATGAGTCCATGATTTTCTTTTATGTATGCTTGTTGTTGGTAGAAAACCTACTGATTTGTGTGAGGTGAGTCTATATCCTTTTATATTGTTGAATTCATTTCTCATTTCTAGAAAATTTTTGGTTGAATTTTTGGTATCTCTAATTTAAAGAGTGGTGGCTTGAATAAGAATGACATAGGCTTATATATTTGAATGGTTAGTTATCACGGAATGGCACTATTTGTAAGTATTGGAAAGATTATGATGTGTGCTTTTATTGGATGAAGTGTGACACTGGCTTTGAGGTTTCAAAAACCCATGCCAAGCCCAGTTTCTCTCTTGGCCTACATATCAGGACTTAGCCCTCATCTACTGCTCCAGCATCATGAGTGCCTCCATGTTCCCTGGCATGATATCATAACCTAAATCCTGAAAATATATGGTAATCCCCAGTTAAATGCTTATTTTATAAGAATTGGTACGGTGTCTCTTCACAGCAACAAAATACTGACTAGTCATCTATTAAAAGGGATAGTTTGTCTTTTTCTTTTACTATTTTTATCCATTTAATTTCTTCTCTTGCCTTATTGCTCTAGCTAGTTAGTACATTAAGCACGATGTTGAAAATGTGTGGGGATAATGAACATCCACTTTTCTTTTATTACTTCAGTGGGATTCAAGCTGTTTTCCATTTAGGGTGACATTGGCTATGGATTTTATGAATATAGTTTTTATTATGTTGAGGGATGTACACAGGGCTGGTCCTGGCAGAATCTTAGAATTGGAATGTGGCTCAGTTGGGTTTTCTGATGGTGGTGATTTTGATGGTAGGGTGGTGGTCAGATTAGGCTAAGGAACATGATGTGGGATCCTGCAGAAATTTAGATCTCTAATTTCTTTTCTTTAAATTGTGCTTACTCTTTGAAAACTTCATAAGATCTATCTTACTTTCTTTTTTTCCATCAATTTGTCTATCTATCTATCTATCTATCTATCTATCATCTATCTATCTTGAATTTATACCTACCTATCATATTCTTTCCATCCACCAACTCCTTCCATGTCCTGCCCACTTCTTATTTACCCAACTTCATTGTCTCCCTCTGCCTTAAAAGAAAAAATCTGGAACTAAAACCAAGAGGGAAAGAGACACTACTTTCTTTTGCTTAACATAGGCACTTGCATTGGTAGGATGGCTTTTTCCATATTTTTTTAAGGTTATGAGCATGTGGGTACTTTCTATTTTCTACTGTTTTCCCTAAATTTCTGTTTTTTGTTCTGGAATTTTCTGCTGAGATATTTAGTGTCTCATATACAGAAAAACATTATCTGAAAAGAAGGACACTTTGACTTTTTTCTTCCCTATTTTATCCATTTTATTTCTTTCATTCATCTTACAGCTCTAGCTAAGACTTCAAACATTGCATTGAATAGGAATGTTAAAGAGAGGAAATAGATGGAATGAATTAGAAGGAGCCAAAGGGAAAAGAGAAAATACTTAGGGATGAGTGACCTTTGCATTGGATTCAAGCATGAAATTGTCACTGGGACCTTATGAGGAGAAAGTATACTTTACTTAGCATCCACAAAAATTTTTCAGAAAAAAAAGGATAAATTTATTTGTCAGTGTTGCTATGTCTGGTGACATTAAAAAACAAAATATGACAAAGCTGGTAAGTAGGAAAAAGATATTAGAAGAATGTAAGAATTAAGGTATTTAAATTTTCAATGATTTTTGCATGATAAAATACTTTCTAAGATGGTGAATGTTTCCAGAATGGGAAGATAAAAAGGAAGGTAGGTCAAATTGGGATGGAAATGGGACTGCGAGTGGTAGGGCAGGATGTACAAGGGAATACAGGAAAGGAATACTACACTAAAGTCATTTTGAAATACTCATTTGGAGACTGACTACTGGAGGACAACAATAACAGCAACTATCAGCAGCAACAGCAAAAACTGAAAATACTTAATTTGGGGCAAATGTGAAGTCCTAAACACCCAATAGGAATGTATAACCAAAGATTAAAATGATTGGAATATTTCTTTAACATTACAGGTAATCTTACTTCCAATACCTTAGGTTTAAATGCGTACAAGATGCTATTTAAACAGTTCATAAGAAGATATGTTAATCTACCTGTATCCCATCCTCACTATACCCTTCCCATCCATACCCCTAAACTTATCGAAAAAAAGATACCCAAGTCTAACCATCACCTTCCATACCCAACCATACACAACTTAAAACCAATCCTAAGCAGTTGATGATTACCACTTTTTCAGTGATGATTGAAGAAAGAAAACCCAAAATACCCTTAATGCCAACTGTAAGGAAAAGGGGCATTAGAACTACCTCATAATATACTGGGGTCATGGTGGCTCTATGGGAATCTCTATGATAAAGAATAAGGCAATGGAAAAATCTTGAGGGGACTAGTTGTAACATTTGTAGCTAGTCTCTGAGTGGCAGGAGATGCTTGACTGAAGTTCTTATTTGAATCTGTGGCCAGAGTGTTATAAGAAGATGCACCATTTTGGCTAGCTAACCTGGAATTGTCTAGAGTAGTACAGTCCTAAACTGGTCTTAGAGTATTGCTTAGTAGTTCAGAGACAACAAGTTGTTTCAAGTGGAATTGATGAAGTAGGGACCCATCTTCTTTCTGGAGACTTCAATGATTAATGTTAGGAAATGTTATAGTTCATTGTGGAAGATTTAAACATTAATATAAATATAGAATATTTAACTTTAATAGGTATGTATATCGAGAATATGTTGGGTACTGATGACATTCCATA
The DNA here is from genome assembly GCF_017639785.1 of Mesocricetus auratus. Taxonomy (NCBI): domain Eukaryota; kingdom Metazoa; phylum Chordata; class Mammalia; order Rodentia; family Cricetidae; genus Mesocricetus; species Mesocricetus auratus. The sequence goes on along the minus strand of NW_024429235.1, from coordinate 1,351,595 downwards.
TGGAGTTCATTCTCTCATCAGCTACTGGCCTCTTGGGCAAAGATCTGCCCCCACCTTTACCACTGACTTTAGACATGCTGTCCTAACTGAGCTTGCAGGAGATAAACTTAAAAAATACTGCTGGACCCTGTCAAGTCAGGGTAAGACAGTTTTTCACTTTCCCTGCTTCTGAGACAGTCCATCTGATACTTTAGCCTTAGCTAAAGTTGGTTGTCCCAACATTGCTGTGAGACCTTGGGTGACTGTCCAGGTAATCTTCAGTCTCTGTCTTCACTTGCACCTTTGGAAGTCACACACTTGTACTTCCTGCCTTCTCAGGTCTTTGATGAGGTTGAAGACTAGAAGTCTTAGCAATATTTTCTCTTATCTTAGCTAGACAAGATTTAGACTTTCTCAGAATAATATCTGTTATGCCTTTACCCTGATACTGGACATATATACTGGACATGTAGCATATATCTATTACTCAATGTGGCTCTTGCTTATAGTAGGTTTTAGTTAGTATAGATTTAGTTTACTTTTTCTTGGAGTATACTTGACATTTGTTATCACTGTATATAGTTTTTGCATCTGGCTTAAAACCTTCTTCTTTAGATTAAAAGGGGAATAGTATGTATCAGGTCTGTGGACCTGTAATGGTGGTCACACCCCTTTGGTTGCCACTTCAGGCAGAAAAAAGCAGAAAGAGAGGATCTTGAGGTGTGCCTTTCCTTTGTGTGCTTTTTCTGGTGGGTCAGAGGATCCAGTATGAAGAGCAGGGAAACGCTTCAGCAGACCTTTGTATTTTTCTGTGTAATTGTTTCCCAATAAACACCCATTTATCATTTATCTTGGGTCTAGTGAGGTAATTACATTTTGCCTTCAGGAAAACCCACAGACTCATGTGACCCGAGCTAGTGAGAGATCACTGACTGGTCAAACAAATGGGGAACCAGCCTAAAACTTAACTAGACTCCCTTATTATAGGTGACAATGGTATGACTAGGGCAATATATGAGACCACTGGCAGTAGATCCAATATCTAACACTAATGCACAAACTGACTTAGTGGAGCCCATTCCATATGGGGGGATACTGTGCCCAGCCTAGAAACATGGATTTGAGGGGTTGTGATGTGCCTTGGTCTTGCCTCAATGATGCTACAGACTTAGTAGATTTCCTAAGGGAGGCCTACCCTCATGAGGAGCAGATGGAGGTCTGGGGAAGGGGGAACTGGTATTAGAATGTGAAAAATACATTAATAAAAATAAAAAAGAAGATTGGAGATGTAGTTTTGTTCTTCAGGTTGTAGTAAACCTTTTCTCAAATGGGCATATCTTCCCTGAAATGGGACACCCTGCATTCAGAATCCAAACTCTTTCATGGACAGCTCATTACCTGTTGATCATATTGAACCCCTGTTGATCATATTGAAGTTGGGACACACGGGATGATTTCAGAGTTGTCAGCCAAGTCAGCCATGTGAAGGTACAGGAACACCTCCTTTTCCTCAGCACCAGCTTTTCAGACAGCCAGGGACACTTCCTGTATGGCATTTGCACCAAATTCAGATTTATTTTCAATACTGTCCATATTGATGATCTGTTTGCCCATCTCTTGTTCCACAACATTCAGTTTCTTTCTACCCAGGGAGGGTGCTATAGTTTTTTGATGTGCTCAGTAATGTTTGATACCACTTCCCTAGTAGCACATCTTTTCATTGTCATAGAGTTCTAGGGCCTTGTAATGTATCAGTGGAGGCACTACTGGACACAGCAGCATGGAAGACACTCTTTGAGTTGCAGAGAACAACTTCAACACTGGGATTTTCTGAGATTCAAAGATCTCTCTGGCATGAATCATGAGAATATACATGGTGAATTTCTGGCCTTTGAATTGCCATGCATACACAGAAGAGAGCATTCAGTATAATTTAATAATAATATAAAAGAATTACTAAAGCAATCCTAAACTGAAATAAATCAGGATATATAAAATTTAGGATGTCAACAAAAACCTGATAGCTAACCTCTTGAGAATATTTAACATCTCTCCTGCTTCCTCCATTAACACCAGGAATTCCTTAGAGATTGCAATATTGTGAACCATTATTAGTAATTGCCAGCTCTGTGCATTGAGTTTCTAAGGTTATGTTAGCATAATTAGTTAGCCTGTCCCTGTAGGTCATCAGCTTGATCTCTGTAACCCAGGATTATATAACAATGTTTGTTCTTCCTACAGTGTTCTTCATCAGGAAGCTCTTCTATTATATTCACTTCAGGATTGAAGAATCAGTTTGAGCCTTCTCCAGCCAAGAAGCAGAGGAGGTTTGTCATATCCATGCTTCATCATGACCTCACAGGCACACAATTTATTCATGTAAGTTATAAGGGATTTGAGGATGAAGAAGAGAGTATAAGAATTATTATTTTTCCTATGATAATTTGAGCATCATGATGGTGTAATAACTGCAATAAAAATTTGAGCCTTTCTAATGGGATTTTATAGTTGTGATAGCAGTCTCTAATTCTCAGTGAACTATCACGAATGTTTCTTCCCCACACCCCTATGACCAATGAGAGCAGAAAATATGCCCAACTTTGTTATTTCATAATCAGCGTAAAGTACTGTGTCCATGCAGGTAAGGGTGATTCAGTTACTATACTTTTGAGGAAAATAAATTCTTCCCTACTTGGAATATCTGAGCTATATATTTTATGGATCCTAATTCATCTGAATAGTTCCATCAAATCACAAAATTATAAGCTTCTTCAATATTATTATTTTATAGAAGGTGAAAGCCGAAGACAGTATTCTTGTGTAACATGGACTAGGTGGTCAGGTGGAAAGGAGTGAAGTGTTGTCCAAGTTACTTTGCCTGAACAAAAAAAAATGATCTGTTCAGTAAACAGCCATTACATAATGCATTGTTCTAAAAGCTGGGTCATGTCTTCTTTACATCATAGCTTCCAGATATTTTATAACAGAATGTTTATCTCTGCTGTGTGAACTGCTGGTATTGTATCTGATATGTATTTAAAACAGTCTGAGAACACTGAAACATTAACTCAACTCAGGATGTTCTAGTTTACTTGGCCCATATTATCTTATGTGTACTTTGAGATATGGTCTAATCAATTTCTCTGTAGGATTTTTGGCCTCACCTTTTGAAGTGCTGGGTTTACCGATCTACAAAATATGTTCTATTTTTTCTGGATATCTTTTCTGCTTCCCAGAAACCTTCATCATTCAGAGGCTTAGCCACCAAGTTTATAATGAATAGAAGATGTCAGGTCCCTATATCATCTGTAGTTTGAAAAAAATTAGAGCTTAAACGATATATGCTGTTAGGACTTCTTGATATCATCTTAAAAGTATATGATTAGCAATCCGTGAAGATATACACATAGGCATAAAATAATGAATGTACACAGAAGCTATGAGTTAGGTAACACAGTCACAAATAGACAATCATGGTATGTACTCACTCATGTATGGATTTTACATTTGGATCAGAAGAGTTCCAGCATACAATCCCACTGCCAGAGAGTCTGGGAAACAGAACTTTCAACCAATGACTTATGGAAGCAGAGGCAGACACCATTCATGTACTAGGGATAAATACTTATCCACTACTAGAGGCCTCATAGATTGGCAAGATCTACAAACTAACATCCACCTTCGGGGACATGTGGAACAGTCCTATGCTGGTTTCTCAGCTATTGGTCTGGGGCTCAAGAGCTCCCCCTTGTTTAGATCAGGTGTTTCTGTGAGTCTCTCCAGCCTGGTCTTGACCCCTTTGCTCATCACGGCTCCATCTCTGAAACTGGATTGCAGGAGTTCTGCTCAGTGTTTAGCTATGGGTGTCTGCTTCTGCTTCCATCAGCAACAGAATGACTCTCGGATTGCATAAAAGGCAGGCATCATTCTCATTATCAGAGAAGGGCCTTTAAGGTAGGCATTCCAATGTTGTTTAGATTCTTAATTGGTGTCATCCTTGTAGATCTCTGGACATTTTCCTAGTGCCAGATTTCTTAATAAACACATGACTCCTTCTATTATCGTATCTCTTTTCTTGTTCTCTTCTATTCTTCCCCTAACTCAGTCTTCCTGTTCCCTTATGTCCTCCTCTCCCTTGTTTTTCTCCCATTCTTTTTCTGCTAACTCCCTCTCCCATTTTCCATGTTCCCAATTAACTCAGGAGATCTTGTCCCTTTCCTCTTTTCTGGGTGTAGGAGTGAACCCCACAAGGCTATCCGCCCATGAGGGCAGGGACAAGTAAATTAGCACAGGCAGAGATAAAAGGAAGCAAAAGGAAAAATGACCTTACTTTTTGGAAGCCAGCCACGCTTCTAATTCCTAGCTTGTGTGACTCTCTCTCTGGTAAATAAATATATTGTATCCCCTATAGCATTGGCTAGTTCCCAAAAAGTCACTGCAAGCTATTTGCCAATACTCATTATCCTTCCATAAGGAGGAAATTTCCTCATTAGTTAAAGGTACAATAATTTCAGATGGGTCTTTCCCATTCTGTTGATGAAGAATTAACTTACCTTTTAATATCAAATCAGAGATTTTTTTCTATATATGTTTTCAATTTTTTATTTTGTTTATGTGGCAGAAATACCCATTTTAGTATGATGTCTTCCCTCTGCATTAATAATCCTGAATGGTATTCTCTAGATGGTAAAATAACCAGAATGTAGTCCAGTTTTGGATCCACACGGTCCACATGAGCTTCCAATACTCTCTTTTCTACCCATTTTAATCTTTTTTAGCCTCAGCTGATAGTACTGGTGTGCTAATTAGGTCTTTATCTCCTTTTAAAGCCATTTTAGGTGTTTTAAATCATGCCCTTCTACACCGATAATTGTCTGTAATTGAGAGATTTTTCCTAATAGTTTCTGAAGATCATTAAGAGTCTGGTAATGATCTCTTCTGATCTGGACTTTCTGAGGTCTGGTTTTCTGAGAATGTATTTTATAACCTAGATAATTAATGGAATCTCCTCTTTGTATTTTTTCTGGGGCAATTTGTAATCCCCAGAGAGGCAAAGTTTCCTTTACTGCTTTAAACACCTCTTCTAAAGTATCCTTATTTGAATCAGTCAGTAATATGTCATCCATATAATGATATTTTAACGAATGTGGAAATTTTTTACGAATTATTTCTAGCGGTTTATGCACAAAATATTGACACACTGTTGGGCTATTTAACATACCTTGAGGCAGCACTTTCCACTGGAATCTCTGTACCGGTTGGGAATTATTATAGGTAGGTACCATGAAGACGAACTTTTCTCTGTCGTTTTCTTGGAACAGTATGGTGAAGAAGGAATCTTTTAAGACTATAACTATAATTGGCCAATCCTTAGGTATTAGAGAAGGTAGTGGCATCCCAGGTTGTAGAGATACCATAGGCTGAATTACCTTGTTGATAGCTCTAAGATCAGTAACCATTCTCCACTTACCAGACTTCTTCTTGACAACAAAAACAGGTGAATTGCATGTACTAGTTGATTCCTCAATATTTCCAGCATCTAGCTGTTCCTGAACTAACTTCTCCAAAACCTCTAACTTCTCAGATGTCATAGGCCATTGAATTACCCAGACAGGTTCATCTGTTACCCTTTTTAAGGGCAGAGCTTTTGGTTGCTCTATAGGTTTGGCATTAGCATCCTGTTTTTGTACAGTCTGTATGTTTGGCAACTGCTTTCTGTAATGCCTTACAACATTTCTACTACCATCTAGAGTTTGTCTATGATTCATATCTGATACAGGAGGAATGTCAATTTGGGTATTTCATTGCTGTAATAAATCACGACCCCAAAGATTCATAGCAATATCTGTGACATATGGCCTCAAACTTCCTCTCTGCCCTTCTGGACCAATACATTCTATCCATCTGACACTTTGTTTCACATGAGATAAGGTAGAAATTGAACATTTACATCTTTAGAGGGCCAATCTACCGGCCAGTTTTTTGAGTTATTATTGTTACATCTTTTCCAGTGTCTGAGAACCCATAAAATAATTTATTATTCATTCTTATAGCTAATTTGGGTCTACGATCTTGTACAAAAGTTTGCCAGAATATACGTTTTATGTTTCCTCCAGTATCAACTAACTCCTTCTCAATAACTAATCTGTTATCCACAATGCCGTTAGTCTTTACAATAGGCTGTGGATTTTCTAATTGTCCTGAGAGAAGCTGTCCTCTACTGTTACTGGGAAAGACCAAATCACCTTTTATCTTGGGGTCTCTAAGGGGAGGCCCTTGTGTACGTTTCCCGGCTGCAAAGGCTTACCTTGTCTGTCTGTGGTTGACCAATATTCTTTGGTCCAGTGTCTTCCTTTTCAGAGACCAGGAGGCTAATGCCTTCTGTGTGAAGTATTTCTAGTGGAAGCATTATTTCTAGGAATTCTTTGTCTACAATTCCTACTCAAATGCCATATTTTATCAGAATTAAAACATCTAGAGTTTTGATGTCTTTTGAAACTTCTAAAGATTGTTTCCCCAGCCCATTTTGGTATCTCCTCTTGGATAGGTCATTTTTCATCCTGATTCCTCTTAAATCCGTTAGCATGGCCTCTCCTATCCAGGATCCTGCCTCTGGATTGTCAACTCATACTCAACATTTCTTGTACATAAGACCCATTCCTCCAATGGTGCTGATCTGACCTTTAATGGCCACAGAATCTTTTTGTATTGTGGGTTTGCATTCTCATAAGCCAAAGATTCTGTAAGAAGTCACCTAATATTAGGATCAGTTATCTGTAAATCTACTGCTCTGGATAATCTTTGTAGGAACTCAGAGAATCTTTCTCTCGGAACCTGTAGCACTTTTGAATATGATTCATCTTTTTCCTCTGGTTCTTGAACCTTATCCAAAGCATTTAGTGCTGCTGTTTTGCATAAATGAAATGTATGCTCATCACAATCAGCTTGGCCTTGTAAGTCAGAAAATTGCTTCTCCCCAGTAATCTTACTTTCAGAAGCTTCAAAGCCGTCCTTCAAACCTTGAAGTTCAAGGGCCTTGGCTTCCTGTCTCCACAAAGCTTTCCACTGTATTTGGGAAGACTGGTTCAGCACTGCAGATATTATATCATGCCAATCTGAGGGAGTTATCTTATTACTAGTAGCCCATGTGCTTAGTAACTGGTTTACATAAGGGCTGTGGACCCCAAAAGACATTATCGCTTGCTTTATAGCTTTCATTTTGTATCATGGAGATAGGTTCCCATTAATGTGTAGTGGAACCAGTTTGGTTCTTCTGCGATTTTGGCTTTTCTATCATGGTTACTGGATACTAGTAGTTATATTTCATTTATTTCCTGGTAACCTAGCATCTGTTGACTCAACATCTGATGTTTCAGATGATGTTCTTCTAAAGATTGAAATTTTGCAACCATGTCATCCCTTAGGTCTTGGATTTACTGCATTAAAAATTGTTTCAAGTCTTTGGACTGTTCAGTTAAACGTGATTCCAAGCTTTTTCATACCATCCTCCCTAAAAACTCCAAAGGCATCCAGAAAACACATTTCGTCTGCTAGACAGTCATTATTATCAGACACAGATTGAATTGACCCTGCTAATTTGAAAATTTCCTCCTGGCTAGACTCCATGTTAGCCATAAAATGCAGTGGACATTGAAATAAATGTGTCTCGAAGGTTGTTCTGATCAAATTCCAAATCATCACTTTTGGTAACTAAATCCCCGTTTTTCTGAATTTTTGACTCTAATTTTTGAATTGACTCTGCTAATTTGGAAAGTTCCCTCTGGTTAGACTCAATCTTAGCTATAAATGCAGTAGACATTGAGTTAAATGTGCCTCGAAGGTTGTTCTGATCAAATTCCAAATTATCTGTCTTGGTAACTAAATCACCTTTTTCCCGAATTTTTGACTCTAAGGTTTGAATCATTTGTACATGTTTTTTCCAAGTGATTGCATGTATTAACACACTAATCACAACCATGGTACACATATACATATGAAAAATATCATAATTGTCTTTTACTGCATAACCCATGACAGTGGTAACAAAATCTCTAAAATCCTGCAGTGTTAAATTACCTGCCATGTTATAATTAGATGTTCTTACCACCAATTAGTAATTCCTAAATTGGAAAAATCACCTCTTGTTTTTGTCTTAGATTAAAATACCTGTAGTTACTGTGTTTGGCCAGCAGATGGCAAAAGTGTACCACCAAACACTGCTTCTCCACGGAAAATCGGATGTCCCCCAAGGAACCTGTGGAAACTCAGTGAACAGATTTGGGAGTAAAGAGGGTTTGGGGAAGTTGGCGGACACGCTGCACTGCAGCAGAGTTCGTGGTGGCTTTATTAGCTGCTAAGCCAGTGGAAGAGAAATGTTGATAAATGCAGGGTTTTCGGGTCACTGATTGCTGGGAGTGTGCAGATGAGGGCAACATGCTGTAGCAGTGAGGGCAGCAATTGTGCCTCAGGCAGCAAGGGGGCTGCGGGCAGCAGAGGTGGGCCATGGGCGGTGGGGAGGGGGCTGCAGCCTGCGAGGGTGTCCTGCCCCGGGATCCAGAGCAGCTGCAGAAGACATGAGGTGGACAGGCCAGCACACAGTGGGCTGAGGTAGCGTGGTCCCGATCTTTCAGATGAAATGGCTGCGTTTTCAGAAGAATGGGATTTGAATGGAATTTGGGAGAGGTGGAAAATGCTGGCTAGGGCATGATCCCACATAGGGAGAGGGAGAAAAATGGGCGTGCTCCGGAGCGAGCATACACTGGGAGGCAAGCAGGTGGGCATAATGCAACTGCAGCCGCAGCAGGATGGCGCCCCCCATTCCTGAGGTGCAGTAGCCCACAAAACAGCTGGAATGCCGATGTGCACTCACCTTAGTTATCAATGGCTGCCAATTGCAGATGGCTGATATTCTTTTGTCTGGCTGAGGTGTGACATGCAGATGAGGGTAGGGAGGGTAGCACTCACCTCGGGAGCCCAGCCAGGTGGCCACTGGCCACAGAGGTGTGGGCTTCCAATCCACTCAGCTGACACCAGATAATGATGATAGCTGATGCTATATGAGATACAATATATTTATTTACCAGAGACAGAGAAAGTCACACAACCTAGGAGTTAGAAGCGTGGATTGTTAAGAGAAACTTTCCTTGAGAGGAACCTTCCCGCCTGGTTACAGATCCGCATCAGTCCCAAATAAACACACAGGAGGCTATATTAATTATGAAGCTTTTGGCCTTGTTTGTTTCTTACTGGCTAGCTCTGACTTAAGTATTTACCCCATAATTGTTAATCTAAGTATATCTCTTACCGGAGAGGTTTCCAGGCTTCCTACCCCAATGGTGGTTACATCTCGAACCTTGTGTTTCTCCTTCCCAGAATCCTCCTGGACTCCTAGCCCTACCTATCTAGATTCCTATTGGCCAGCAGTAATTTATTAACATATACACAGGACTTCCCCAACAGTGGGTGGCTTCCAAAAAGGGAGGTCCTTTTTCCTTTCACTTCCTTTTATCTCTACCTGTGCTAATTTACTTGTCCCTGCCCTCATGTGTGGATAGCTTTGTGGGGTTCACTCCTACATCTGGGGAATGTTGTATGTCTGTTTTAGGGTCCTCCTTTTTCCTAGCTTTTCTAGATGTGTGGATTGTAGGCTGTTAATCTTTTGCTCTATAACTCAAATGTATCTATGAGTGAGTACATGCCATGTTTATCTTTTTGTGACTGGGTTTCCTCATTCAGGATGGTTTCTTTTAGGTCCATTCATTTGACTACTAATTTCTGGATTCTATTATTTTTTCTGTTGAGTAATGTTACATTTTTCAGTGTACCACATTTTTCCATCCATTCTTCAGTTGGGGGGCATCTAGGTTGCTTCCACATTCTGGCTCCCACAAATAATGCTGCTATGAACATAGTTACACAGATAAACTTGTTGTATGTATGTGCATCCTTTGCGTATATGCCTAAGGGTGGAATTGCTGAATCTTGTGGTTGACTGATTGCCCATTATCCCATTTTCCTGAGGAACCATCATACTGATTTCCAAAGTGGCTACACAAGTTTGTACTCCCACTAGTAGTGGAAGACTACTCCCCTTTCTCCACATCCTCTCTAGCATAAACTGTCATTAGTGGTTTTGATTTTAGCCATTTGACAGTAGCAAGATGGTATCTCATATGTATTTCTCGTATCAGGACTTTCAATTCGATTCCATTTGTCTGCCTGTGTGTTTTTGTGCCAATACCAAGCTGTTTTCAGGTCTATAGATCTATAATGGAGATTGAAGTCAGAGAAGGTGATGCCTCTGGAAGTTACTTTATTGTGCAGGGATGTTTTTGGTATCCTGAGTCTTTTGTTTTTCCATATTAAGTTGAGAATTGTTCTTTCAAGGTCTGTGAATAATTGTGCTGGAATTTTTTGATGGGTATTGCATAGTATTTCTAGATTGTATTTGGAAAGATTGCAGTTTTTCTACATTGATTCTACCTATCCAATTGCATGGGAGCCTTTTTCCATTTTCTGGTATCTTCTGTAATTTCTTTAAACATACCCATGCCTATTTCATCCAGTGGGTGGAGGCAGGACCTGGACACCGGCAATCTCTGCAATGGCTGGACCACTGGGATGGATTCCCAAACGTGGAGTCCCCAGGCCTTACCAGGCTCTGAGTAGGGCACCAGACGCTGGGCTGAAAATCAAGTTTTTATACCACATATTTTATTTAGATTATTAGATAATGATCTCAGCAAATTCGCTTTGCAGCATATAATTTCAAAGTAATTAATGACATTTCATTATTTTTCACATCACTGGACAGCTCAGCAATTGTGGACAGAAATGATACATGATAATGTGTATTTAACTGAGACACATTTACATACTTTGAAATAGAGTAAGAGATAAAAGAATACATACATTGATTGATTTTAAAAATCTAAATAAGTTTTTAACAACAGCTTGCTTAAATCCCTAAACAAAAAATGGAGAAAAAATTTTTAATAAAAATATCTATAGAAAACCTGTTACCTGAAAATGACTTTCTGTTTAGGAATCACAAATTTTTATTTAGAGTCTTCGACTTCATGCTGTCAGATATATTCTATAAAAAATAAACTTGTTCCAGGCTATTGTAATAAAAAGATACACATATTAGTGTTTTAGGTTTCATTATACTTGATTGACAGGTTTTCCTAAAGAAAGGCATAAACAAAACACCCATTTTGTCTTAAAGTTGTTTGCTTTATTTTACCGTATCTATAGGCTAGCTGTTGACATTTATTATGATCTCATGCCATCTAGGTTACTATATATAATCAGGCCCTCATAAAAGGTCATACATGAACTATGAACAAAACACTATTTAGTATATGGCATTTGTCACATCTGAGTAACTATAATTGATGTCACCATACACTTGAGAAAATGATATTTGTACTTATTTGACTCAAATTGTAAAGAAGGCCTACATGAATTCTGGTACCAATGTTAACAACATTTTTGGCTTCCTCCAAAAGATATTTAAGAAATGAAAACAGGCGAAATTCAACATCAGTACCAGAATTCCACTTCATTCAATTCTCAGAGGATCCAGACCTAAAGACTGTTCTCTTTGGCCTATTCATGTCCATGTACATCTTGGCCCTGTGTGAAAATCTGCTCATCATCCTGACAGAAAGCTCTGATACCCATCTCCACACACACCCATATACTTCTTCTTCTCCAACCTGTCCATGGTTGATATTGGTTTCATCTCCGCCACTGTTCCAAGAGTGATTGTGGATATCCATGCTCATTGCCAAGTCATCTCCTATGTGGGATGCCTGACACAGATGTCATTACATAAAATTTTTGGATGTATGGATTGCATGCTTCTGGCTGTGATGTCATATGACAGGTTTGTGGCCATCTGCCATCCTCTATTTTATTAAGCCATAATGAATCCCAGTTGCTGTGGTGTCTTACTTCTATGGTATTTTCTTCTTAGCCTTGAGGAATTACTTTTGTACTATGTGGCAGTATTAATTTTTTAACTCTGGGGATATTATTGAAATGTTCAACTTCTGTGACCTTTCTGAACTACTTAAACTTTCCTGCTTTGATACTTTCACCAATAATTAGTTAGATATTGTATGGGCACTCTCTTTGGGTTCCTTCCTATTTTGGGAATCATTTTCTCTTACTTTAAAATAGTTTACTCCATCATGAGATCACCATCATGAAGTGGGAAGCATGAAACATTCTCCACCTGTGGGTCTCATTTGTCCGTTGTTTGCCTGTTATATGGAACAGCACTAGGGGTGTAATTCACCTCCTGTCACTTTCTGCAAGAAGCAATGCAGTGGATGCTGTGATGTAAACTTTGGTCACACCTATGTTGAATACTTTCATTTACAGCCTTAAGAGCAAGGACTTTCAAACTGCCTTATGGAAGATTCTTAGCAGAGCATTTTAATTATTGATACTCTTTATGCATTTACAATTACATTTATGCATCTATATATTAACTTTACATGTAATGCCAGTTAATGTTTCACATTATTACAACCTGATCCTTCACAGTATTTCATGATGTGTGGTGGTCACTGGGGTTGCCCAGTGCTTTACAGAGCCTCTCAATATAGTCACAGATTCTCAGTATGCAGAAAGAGTTGTCTTGCACATTGAGACTGCAGAATTTGTTCCTGATAATACAGAATTAACCTCATTGTTTTTATAATTGCAGGAAATCATCAGAAACAGGACTCATCCTATATATATAACACACATCAGATCCCATACAGGTCTGCCAGGTCCTCTGGCACAAGGCAATGATGAAATTGATCGTTTATTAGTAGGTAATGTGTTGGAACTTTCAGAATTTCATAAGAAACACCATATTAACAGCAAAGGTTTAAAGAAGGATTTTTCTATCACCTGGCAACAAGCCAAAGAAATAGTAAGAAATTGTCCCAGTTGCTCATTGTACAATCAAACTCCATTACCAGCAGGTTGTAATCCTAAAGGTGTTCACAGAAATGAACTTTTGCAAATGGATGTATTTCACTTCCAGAATTTGGCAGTTTGAAATATGTACACCATACTATAGACACGTTCTCAGGCTTCCAATGGGCTACTGCCCTCAGCTCTGAAAAAGCTGGCTCTGTTATTACACACCTCTTAGAGGTGATGGCTGTTATGGGTATACCTAAAACAACAAAAACTGACAATGGTCCAGCATATGTCTCCAGTAAATTGGAACAAGTTTTGGTTTCATAAAGCCTAAAAAGTCATTGCCACACATGTGAAATGAGCAATAAAATTTTCAGATATTAAGTTGACCCTTTTCTTCTCATAACACCAACTTCCACATATTGGTTTTCTTTACATTTTCATTCAATTCACCAAGGTGATCTAGAAATTGATGCATGATAAATCTTTTGTTGTTTGATTCTATGTTATGAACTTTCCAGTCATCCAATTGTATTAAATAGCTGCAGTATTGGGTTATTAAAATAGTTGTATGTGTTCTCACAAGAAGATAAATGAATATAGAGACATAAAAAGTTTTGTGTATTGTGTGAAGACCCACTTTAGACTTTCACATAATTATATCATCCAGTAACCTTTGGAAATACTCCCCATTAAACTTGTGTTTTGCATATTCATAAGATTTTTAATTTGGACAGATAAATATAATGCAAGTTTTATCATTTTCTAAATGTAGATGGGTTGCTATCCTGTTTTTTATATGAGCATGTGGCTATGGAAGCAGTCATAAATGTTCTCTTGATTCATTGATTACCAACCACAGCCACTGTCTTCACCATTGGAGACAAATATAAATATACTCAACATGTGATTTCATCCTATATTTCATTATCTTTGAAGAAGTGTAGCTAGGTAGGTCTCACCAATTTAATGGCACATATTAGGAGGATGTCTTTCATAGGTAAGGTGGGAAAAGTCATCATAAAAAGTAGATGGCATTTATACGTGATGATATAATTCCACAGTTTATAGTGTAAAACAGAAAAGTGGTTTTCGGGTCCATTAGAGTTTTGTTCGTGTTCTTGTAACACTAATATTTTTTCATTTTAAACCTTTTACAATTTGAGAAATTCAGTGTTCTCTGATCTAAAAGTGAGCCTGAAATTTCCTCTGTAGCTGAAGTAAGAACATGGACATCTATGCACCAGACCTGACTCACATGGGAATCACTTTACTTTCTGAGGAGGGGACTGAATCTTGGTGTCTGGTACAAACTGTTTGTACTTCAGAAAATCAGTGGCCTTGGGTAGGCATGGGAAAATCATGTTTTTATACAAATATTTTACTGTGATTATGTGGACATGATCTCCCCAAATTAAGTTTGCAGCATAATATTTCAATTGTATTTAATGGCATTTCATTATTTTTCACACCACTGTATGTATATCTTAGCAGTTGTAAACAGAAATGTTTTGTGATGTTGTGAAGCTTGGAGTAGTTGAGGGGCCCTGACAAGAGAAACACATTACAAACCTAGTACACAAGTTAGCTTATTGGACACAATTTCTTAGGGTGGGATGCCATGTTCAGTGAGAGTAGGAGCACAGTATTATCCTGGTACATGGGCTAGATTTTTGTAGCCTACTCCCCATGGTTGAATGCCATGCTCAACGAATGGGAGAAAGGCCTGGCCCTATTCCAACCTGTTGTACCAGACTATGTTGACTCCTGATGGGAGCCTTTACCTGTGAGGAGGAGTGGACTGGGGGTGGACTAGGGTTAGGGTGAAAGGCATTGGAGGAGCAGTGAAAGGGAGAACTGTGGTTGGAAAATGTAATAAAAATACAGAAAAAGTAGTTCTCTGTGATAATGTGTATTTAACTAAGACACACTTACAAAATTTGAAATATACCAAGAGAAATAAATATGCATATTAATTGATTAAAAAATCTAAATAAGTTTTAACAAAGGGTTACTTAAATCCCCCCCCCAAAATGGGGGTCATACTTTTAAGTCAAAGAAAAAACTGAAACCTATACAAGATACTGGAACCTGAAAATTATTTTCTGGATTAATTGGTATTTAGCAAGTAGGACTTCACACTGTCACATATATTCTAAGAAAAATATACTTGTTCCAAGTTATTGTAATAAAAAGTTCCATGTTTAAGTGCTTCAGGTTTTCATTTTGTTTGTTTGATAATTTTCCTAAAGTAAGACTTCCACAAAATACCTAATTGTCTTAAAGTTGTTTGCTTTATTTTATTGTGTCTGTAGATGTTGCGTCTGCTTCTCGGTCTGTGTCCGAGAACGTGCGGAGGGTGTCGGGGATTGACAACACAGAGACTCGTTCAACGATATAAAGAAAACTTTAAACAGGCTCGAAAAAGGTTCAAGAAAACTTCCTAAGAAAGGCTCCCACCAGAGAAGCTTCTGCTCTCTCCTCTCCCCTGGCTGGTTTTGCTCTGACTCAGAGGTGGATGTGTGTGGGTTTTAAGGTGCGATTAGTCTTTGGACAAGGTCGAGGTCAGGGCGGTTTCCATGGAAAGGCCTTTTCCAGGAACTTATTGCTCCAGGCATTGTATCCTTTTTAGTAAACATGTTTTTAGTAAACATTGTCTTACAGCTGCCTACTCCCAGGCAGAAGGGGAAGTGGGTCTCTGCTCAAGGTCTGGTGTTCCCACATGTAGACTTGCAATTTACAGTAATTCTGATCTCACATCATCTATATTACTATAGTAAGTATGGCTCTCATGAGAAGTAGCAGATGAGGTATGAATAAAACTATTTACAGAATAGCATTTGCCAAAACTGAGTAATTGCTATTGATGTCCCAATAAACTTGAGAAAATATCAGTATTTGTACTTACTTGTCTCAAATTGTAAAGAACATCTACATACAAGCTGGTATCATTGTTAACAACAGTTTTGGTTTCCTCCAAAAAATGTTCAAGAAATAAAAATGTGCAGAACACAACATCTGTACCAGAATTCTACTTCATTCAACTCTCAGAGGATCCAGACCTACAGTCTGTTCTCTTTGGTCTATTCTTGTCCATGTATATGTTGGCCTTGTTGGAATCCTGCTCATCATCGTGACAGTAAGCACTGAGTCCCATCTCCACACCCCCATGTACTTCTTCCTCTCCAACCTGTCCATGGTTGATTTTGGTTTCATCTCCACCACTGTTCAAAGGGTGATTGTGGACATCCAGACTCACTGCACAGTCATCTCTTATGTGGGGTGCCTGACACAGATGTCATTGTTCATACCTTTTTCTTGTATGGATGACATGCTTCTGGTTGTGATGGCATATGACAGGTTTGTGGTCATCTGTCACTCCCTGTTTTACCAGGCCATTATGAACCCCAGTTGCTGTGGTGTCTTACTTGTACGGTCTTTTCTCCTTAATCTTGTGGACTTACTGATGTACTATGTGGCAATATTAAATATTTTCAATGATGAGGATATTTGAAATTTCCAACTTATTCTGTGACCCTTCTGAACTTCTTAAACTTGCCTGCTTTGATACTTTCATGAATAACATAGTTAGATATTGTATAGGTGTCTCTTTTGGTTACTTCCTATTTTGGGAATCATTTTCTCTTATTTTAAAGTATTTTTCTGTATCATGAGATCATCATCATTAAGTGGGAAGCACAAAACCTTCTCCATTTGTGGGTCTCATTTATCCATTGTTTGCCTGTTTTATAGAACAGGACTAGGGGTGTACTTCAGCTCCTCTCTATCACATTCTCCAAGAGGTAATGCAGTGGCATCAGTGATGTACACTGTGGTTACACCCATGGTGAATTCCTTCATCTATAGCCTGAGGATCAAGGATATTAAAACTGCCTTAAGGTAGGTTCTTAGCATAGCATTGGGATAATTATGTATGTTACTTTGATGGCTTTTTTCACATTAAGCCCCCATTTGAGCTGTCAGTATAGTGAAACTGCTATTTGAAGTGAGAGAATTAAAGTTTGTGGATAAGGATTGACATGAATTAAAATCCACTAATGAAGCATGAATTGGTTGAGACTCTAAATGCTCTTGGCCTTTTCAATTCTGAAGTCTTCCTCTGTTTTAAAGATTTCTGTGGTTACAATATCCATGAATCTGCAATAACAAGTTAGTGTATAGTATATTCCAAAGGGGGAAGAATATGAGATTGATTGCATTGACTTATTTGAGCGACTGTTGATGGAGTTGTAAAAATAAACACCAACTTAACAAATTCAAGAGATTTTTCTTCAAACTAAAACATACTAAAGGCATATTCAGCAAGTAAGTAGTATTATTTGGAAGATCATTAACATAATTACAGTTACTACAATGATAAATACAGTCAGCATGACAGAATCTTGAATGATGTGAGAGATGGGCCTTGGGCACGACTGTGAGTGATATCTTGGCTACATTACCTTTGGTGGGAAGATGTGTTTGCTGTAGGTGTTACCATTCCCTGGGCTGGATTGTATGCACATAGAGAAACAGAACACTCTCAGACTCTCTGCTCCTACTTCTAGTGGAACAGGCAGATAGATCTCTTACATCTTCCCTCAGGCATACAACCCTTTGTCCAAAGTTCCAGGTCCCAAAACATTTCCTGGAAATCTACCTACTGTACAGTTCATGGAATCATGTGATCATCTTCAGTCTTCCTCATGTCCTTCAATTCCAATCTACCACCCTATTCCTCACATCTGTACCTGACAACCTGTTGTGCTCTCTATTCTCTGACTGCCTGCATTCTGAAGGGTTTAGGCAGATACTTTTAGCACACCCTGCTTTCTTCCTACCCATGAACCCTTGCAAACTCCACACATATTCCTAACAGTTAATTCCCAATACCTAAAATCACATTGTACCTAGAACCCCTAGTGGCCACACATTTATCACAGAAGCATTTCCTGCAAGTCAACCTACAGCCACCACAGAAACAGTGAAGGAAACTGAAACGAAGGATCAAAACATTCACCCAACAAAGACAAGACCAGATGGCAGCATCTAAAAAGAGAATCATCTCAAGTCAAGATGCGTACACACCAGTGTAAATATCTAATCAATGACAGAACAATATGTAGTCTCTAGTATGCAAAGAAGCAATACAATAGACCTGAGTAATACAATAGAGTTGAAGCACAGATAAGGACTCCAAATAGCATTAGTATATATTTGAGGTGCTTAAAGAATATACAAATGAATGAATTCATGGAAAAATAAAAAATAAACAGTGGAATAAAATAAACAAAACAGTTTAAGACATGATAATTGCTATAGTATTGATAAAGAAATCATAAACTGACGTGAGATGTGAAATGAAAAATTTAGGAACTAAGAAAAGAACTACAGGGACAAGCTTAACTAAGAATAAAATATGTGGAAGAGAAAATATCAAACGTTGAAAATAAGATAGGAAAAAAGGGAAACCCCAGGCTACTAATTTGTTAAATATAAAGAAGCCAGAAACAAACGCATGGAAAATCTGAGACACTGTGAAAATATCTAATCTCAGAGTAACAGGAATAAAAGAAAAAGAAGCTCAGGAAGGGCACAGAAAATATTTTAACAAAAACCATAATACAAAATTTCTAAAACCTGAAGAAGTATATTCATATCAAAGTACTAGAAGCATATCAGAACAACCAGAAATGAATTTCCATAGAAACCCAATAATCAAAACACTTAAAATATAGAAAAAGAAAGAATATTATAACTGCATGTAAAAGGCTAAATAACATGAAGACAGCTGACCTACTAGAATAACACCTGGCTTCCCAATGAAGACTCTAAATACATAATGGACTTGTAGAATGCTCTACAAACTCTGAGATACTACAGATGCCAACCAGCCCACTACATTCAATTATAATTTTAAATAAGAGATGGATAAAGACATTACATAATGAAATCAAATTTAAATAATGTAAGTCCATTTCCTATCTCAGCCCCATCAAGGCAGCTGGATCCTGCCCTCAACTCTTATGAAATCCCTTGCTCTGTTACAATACCCAACAGCAGGCCAGTATCTGAGAGTCCTGTGGGTAGACTGTGTCACCACTGCTGCCACCCACTGGACTCTCATAAGACCCACTCTGTCATGCACTCATACTACCACATCATCCTCTCTTTAGACATCTATGCCCAGCAACATTAGTATCCCCTATAGGCACAAGCATTACCAATACTAATTGGAAGAACGGTCAAGAGAATAGTCTCCCAGTCACTAATATGAACCAAAGACCAAAAGAATTATTTCTATGAGCTGTACCACCCTGTGTACTCTGACTCTTGGTATAGACCAAGCTTAGCTTTCCTGCCAACTCTCTTAGTCTATCTGAAAGCCTTTCCCTTTCAGTCCATCTCCATTCTTTTTGTCAGCTTTGATCGCCACAAACACTTTCTACCAGTGATCACACAGGGCTGGGACTCAGGAGAGCATTATTGATGTTTTTCCGTCTGCCTTTACCATTTTTCCAGTCTCAAAGTCTATCAGTTTCTTGAAGGAGCCCTTCTTCTCAGCCTACCTCATGGGACTCTGTTGTTTGCTGCAGACCCCGCTAGGTCTTTCCTGCTGACCCTTTAAGTCTTTTCTTAATTTCATCTTCATTCCTTTCTGTGACTCACAAACACATTCTTCCTCGGATCCCACTGTTTATACTGGTTTGGACTCAGGTATACTTTCTCCAGACTTTACTCCTAGTCCTGTAGCAGATTTCTACAGGAGCCCCTCATCTGAATCAAACTCTATTTACCTGCCATTCCACATTTTGTTACATAACCCAGGTTACCCATGCCCATTCATCCTTGTCTCTTCAGACTTATTCATATCACTGCAGCCTCTATGCAGGAGCCCCTCCTTCAGCCACACCTACATTCCTTGGGAACTCTGCCTCTTGGTATGGACACATCCCCCTAGCTCCTTCCCATAGTCCTCTCAGTCTTTCAGCATATCCCATCTCCTTTTCTTTCTGCCAATGACCTATCTTCAGAAGTACCCTTTATCAGAGACCCCAGATCCATAGGATCCAGAGAGGGTAAAAGCAACCAAAGAATGGAACACACTTCCAATGACAGACTAGACACCAATATCAAGCTACACCTTACACATCATAGCTCCAGATTCTTAGACCCCAATGCAAATACACAGAAATGAATAGCCAAGAAAACATGCTTCTACCAGAAGCCAACAACCCTCTTTCTGTAGACTTGAGAAACACAATATAGCTAAACCACAATACAAGGCCTTTTAAATTTGCAGGTATGAGTATGTTCAAGAATTTAACAAGGATAAGCGTAAAGATGATATTAGAAATGAAGATTGTGAAAACAAAAAAAAACATTAGAATCAAATAATGAAAAATTCCATGTATGAAAGTAAAACTAATCCACTAATTTATGAATTTATTTTGGGGTCACTGATGTTTAATTTTGCATGTAGAACTATTGAGGTGGGGTTTTTCCTGTGGCCACTTTAGAGACTGAACTACATTTAGCAAGATTTCAGATACTAAATAGGAAGTGAGGTGACAGAAACAATAATTTGGACAAATCACATGATTGCAAAGTTGGGGTTTCCCACAGGACTTCAGGGGTCAGGTGTAGTGAGAAGTTTGCACACATGTGGTGCTGACCACACCCATTTAGGCATGATCATAGGTGCATGCAGGCGAGGAGGCTTAGATTTAGAGGAGTAAAGCCAAATCCAATTCCAAAGCCAGCACTATTTTAAATAATTGGGACTAAAAGTGTGCTAGGAAATAAAGGGAAATAGATTTTGTATAGAAATAGTTCCATAGCTTACCACACATCACATTTTCCATTGTTTAGTGTTTCTTTTTCAATATGTGTCTTCTTTTATTTGTCATGTACATGTTTAGTGTCTTTTTGCTTTTTGGAGATGGGTTTTCCTGTTAAGACAAGAAAAGAACACTCCCTTTGTGAGATCTCCATACAACTCGTGGCATATACTTCAGTGGGTGATCTACCATTTCTCTTCATCAAGAAGTTTCTCTTGTTCAAACTGGATCTTGATCAACTTTGATGGTATCCCAAGCTTTTCTTCTGCTGTAGAAACAATGTCAAAACCCCAACCCTAATGTAACTTGAATCCTGGTTTCCATACTGAGATCAGTAGTACATTGACATTGAAGTACATTATCTGATTTAGTTCAGATGTTTTTCTATTGTCCAGTGTCTTTCTGCAGCTGTTGATGGGGTAAGTTCTTCTACGTATATGTTGTCTTATTGGTTGATAAGGAAAGCCCTGTTGGCCAATAGGGAAGCAAGATAGGTAGAACTAGGAGTGAGGAGAATTCTGGGAAATGTAGTCAAGATTAGGCATCACCATATGATCCTGGGTCAAGAGGACACATGAGACTGAGTCCTTAGTAAGAAAAGACCTTATAAAATATATAATAGTAGTTATAGGTTAATAATTTAATCAGAGCTAGCCATTAAGAAACCATAGCAAATCCCCAACAGCTTCATAATTAATATAGTGTCTCATGTGTTATTTGGGGGCTGAGACTGTGTCAGGACCCAGGCAGCTGGTGGGAAAGAATGCATGTTACAAGCTATTTTCCTTCCTCATTAGCATTAAGCAAGTTTAATATTAATGAAACAATGTGACATCTGTGTTTGGATATCTTTCTTCCCCATGCCTATTTATACAGCATTTCTTTTAAAGTGCAGTTAGTTCTCTCAACCACTGCTTGTTCTGTAGGATTGTGTGGTATACCAGCTATATGCTTTGAGTTATAATATTTAAAAAAACTCTTCTAATTTTCTGGAGACATATGCTGGTGCATTATCAATTTTTATTTGTTCTGGTATACATAATGGTCATTACCTCTAATAGGTGTGTGATAACAGAATCAACCTTTTCAGAGCTGATAGCAGTGGCCCATTTAAACTCTGAGAATGTTTCTATTGTATGGTACAAATATTTTAATTTTCCAAAGCGTAACACATCCATTTTTTCAAATTTCATTTCTATATATACCTTTGGGATTACTGCCTGCTGGTAATGGAGTTTGGCTATAGAATGAACAAGTAGGACACTATTTTTACTATATTCTTGGCTTGTTGCGAAGTGATGGAAAAATCCTTTTTTAAACCTTCGCTATTAATATGGTGCTTTTTATGATATCCTGAGGCTTCTAGCACACTTTCTGTTAATAAACAATCAATCTTATCATTGCCTTCTGTTAGAGGACCTGACTGACCATATGGGATCTGATGTTTTATATATATATATAAATATATATATATATACATATATACATATATATGTATATATATATGATGAGTCCTATTCCTGATTGTTTCTTGTAATTGTATAAACAATGAAGTTAATTCCATATCATCAGAATAAATTTAGCAATCTCAATGTGTAAAACAGCTGTCTCTGCATAATAAGAATCAGTAACTACATTGAGAGGCTGTGTAAAATCAATAAGTACCATGAGAATGGCCTACAATTCTGCCTTTTGTACAGAGTCATAAGGGCTTTGACCTGCTGTACTTAATTTTCCTGATTTATATCCTGCCTTACCTGATTTGTTGCATCAGTGTAGAAAGTAGGGACTCCAGAGCTTGGTGATTTTCTTACAATACATGAAAAGATGCAAATCGCTTTCTTTATGAATTTGATTCTCTCAGTTTTGGGATAATTGTTGCTAAAGACTTGGTTCTGTCACTGAAAGCCTAATTTCCCTCACATTTATTATGTTCCTTCCTGTTGCCTTTCCCAACATGCACACCTATAAAGTTGGAATTTCTGTGTTGATACTGATATTTAAGTCCTCCACAGTTAAGAAGGAATTTTCTAAGAGCAAGATTTGAACTCTCTGGAAAGAAAATAGGGCCCCATTTCATCGATTCCACTTGATCCTACTTGATGCCTTTGAACTGACAATTATCAACCTAAAATCCATTTGAGACTATATTGTCCAAGCAATTCCAGACTAGCTAGCTGAAATGGTTGACTTTGTTATTACACTCTGGTCAGAGCTACAGATAAGAACTGCAGTCAAACGTCTTCCATCAAAAGAGACTAGGTGCAATTGTTATAGCTAGTCCA
Source organism: Mesocricetus auratus (assembly GCF_017639785.1). Lineage (NCBI taxonomy): Eukaryota > Metazoa > Chordata > Mammalia > Rodentia > Cricetidae > Mesocricetus > Mesocricetus auratus. The sequence goes on along the minus strand of NW_024429235.1, from coordinate 1,328,566 downwards.
CTCACGACTTTCGTTACTCTAAAATTTTTCTTCATGGAGGATCCCATGAGGTGATCATTTCAACAGGAAGTAAATCTAAGAATACAATGCTCCCTTTCCCTACTGCTGACTTTAAGTCATAATATAGACCTGTTTAAGGTTGGTTTTCAGTTGTTTAGGTTTGGGTTTGTATACAGGGTGTGCAGACTCGGTAATCTCTTTTAGATAAGGTTAAGGTATGGATGGGAAAGTTATGGTTAGGATGGGTTATAGTTAGATTAGTATAACTTCACATGATTTACCTTAGTAATTATTAGCATTAGACAAGTTACACTGTTATAAATTCTCATATGATGCAACTTGTACAATTAAGTTGTATTCATTCTTGGAAAATTTGTATATTATGTTTTGTCATACTGTGTAAGGTCTTTTATTTATGATGTTTGGCACACAAACATCCTTATCATATTCTATGTATATATGCTTTTACATATTTTTAAGATATTTTGTATATTGACAAAATTTAGTATATTTTTATCATGCTGCACTATACAGTTCTACTTCTGATTAAGACACTTCAACTCTACTGCTTTTTGAGAGATTCACATATATATGTGTATATAATTATATTGCTGTAATCTTGACCCTTGCTAAATTATTTTGGGAAGCTTAAGCCATAGTACAATTAGGTTCATGAGAATAACTGATGGTTTCACCCACATTTCTTATACTTAGGAAATTAGTCAGACATAGATTTTTGATCTTCAAACACTTCATAGACCTGAAGAACATGGAATTTAAATGTTTTAACATTAATACTCTGTTGACATGAGACACCACTGCTCCTGATAGCACCAAGATATTCCCGAGAAAATGTTGGGCACCAATATTACTACTTCTAGAGTTCTCTCCTCTGCTAATATCTTCTTGGACAAAGAACTGCCCCCACTTTGACCACTGACTTTGGACATTCTGTCCTATGTTGCTTGCAGGAGATAATTTGGAAGACAGCTGAACCTTTCTGATTCAGGATAACACAGCCTATCTTCCTCCCTGCTTCTGTGTTGGGTAGGTCTGTTACTCTACTTCTTAGCCAAAACTGGTTTTCTCCATGCTGCTGTGAGACTTTGGGTGACTGACCAGATAGCCTGTCTGCTGTTTCTGTCTTTGCTGCACCTTTGGAAGTTGCTCACCTATACTTCCTGCCTACCCTAGTATTGTTATTTCCTTCTCAGGTCTTTGACGAGGTTGAATATTAGATTAAGAATTATTGTTCTCTCTTGCTAGATAGAAACATTAGGTACAAGACTTAAACTTTCCAGCTTAGGATAACTTTTTAGTAATGACCCAATATGTAGTTCTTACCATTTGCTTTAGTTGCATCACTGGCAATAGGTATTTGGTGTTTTTTTATTTTCCTTCTCATAGAGCATACATGATTTTTTGCTATCTTTGTGTATAGTTTTGTGTCAAGCCTAAATCTTCTCTTTAGACTAAAAGGCGAATTGTAACCAGAGATCTACCATGATCACATGGTCACAGGTGCATACAGGAGGAGAGGATTTAGAAGTGTCTCTCTGGCTGCTAGTTGGGTCATGGGAAACAGCCTGGGAGGATCCTTAGAGTTGGAACTTATGGCAGGCAAATGCCTCTTGTGTAAGTGTTATCTACCCGACTCCGAATAAACTTTTTAATGTCGTCTGGGTCAAGTGAATCTTGATTTGCATACATGACAGTCAGATGTGCCTTTAAATATCTAAGTTAGTTGTGGCAATTCAGCAGCTAACACTGGCCCGTCCTTGAGTAACCACATTTGGGACAGTGTTTAAGCAGCTGATGGCTCCAGTGATCTCCAGTTCTTGCTTTACTTGTTCAATGGATTCCTGAAATTCCTGTTGGTGAACTTAGCATCTTTGTGCATCTCTCCTTAGATTCTAAGTTCCTGATTGTAGTTGACCAGGTGATCATATCAGCAAGGGGCATCGGTCTTTAAATATCCCATGCAGAACTCCACAAAGATATCAGCTATGAAAGTATCTTCATTGTGCCCAGACTGATGGCACTCCATGACACACTCACCATTGAACAGGGCCAACTTGCACTCCTGTAGAGATTTGGTCCTAGAGACCAATCTAGTTCATTTGAGCAGAAGGTAATATTGGGACTTTTCTGTCACAGCTTTGACACTCCATCAAGTGTTTGTTACCATGAAATCATTCCAATGACCTGGATGCCTGCACTAGCTTTTAACTTCTGCCATGTTACCAGTCATCCTGGTCATGAGATCTTCGATAGACTCCACCGAATATTTCCAGATAAAGTACTTATACGGGTCAGCCATGTAGTCAGCATGATGTACCTGTTGGAATCAAAGGTGACCAGAATTCCAGGTCATATATGCCAGACCTAAAGTATTCAGAGGCAGCCATGTCCTTGCTGATCACACCCTGGTCAGTGTATCTGACTTTTTTCAATTGTGGTCTTTAGTAGCTCTGAGGCTTCTATGTTCTCCAGGATGTTTGGCACATTAGTGACTTCCTACTGGTATTTCTTCATGATGATGTTTTTCAGGTTTTTCTAAAGCTCTTTTGAAGGGGCATGGCTTCCTAGAAGTGGAAGTCATTCCAGACAGTGTCATGAAATTTGACCAGACAGCTTGTTGTTAGCATGAGAACCACTGTTGTCACCATTGAAAGATGGGAGCATCAGGAAGACTTCAGGGCTGCCATTCAATTCAGTGATGTGAGGGCACAGGGATATGCCCTGTCCTTTGCACCAGAATTTCAGATATCCAAGGATACTCCTAGTATGGCATTTTCAGCAATGCTAGATTTATTTGTAGTGCTGTCCACATCAATTATCAGTTTTCTTATCTTCTTTTGTTCTACAACATTCATTTTCTTGCTACTCAGAGCAGGTGCAATAGTCTTGATGTGCTCAATGCATTTCACTCCTTATCCAGTAGCTCATGATATTATTGTCACAATTCCAGGGCTTTATATGTGTCAGTGGACACAACAGGTTGGAATGTAGCTTTTGGGGTGTAGAGATCAACCTCAATAGTGGGATTCTCCATGAGTCAAAGATCTCTCTGGAACGAATCTTGAGAACAGACATGGTGGATTTCCTGCCTTTGATTGTCACACAGGAAAGAAACAGGTTTCTGCAGACACAGGAGAGTACATTCAGTACAATTCAATAATAATAGAAAAGAATTACCAAAGAGAACCCAAACTGAAATTAAAGTAAAATAGAAAATTTAGGATATCAAAGAAACCTTATAGTTAACCTCTTGAGAACATTCTGCTCCTTTTGCTTCTTCCATTAAACTCTGGCATTCCTTAGAGATTGCAATATTGTTGACAAGTATGTTTAATCACCAGCTCTGTGCATTTCATTTCTAAGATTATGTAAGAATAATTATTTAGCCTGTCTCTGTAGGTCATCAGTTTGATCTCTGTAATCCAGGTCTATATATTCCTGTTTTCACTTCTTACAGTGTTCTGCATCAGGAAGCTCTTGATATTATGTTCACTTCAGAATTCAAGAGTGAGCTTGAGCCTTCACCAGCCAACAAGCAGGGAAGATTTGTCATAGCCACAACCCTTTGTCATGGATACACAGACCTACATGTTATCCATGTAAGTTCTGAGATGATTGAGGTTGAAGAAGACATTACAGGAATTATTATTTCCTCTTAATCATATGAACTATGATTATTTGGGCATGAAAGTGATATGATAAGTGCAATTATAATTTGAGCCTCTCCACTGTTATTTTATTGCTGTGATGGTTGTCCTCAAATTCTCATTGATCTATCCCCAGTGTCTCTTTTGCATACTCCTATGACCAAATGGAGCAGAAAATAGAGCCAACTCAGTTGTTTCATATGTATTATAAAGAACTGTGGCAATGGTGGTGAGGGAGACTTAATAATTATACTTATGTAGAAAGCTACTATGTGTGTGTGACTATTAAAGTCTTCCCTGGTTGGAAGATCTGAGCTCTATATTTTATATATCTAATTTTATCTGAATATTTTTAACAAATTTCAAAATTCTAAGCTTCTGCATAGTTAATATTTTATTGAAGGTAAAAGACAAAGACAGTAGTCCTGTGTAATGTGTCTAATGTGGTCAGGCAGAAGCTAGTGAGGTTTTGTGTGAATTACTTTGGCTGGATCAAAACAAAAAACAACCTGTTCAGTAAAAAGATACTGCATAATGCCTCATTCTAAAAAAACGTGTCTTCTTCACTCATGGTTTCCTTATATTTATTATTCACCTCTGCATTGTAACTGACAGGTTATATACCTGAGCTTCATTTGAAACAGTCTGAAAGCATTTGAAAAACAAATCAACTTAAGTTTTTCTAATTTCCTTCATCCTCATTATCTTCCATGTGCTTTGAAATAAGATCTCATGTTGCCTGCAGGATTTTAGTGAAGCTGCACTCATTTGGCCTCACCCTCCAAAGTGCTGTGTTTACAGATTCTCACAAACTGCATTCTATTTTTCTGGATATTTATCCATTATTCCAAGGCTCAGCCACTAAGTTTTCAGCAGAAATACAATCAGGTTCCTATATCATCTGTAGTTAGAAAGATGAGAGCTTAAAAAGGTATGTGCTGTTAAGATCTGTGCATATCTTCTTAAGACTATATGATCAGTAATACATGAAGATATACATATATGCATGAAATAATTCCTGGATGTGGGAACCATGACTTTGAAGTAGAGTGAGTTAGAGTTATATAGGGAGTTTGAAGAGGTATAACTGAAGGAAGAGATATTATTTTATTATCATTTAAAATATAAAATTAATCAAATAAAAATAAGACCAAACCAAATCAAACCACTCCAGGATCAAAAATGACACATATGTTTTGCCTTATTTGTAATTCTTACATATTAGCTATTACATGACAGAGTTTTGGTAAGTACTTTTTCTGTTAATGTTCATCATTACTTAAGTATTTTTGCATATTGATAAACTTATTATCTCTAACTTTCATTTTTTTGGTTTCATAGGACCTAATGATTCATAGTCACATGTGTGAAATAAACTATATATATTTTATTCACTAAGTATACCTTTTCTCCTCTCAAAACCCTGGCTTCCATATATATATATATATATATATATATATATATATATATATATAATATATATATATATATTTGCTTTCCTTTATATTTTTATTCCATTCAGGAATGTGACCTAGAAATTGATCAATTTTTTGTTGTTTGATTCCATGTCATGGACTTTTGAATCATATAATTATATTAAACAGCTGCACTATTGGCCTGTAAAAAAGTGTTGTGTATTCTCACCTGAAATAAAGGAATGTCAAGGCATGACAAGAAATGGAAAGTCAATTTTGAAGACCCTCTTTAGGGTCCAGTGCCCTTTGGCAATACTCCCAAATAAATTCATATTTTCTATATACATAGGATTCTGATTTGGTCAAAAAGATACAATGCAATTTTATCATTTTCCAAATGGTGGTGGGTTGTTGCTCTTGGTTCATGTGAGCATGTGGTTATGGAGAAAGTCATAAATGCTCTCTTGATTCGCTGACTTCCAACCAGGGCCACTGTCTTCACCATTGGATACAAATAGAAATACATTATACATGTGAGTGCATCCTATATTTCATGATCTTGGTTGATTTTACCCTTTTAATGGCACATAGTAGGAGGACGTTTTCATGGGACAAGTGGGTAAATCATCATGCAAAATCACATATTTTTAAGTGAGAATTTCATAAGTCTAATAGTTTTTAGTGAAAAACAGAAAAAGGGTAATAGGACACAGGTAACTATTTTTCTAGGAACAATTAACTGGTGAACATTAAAAGACACAGAAATTTTATGTTGTATGCCTGACACTATATTTTTATGAGGTAACTAAATATCTACCAGTATGAATAGAGGAAGACAGATGAGGTTTTGGACGATCTAAGTGTTTTGTGACAGGATTAACAATCCCCTCAGGTAGAAATCACTTTACTACTTAGACATCAACAAGGAAAAAATATTTTGGCAATAGATCAGGCCTGGTTCTGACTCATGGACAAAACAGAGTCAGCCAGGTCCATATACCCCTGCTTGCTGTTATAGTTTCATAGCTCCACGTTTCATTTTTAGAAATTAACCATGTTTTACAGAGAAGGAAATTACAAATTTACTTGTTCCAACAAATGGGGAGACTTTCCACATATGCTGTTGAAATAGCTCTCTAGAGACAGACCAGTCCTACTTTGAACAGGCAGCTGTCAATGAAGATTATTGTGTCTTCCTGGAGAATTGTGCTTTTCTGATAAGACAGCTGGGAGCACTCCTTCGGCTACTTTTACATTATGTGTTTTAATGTTTCCTAAACAATTTATAGGTCCTTTTAAATGCCAATTTAACATTCTCAGTTTTCCTACATAAATATGATGCCTAAAACCTAATGTATGTATGTCCATGAGATAGTGATTCAGCTAATCCATGAGCAGTTAATTTGGGAAGTTACAGACAGGCTTAGAACCTCAGTTAAATGTAAGGAAATATGCTTGTGTTACAGCATGTGCTGTGCTTCATACTACTGAATGAGCATCAAGTATGTATTAAGTTTATTTAAAATTGTTCTTTATATGTATTCCAATAGGTATTTATATGGAAATATTACTGAAAAAAACCTGACCCCTGAATTCATATTAGCCATTTAGATTGATGAATTAGACAATCAAATCATGCAGAACTACTATGAAGGCAATGTTCATTCATCAAAATTCAAATTTCTATAAAGTTTCACATTTGATATACTTAATATAAAATGCTTATGATTTAGTCATGGTGACTTTCTGTTAAAATTATTATTACTTAGATGGTATTAATTGAAGACTCTGGGTGGCTTTATCTGCCAGGGATGTGGTGGAGGGTGGGGGTTAGGTGAGTAGACCTACCTGAATTCCCCAGGCTACGAGATCTCAGAGTCTCTGGTACCATTTTTAACAACATTTTTGGTTTCCTCTAAAAGATGTTCAAGAAATAAAAACACAAATAATGCAACAACTTTACCAGAATTTCACTTCATTCAACTCTCAGATGATCCAGACATACAGACTCTTCTCTTTGGCCTATTCTTGTCCATGTACATCTTGGCCCTGTTTGGAAACCTGCTCATCATCCTGACAGTAAGCTCTGACTCCCATCTCCACACACCCATGTACTTCTTCCTTTCCAATCTGTCCATGATTGATATTGGTTTCATCTCCACCACTGTTCCAAAGGTGATTGTGGACATCCAGACTCACTACCCAGTCATCTCCTGTGTGGGCTGCCTGACACAGATGTCACTGCTTATAATTTTTGGATGTATGGATAACATGCTTCTGGCTGTGATGGCATATGACAGGTTTGTGGCCATCTGCCATCCTCTTTATTACAAGATCATTATGAATCCCACTCGCTGTGGTGTCTTAATTCTAGGTTCTTTTTTCCTTAGCCTCATAGAATTACTGTTGCATTATGTGGCAATATTAAAATTTTCCAACTGTGATGATATTACTGAAATTTCCAACTTCTTCTGTGACCCTTCTGAAGTCCTTAAACTTGCCCATTTTGATGCTTTAACCAATAACATAGTCAGATTCAGTATAGGCACTCTTTTTGGGTTACTTCCTATTTCAGGAATAATTTTCTCCTACTTTAAAATAGTTTTCTCCATTATGCAATCATCATCAAGTGGGAAGCACAAAACCTTCTCCACCTGTGGATCTCATTTATCCATAGTTTGCCTGTTTTATGGAACAGGAATAGGGGTGTACTTCAGCTCATTTCTATCACATTCTCCAAGAAGTACTGCAGTGGCCTCAGTGATGTACACTGTGGTCACACCCATGTTGAATCCCTTCATCTACAGCCTGAGGAACAATAACATTAAAAATGCCTTAAGGAAGATCTTAGCAGAACATTCTAATAATTGGCACTCTTTATAAATTCGCCATACATCTATGTATTAACTTTACCTGTAAAACCAGTTGTTCAATGACAATTTATGCTGGAGAGGATGTGGTAAAAGCAGAACACTCCTCCATTGATAGTGGGAATGACACTTTGGAAATCAGTATGGAGATTCCTTAGAAAAATGGGAATAAACCAACCACAAGACCCAGCAACTCCACTCTTAGGCATGTATCCAAAAGATGCCCTTTCACACAACAAGGATGTCTGTTCCACTATGTTCATAGCAGCATTATTTGTAATAGACATAACTTGGAAGCAACCTAGATGTCCCTCAACCGAAGAGTGGACAGAGAATATGTCGTACATTTACACAATGGAGTACTATTCAGCAGAAAAAAATGAAATCCTGAGATTTGCAGGCAAATTGATGACACTAGAAGAAACCATCCTGAGTGAGGTAACACAGTAACAAAAAGAGAAACATGGCATGTAATCTCTCATATATGGATTTTAGACATAGATCTGGTGAGTACCAGCCTACCACCCCATGGCCAGAGAGTCTGGGAAACAGAACCTTCATTCAGTGGCTGATGGAAGAAGAGACACACTCCAAATGCTAAGCACTGAGCTGAACTTAAGAAAGCCAGTAACAGATAGGGAGGACTGATGACCAAAGGGATTAAGACTGGGCTGGTTTAACCCCCAGAAACAGCTGAACTGACAAGAGTTAACTCTTGAATAACCAGCTGATGCCTGGGAATCCAGAATGGGACTGATCAAGACCCCTGAATGGGGGTGTCAGTGAAGAGGCCTAGGTAATCTATTGAGCTTGGGCAGTAGATCAGTATTTATCCCGAGTACACACATAGATTTTGGACTGCCATCCCACAATGAGAGATGCACTCTCACCCTGAACTCTTGGGGGGAGGGTCTAGGCCCTGCCCTGGGTGAAATGACAGACTATGGACACACCCAAGGAGGGCCTCACTCTCCCTGGGGAAACGATGGGATATTGGGGTGGGTTGGGGAAGGGCATGGTAGGAGGGGAGGGAAATGGAGAGGGACCTGGAACTGACTTGTGAAGCAACCTTGTTTCTAATCTAAATTTAAATTTAAAAATAAATAATAAAAAAGGAAAAAATATTCGTTGGTGTTTTTAATTTTAGCCACCCTGTCAGGATTAAGATGGTATCTCAGAGTTGTCTTGATTTGCATTTCCCGGATCGCTAAGGATGTTGAGCACTTTCTCAAGTGCCTCTCAGCCATTTTAGACTCCTCTATTGAGAATTCTATATTTAGTTCTGTAGGCCATTTTTAATTGTATCCTTTGGCGTTTTGGAGACTTGCTTCTTGAGTTCTTTGTAAATTTTGGAGATCAGCCCTTTGTCAGATGTGGGGTTAGTGAATATTTTTTTTTGCATTCTGTGGGCTGCCTTTTTGTTTTGCTGACTGTGTCCTTTGCATTACAGAAGCTCCTCAGTTTCAGGAGGTCCCATTTACTAATTGTTGATCTCACTGTCTGTGCTACTGGTGTTATGTTTAATAAGCTGTCTCTTCTACCAATTCGTTCAATGGTACCATCACCTTTCTCTTCTAAGCAGTTTAGTGTGGCTGTATTTATTTTGAGATATTTGATACATTTGGACTTATGTTTTGTGCATAGTGATAGACATGGGTCTATCTGCATTCTTCTACATGCCAGCATCCAGTTATGCCAACACCATTTGTTAAAGATGCTTTCTTTTATCCATCACATATTTTTACCTTCTTTTTTGAAGGTCAGATGTTCATACATGTGTGGGTTAATATCAGGGTATTCAATTGGATTCCACTGCTCTACCTGTCTATTTTTATGCCAATACCAGTCCGTTTTCAGGACTAGAACTCTATAATAGTGCTTGAGGTCGGAGATAGTGATGCCTCCAGATGTTGCTTTGTTGAGTAAGGTTGTTTTGGCTATCCTGGGTCTTTTGTTTTTCCATACAAAATTTACTATTGTTCTTTCAAGGTCTGTGAAGGATTGTGCTTGTATTTTAATGGGGATTACATTGAATCTGTAGATTGCTTTTGGCAGGATTGCTATTTTTACTACATTGATCCTACTTAACCAAAAGCATGGGAAATCTTTACATTTTCTGAGGGCTTCTTTAATATCTTTCTTTAAATCTCAAAGTTCCTGCGATACAGGTCTTTCAGTTGTTTGGTTAGTGTTACCCCTAAGGTATTCTATGTTGTTTGTGGCAATTGTAAAGAGTGATGTTTCTCTGATTTATTTCTCAGCCCTTTTATCATCTGTATATAGTAGAGCTACTGATTTTCTGGAGTTGATCTTGTAGCCTGCCTCATTACTGAATGTGTTATTCAGCTGTAAGAGTTCCCTGGTATGGTTCTCTGGGTCATTTATGTAAACTATCACATCATCTGCAAATGGTCAAAGTTTACCTCTTTCTTTACAATTTGTATCCCCTTGATCTCTTTTTGTTGTATGCCTCTGTCTATAACATCAAGTACAATATTGAAAATGTATGGAGAGAGTAGACAGCCTTGTCATGTTCCTGATTTTACAGGAATTGTGTTGAGTTTCTGACCCTTTAGTTTGATGTTGGCTGTTGGTTTGCTGTTTATAGCTTTTATTATTTTTAGGTATGTTCCTCTTATCCCATATTTCTACAAGACCTTTATCATGAAGATGTGTTGGGTTTGTTCAAATGCTTTTTCTGCATCTAGTGAGGTGATCAGGTGATTTTTGTTTTTCAGATTGTTTATATGGTGGATTACATTGATGGATTTTCTTATGTTGAACCATCCCTGCATCCCTGGGATGGAACCTACTTGATTGTGGGGAATGATTGTTTGGATGTGTTCTTGGATCTGATTTACCAGTATTTATTGAGTATTATTGCTTCAATGTTCATGAGGGATATTGATCTGTTCTCTTTCTTTGTTGTGTTTTTGTATGGCTTGGGGATCAAGATTATTGAAGTGTAGTAAAAATTTTAGCAAGGCCTTTCTGCTTCTATTGCATGGAATATTTGAGAAGAATTGGTGTAAGTTGTTCTTTGAATTTCTGGTAGAATTCTGCACTGAGTCCATCTGGGCCTGAGCTTTTTTTGGTTGGGAGTCTTTTGATGACTGATTCTACTTCCATAGGGGTTATAGGTCTATTTAAATTGCTTATCTGTTCTGATTTAGTTTTGGCAAGTGATAGCTATCCAGTAAGTTGTCCATTTCCTTTAAATTTCTGAATTTTATGGAGTACAGGTTTTCAAAGTATGGCCTGATGATTCTCTGAATTTCCTCAGAGTCCATTGTTATGTCCCCCTTTTCATTTCTGATTTTGTTAATTTGCGTGTTCACACTCTGGTGTTTGGTAAGTTGGGACAAAGGTTTGTCTATATTGTTGATTTTCTCAAAGAACCAACTCTTCATTGCATTGATTCTTTGTATTGTTTTCCTAGTTTCTACTTTATTGATTTCAGCCCTCAGTTTGATTATTTCCTTGCATCTACTCCTCCTGGAGAAGTTTGCTTCTTTGTGTTCTAGAGCTTGCAGCTGTGCTGTTAATTCTCTAGTATATCTATTCTCCATTTTCTTCATGTGGGCACTTAATACTATGAACTTCTCCTGTAGCAGTGTTTTCAAAATGTCCCATAGGTTTGGGTATGTTGTACCTTCATTCTGATCGATTATAGGAAGTCTTTAATTCCTTTTTTGACCCGTGAATAGTGAAGTTGTGCATTATTCAATTTCCATGAGTTTGTATGGTTTCTGCCATTTGTGTTGTGGGTGAATTCTAATTTTAACGCATGGTGGTCTGATAAGATGCATGGAGTGATTCCAATTTTTTTGTAGCTGCTGAAGTTTGATATGTTGCCAAGTATGTGGTTGGTTTTTGTGAAGGTTCCATGTGATGGTGAGAAGAAGGTATATATTTTTATGTGGATGGAATATTCTATAGATGTCTGTTAATCCTAATTGGGTCATAACTTCTATTAGATCCTTTGTTTCTTTTTGAGTTTCTGTCTGGTATTCCTGTCTATTTGTTAGAGTGGGGTGTTGAAGTCTCCCACTATAAGTGTGTGGGGCTTTATATGTGATTTGAGTTTTAGTAATGTTTCTTTTACGAATGTGGATGCCTTTGTATTTGGGCCATAGATTTTCAGAATTGAAACTTTTTAGTAATGTTTCTTTTATGAATGTGGGTGTTTGTATTTGGCATATATATATTCAGAATTGAGACTTCATCTTGATATATTGTTCCTGTGATGAATATGATATTGCCTTCTTTATGTCTTTTGATTAATTTTGATTTGCAATCTAGTATGCTAGGTATTAGGTTAGCTACACTAGCTTGTTTCTTAGGTCCATAGGTTTTGAAAAACTTTTCCTAACCCTTTATTTTAGGTAATATCGGTCTCTGAAGCTGAGGTGTTTCTAGTATGCAGCAGATGGATGGCTTCTGTCTTTGCATCAACCCTCTTAGCCTGCGTCTTTACATAAGCAAATCAAGATGATTTAAATTAGGGGATATTAATGACCATTGGTTATTGATTCTAGCTAGTTTTGGATTTGTTGGTATTTGTGTTATCATGTGTGTGTTTTTCCGTTTTTTTGGCTTTGGTAATGTGGAATTATCTATTGTGTATATTTTGTGAATGTAGGTAAATCTTTGAGTTGATGTTTTCCTTCTAGTACTTTCTGTAAAGCTGTATTTGTGGATATGTACTGTTTTGAAACATGGTTTTGTTATGGAATATCTTTTTCTCTTTCTATATTTATTGAAAGCTTTGTTGCACATAGAAGATTGGGATGTTCATTCGTGGATTCGTGGTATCTTTCTCTCGTTTTTTCTTTTTGATTTTTGGAGAAAGGGTATCTCTGTATTGTTTTGGAGGCTGTCCTTGAACTCACATTGTAGACCAGGCTGGCCTCAAACTCACAGAGATCCACCTGCCTCTTCCTCATGAGTGCTGTCTTGTGGTCTTCTAATGTTTGTAGAATATATATCAAGGTGACCTTCCTGCTTTCAGGGTTTCCATTGAGACTTCAGGTGTAATCCTGATAAGTCTGTCTTTTTATGTTACTTGTAAATTTTCCTTTGTATCTCTTCATATTAATTCTTTATTCTGTAAGTTTGGTATTTTGATTATTATGTGGTAAGTCGACTTGTTTTTATGGTTCAGTCTATTTGGTGTTCTGTAAGCTTATTGTACTTTCATAGGCATGTCTTTCTTTAGGTGGGATAATTTTCTCCTATGATTTTGTTGAATATGTGTTTTACACCTTTGAGCTGGGTTTCTTTTCCTTCTATACCTACCATTCTTAAGTTTGGCCTTTTCACAGTGTTCCATATTTCCTGGATATCTTGTGTTAAGGATTTGTTGTAGTAAAGATTTTCTTTGATTGATGAATCTGCTTCCTCTAGTGTATCTTCAACACCTGAGATTCTCACTTCCTTCTCTTATATTCTGTTTGTTATACTTGCATCTGTAGTTCCTGTTTGTTTCCCAGATTTTCTGTTTCCAGCATTCTCTCAGTTTGTGTCTTCCTTCCTTCCTTTCTTTCTTTCTTCTTTCTGTCTTTCTTTCTTAGACTGTCCCTGTCTAGATAGTTTTTCCAGGTTTAATTTTTTTAATTTAAATTAGAAACAATCTTATTTTACATATTAATGCCATTTCCCTCTCATTCCCATCCTCCCATGCACCCCACTGACCCTTCCCCCATACCACTCCCTACCCACTCCCCAGGGAAAGTTTGGCCTTCCATGGGGTATCATCAAATTCTGTCACATAATTTGTGGCAGGCCTTAGGCACACACCCATGTATTTATTTTGAGAGAGTATCCCTCTGTGGGCAATGGATAAATACTGGTCTACTACCCTTGTTCCCATAGACTGCTCAGGCCCCTAACTGACACACACACTCAGGGTGCCTGGTTTGGTCCTATGTTGTTTTCCTAGCTGTTAGTCTGGTGATATTCCTATTATTCTTGTGTTTGGACATTTATGGTTTATTATGGTTCCTGGATATTTTGTGTTAAGCATTTGTTGGACTTAAGATTTTCTTTGGTTGATAAATCTATTTCTTCTAGTTTATTTTCAGTACCTGAGATTCTTTGTTTCATCTCTTGTATTCTGTTGGGTATGCTTGCATCTTAGTTCCTGTTCATTTACAATGATTTTCTATTTTCAACATTGCCTCAATTTGTGTTTCCTTTATTGTCTCTATTTCAGTTTTCAGATCTTAAACTGTTTGAAATGTTTCCTTCATCTGTTTGGTTATGTTTTGTTGGCTTTCCTTGCTTTCTTTAAGATATTTGTTGATTTCTTGCACTTTTTGTTTTGTCTTTCCCTCATTTCTTCCATTTTTTGTTTGTTTTTCTTTTCCATTTATTTAAAGAGATTGTGTTTTCTTAATTGACTGTTTCAGTTTTCAAATCTTGAACTGTTTGAATTGTTTCCTTCACGTGTTTCATCATTTTTTTCTTGGCTTTCCTTAGGAGATTAATTGATTTCTTGCATTTCCCCATCTGGTTCTTTGATTTATTCTTCCATTTCTTTAAGTCATTTTCTCATTTTTTCTTTGAGGGCCTGTACCATCTTCACAAAGTTGATTTTAAGATCAGTTCCTCTGCTTCATTTCTAATGGGATGATCAGATCTTGCTGGTGTAGAAGCCCTAGACTCTGGTGGTGTCATTATACTCTTTATGCTGTTGAATGTTTTCTTATCACTACCATCTTCCCATTTCTCCTTCTACTGGGTGTATGTGGGGCCTTGATTCCAATGGCAGCAGCTCTTATAATGGGAGTGGGACAAGGGTGGCAGATGCTGGATAGTTTGGTCTGATCCCAGGTATCTGGGGATTCAATAGGTGGGATGGGGCTATGTGCCATGTTCAAAGCTTTCAATGATAGATGTGGGAGGGGTGCAAGAGAAGGCCCAGAACTCACCTCTCTCAGTGGGTGCAGTTTTTTAAAATACAGTGACTGTACTCAACATGATCCTTGGCTTCTTTTGTATAATAGGATTTTCTTTCAAATACTGTGATATTGAAGGACAATATTTAGCTTTGCATAGGAACATGAGAAATTAAGCTGGGATTTTGTGCTGCATGCCTTTAATCCAAGCACTTGGGAGGCAGAGGCAGGCAGATGATTGTGAGTTCAAGGCAAGTTTGGCCTACAGAGGTAGTTCTAGGACAGACTCCAAAACAATTCAGAGAAACCCTGTCTCAAAAAACCAAATGAAAAAAATGAAACATGAGCAGTTATGCAGCAAAAAGGCTCTCTGTTCATATCTCAATTGGAACAGGAAGATAGATCTCTTATAGCCTTCCTCTGGACCACATCTCTTTTTCTCAGCCTCCAGCTCCTAAAACATTTCCTGTAATTCTACCAGTCACACAGTCCAGGGAATTAGGCAGGGCATCTTGACTTCTTCCCCGTGTCTTTCAGTTCAAATCTACAATTCTGTACTCTACCCCTGTACAAGACTACCTGTTGTGGCCTTTGTTCTCTGTCTGCCCACATACCCTAGAGTAAAGGCAGATATTTTTGGCACACATTGCATTCATCCTAATGTGGACTCCTGCAAACTCCCACTTCTGGCCCACATGTAATCCTAACTGTGAGTTCCCAATAACTAAAAGTACATACTACCTGGAACTCCCAGTGACCACACATGGTAGTATCTCAGAAGCATTTCCTACCAGACAACCCAGAGCCACCACACTCTACTAAGAACCATCAAAGGAAACTGAAACAAAGTAAAAAAAACACTCACCCAACAAAGACAAGATCATAAGTCAGCATCTAAAATGACAATCATCTGAATCCAAGATATCTACATAACAGTTTAAAAAATAATTAATTACAGATAGAACAATATGTAGTCTCTGGTCCACAGCAAAGTAATATGATAGGCCCTGAGAAATGCAATAGTACTGAAGCTCAGGAAAAGGATTTCAAATTAATATGTGTGTACATTTGAGCTGCTTAAAGATGATACATGTTAATCCATTCATGAAGCACACAAAAATAAGGAGTGGAACAACATAAAGAAAACAGTTCAAGAAATGACAAGGGAGAAAGTATTCATAAAGAAACCTAAATTGAAGTGAGATGTGAAATAAAAAATTTAGGTACTAGGAAAGGAACTACATGCACAAGCTTGAACAAGAGAATACAACGGATGGAAAAGAAAATCTCAGTCATTGAAGACAATACAGGAGAAAAGGGATACCCAGGCAAAGAAAGTGCTAAAGAATAATAAGGTCTGAATGAAAGACACAGGAAGTCTGGGGAACTGTGAAAGTACATAATCTAGGAAAAACAGAAATAGAGGAAAAAGGAGAAACTCAGGTCAAGGGTACAGAAAATATTTTCAACAAAACCATAAGAGAAAATTTTAAACATGTAAATAAGGAGGTTCCTATTAAATTACAAGGAGCAAATGAGAACACCAAATAGACCTAACCACAAATGAAGTTCACCATGACACCTAATTATTAAAACACTAAATATACAGAAAAAGTATATTAAAGCTGCAAGGAAACAGGACAAATAACATTAAGGCATCAGACCTATTAGAATAAAACCTGGCTTCTCAATGAGGACTCTGAAAGTCAGAAGGGACTGGAAGAATGTTCTACAAACTCTAAGAGCCCACAGATGCCGTCCAGACAACTACATCCAGTAAAATTTTTAAATAAGTGATGGAGAAAGGCATTCCATGATGAAACCAAATTGACGAAATAGTAATGTCCATCTTCTATCTCAGCCCCAACAAGGCGACTGGACCCTGCAAACAACTGTGGTGGAACCCCATTGCTCTGGTGCAGACCCCAGTAGCAGGCCAGCAGCTAAGAGTCCTGTGGGCAGGCTGTGCCATCACCTTTGCCACCCAATGGACTATGTTCCCACAAGACCCACTCTGCCACATGCTCACACTACCACATTATCCTTTACTTGGTCAGCCATGCCCAGCAATATCAGCAGCCCCTATAGGCACAAGCACAATTTGCATCAGGTGGAGGAACAGGTGAGTGACTTTTCTCACATCTACTAATATGAACAAAAGAACAAAATAATTATTTTTATGAGATGTACAACTCCAGGGAACCCTGACTCTAGGAGTAGAACAGGCTTAGCTTTCCAGCCAACTCTCTCAGGCTTCTGTTTCAGTCCATCTCCATTCCTTTCCACCAGCTTTGATACCCACAAACACTTTCTACCAGTGATCACACAGGACTGGTACTCAGGTAGATGTTCAAAATCTTTTTTTTTGTCTGCCATTACCATTTTTCCAATCTCACAGTTCTGTATCAGTCTGCAGGGTCCCCAGTGGATGCACTGGTCTGGAACTCAGGTAGGCTCTTCTCACTGTTCTTCCTGTCCTTCATTATGCATTCTTCAGACTTTACTCCTATTTGTGTTGCAGCCTTTTGTGGCAGCCCCTCCTCCCAATAAAATCCATTCACCTGAAAGTACACATTTTGTTATAGAACCAGGGTTCCCCTTGTCCTTTCACCACTGTCTCTCAAAACGTATTTATATTACTACAGCCTCTTTGCAAGAGGCTCTCCTTCTGCCACACCTACATTCCCTAGGATTCTATCTGTTGGTGTGGACCCACACTCATCCAGACTTTCTCCTAGCCCATCTCCATTACTTGCTGCCAA
Source organism: Mesocricetus auratus (assembly GCF_017639785.1). Classification (NCBI taxonomy): domain Eukaryota; kingdom Metazoa; phylum Chordata; class Mammalia; order Rodentia; family Cricetidae; genus Mesocricetus; species Mesocricetus auratus. The sequence goes on along the minus strand of NW_024429235.1, from coordinate 1,310,952 downwards.
TGACCCACATACACAATTACTCTTTGCCAGCATTCCAGGAGCTGCCACACTTGTATAGGATCTAGAAAGGGTAACAGCAACAAAATAATGCAGGTATTAACATCAAGAAATACTTCACACATCATAGCTCCAGGTGTTTATACCCCAATACAAAGACACAAACATGAGCAGCCAGGGCAATAAGCCTCCACCAGAAGCTGGTAACCCTCTTTTTGGAGACCTTGAGAAATACAATATAGCTGAAGCACAAGAGAAGGACTTCAAAAATAGTAATTATAGCTATGTTTCAAAGATCTTTCAGACCATACTAATAAAGAAGATGTTGAAAATGAAGTCTGTGAAAACAAAAAACTTAGAACGAAATAATGAAAAATTCAAGATACAAAAATAAAATTTATTCATTAACTTAGTAATTTATATGGGGGTAACTGAGGCTTTTATTTTGCATGTAGAACCATTGAGGTGGGGTCTTGCCTGTGGCAACTCTAGGGATTACACTGTAGTTATGAGAGCTCCAGACACTAGCTGGGAAGTGAGGTGACAGAAACAATGATTTGGAGGAATCACCTGATTCCAAAGCTGTGGGTTTCAGCAGGGTTCCTGGTGGCATCCTTGAGCCATCTCCATGACAGCAGGGACAGGGTCTAATTGACTGGTGGCTCCATGGATCTCCAGCCCATCCCTACTTTCCCAGGCCATTCCTGCAGGACCTGCCAGCAAGCTTCATGTTGCTGCCCATCTCTTCCTCATTTCTAAGGACCTGAATGTACTTGGCTGGGTGCTGTGATAAGCAAGGGGTACCAGCCATGATACATCCAGTGAAGAACCCCACCAAGAGGTCAGCTATGAAAATATCCTCAGTGTCCCCAGAGTGATGAGACTTTTTGATGCAACAAACATTTGACTAGGCCAGCTTACATTCTTGCAGAGACTTGGTCCCAGTGCTAATTTCATTTACTTGGAGCAGGGGGCCATTATAGGAGTTCTCATTCACAGCCTTGGCAATCCATTTAGGCTTAGTTACTCTGAGATCATCCTAAAACACCTGGATTCCTGCAATAGCTGTGCACTTCTGCTGAGCTTCCTAGATACCCTCTTCAAAGGGGTTTTCAATGGACACCACTAGATATATATGGATGAAGACTTACACAGTTCAGCCAACTGTTTATGCCTGATGCACTTGTTGGAATAAGAGCCTTGAAGTCCAGGTCACATTTGCTATACCTGAGGAACACAAAGGCAGTCATGTCCATACTGATAAAAACTCTGGTCAGTGTAGCCTGCCTTTGCAATTTTGACCTTCAGCAGCTACAAGGCTTCTCTATTCTCCAGGATATTAGGAAGAAACCCGTTCTCATCACTCATATTGGTGACTTCCTCCCCTTATTTCTTCTTGGTGACATTCTTAAGGTTATGGTACGGCTCTTTTCTAGTACACATGGCTTCACCTAAACTGAATGCCCTAGGTGTAGGAATCATGAACTCCTGCATGGCTAACTTGTTGCCAGCATGAATACCAGTGTTAATCACGTTGAAAGCTGGGACTTGCAATATGACTCCAAGATTGCCAGTGAAGTCAGCAATGTCAAGGTACAGGGACACTATCATTTCCATGGCACCAGATTTTGAAACATCCAGGGACACTTCCTTCATGGCATTTGCACCAAATTTAGATGATCAGTTTTTCCATCTATTTTTGTTCCACAACATTTAGTTTCTTTCTTCCCAGAGCAGGTGCCATAGTCTTATCTATGTGCTGATCTGCCTTGACCCTTTCCCCAGCAGCACATGTAGTCATTGTCACAAAGTTCCAGGGCCTTATATGCGTCAGTGGAGACACTGCTGGACACAGCAGGTTGTAAGACAGCTTTGATATGCAGCGATGAACCTCAACAGTGGGATTCCCTGAGAGTCAATGATCTCTCTGGCACGAATCTTGAGAATAGACATGGTTAATTTATGGCCTGTGGATTGCTACACAGGAAAGAAACAGATTTCTGCCAACATGGAAGAGATCATACAGTAGAATTTAATAACAACAACAACAATAATAATAATAATAATAACGAATTACAAAAGGGATTCAAATCCTAAATAAAACAGGAAATTAATAATTTATGATGTCAACAAAAACCTGATAGCTAACCTCTGGAGAACATTCAACATCTCTCCTGCTTCCTCTATTAACACCAGGATTTCCTTAGAGATTGAAATATTGTGCACTAGTGTGAGTAATCACGAGCTCTGTGTATTGCTCTAAGTTTATGTAAGAATAATTAGCTAGCCCGTATCTGTAGGTCATCAGCTTGTTCTCTGTACTCCAGGACTATATAACCCTGTATGCTCTTCTTGCAGTGCTCTGCATTAGAAATCTCTTCTATAAAATTCAGTCAGGATTCAAGAGTGACCTTGAAACTTCAGCAGTGAACAATCAGGGAAAGGGGCATTTGGGCTCATCATATTCACAGACCTTCATCATGGCCACACTGTCCCACAGTTTATTCATGTAAGTTGTGAGTGCTTTGAGGATGAATAAGAGACTTGAATAATTGTTTTTTCCTAATCATATGATACTTTAGGCAGCATGATGGTCTAATAACTGTAATAAAAAATTGAGCCCCTCTACAGGGATTTTACTTTTTTGTTTACAATGACAGTTCTCAAATTCTCATTGGCCCATCCATAAAGTCTCTTCTTCATATTCCTATGACCAAATAGAGCAGAAAATATGCACAATTATGTTATTTCATGATCAACATAAACTACTGTACTATGCTGGACAAAATGATTCATTAACAATACTTTTGAAGTAAACTACGGTGTGTGTGTGAGACTAATGTCCTCCATGGTTGGAAGATCTGAGCTCTGTATTGTATGTGTCTTAATTCATCTAAATAGTTCTTCCAAATTCCAAAATTATAAGCTTCTGCATAATTATTAATTTATGCAAGGTGAAAGACAAAGACAGTGGTCAGGAACAAAGGAGTGAAATCTTGTATGAATTACTTTGGTTGATAAAAACACAAAATGATCTATTCAGTAAACAGACATTTCATAATTATTTATTCTAAGAGAAAAAAACATTGGTCCATCACTTCTGTCCCTCATGGGTTCTGTATGCTTTATAATGGGGTTTTGACTTCTGCTGTGTGAACTCTGGGTATTATATCTCAGGTGTATTTTTAACAGTTTGAGAACATTGAAACAATGATTCATCTCAGGCTTTTCTGGTTCCTTTGGTTCATATTATTTCCTTTGTACTTTGAAATATGGTCTCATTATGTTCCTTGAAGGTATTTCAGTGAGCCTGCACTCATTTGGCCTCACTCTCTGAGTCCTGGGCTTATTGACTTACAAAGGATGAACTCTATTTTTCTTAATTATCCTCCATCATTCTGAGGGTCAGCCACTAAGATGTTAATGAGGAAATAATGCCTGGTCCCTATATCATCTATAGTTTGAAAACATGAGACCTTAAAAAGTCACATGTTATAAAGACCTCTGAAAATCTTCTTAAAACTATATGATTAGTAGTCCATGAAAATATACATATAGGCTTGAAATAATGATTGGCACAAAAGCTATGAATGTGAAATTGAGTGTAATGAGTTATATAGGTTGTTTTGAGGAGGTGAAATGGAAGGAAGTTTCTTACTATATTATTATCTGAAATATAAAAATGAGCAAATAAAAAGCAAAAAGACACCAAACCAAATCACTCTGGAATGAAAGAATGACACATTTGTTTTGAATTATTTTGTCTCTGCTATTTATTTATGTGAATTAGGACATATTATTAGGAATTCTGAGACACCTTGACTGTTATATGGTCAAGTTTTAGTAAGTATTATTTCTATGAACGTTCTTCCTTATTTAAATAATTTTTGTATATTGATATAACTTACTACCTCTAACTTTCAGTTTTTGGTTTCATAGGTCCTAAAGAGTCATTGCTACAGATGTGAAATGAATAATATATGTTTTCAACATTAAGTAGATCCTTTCTCCTCTTAAGATACAAACTTCCATGTAATTGGTGTTGTATACATTTTTATTGCACTCAGGAATGTGACCTAGAAATGAATACAAGATAAATTTTTGTTTAATTCCCTATCATGGACTTTTGGGTCTTCTAATAATATTAAAAAGCTACACTATTGGGTTATCAAAAATGTTGTATATGTCTTAACCTGAAGATAAAAGAATGTACAGGTATGAAAAGAAATGGAAAGTTAATTTTGTGTATAGTGTGAAGACACTTTTCAGAGTTCTACATAAATCTATTGTCCAGTGCCCTTTGGAAATGCTCCCCAATAAACTCATATTTTCTGTATTCTTAGGAATTTTAATGGGATATATACATACAATGAAAATTTAATCATTTTGCAGTAGGACATGGGTTGTGATGCTGTGATTTGCATGCACATGTGGCTATGTCAAAACTTATAAATGTTTTCTCAATTTTTTATTTTCCAACCAAGGCCGCTCTCTTCACCATTGGAGATAAATAGAAATACATTCAACACGTGAGTGCATCCCATATTGAATCATCTTGGAAGAAGAGTAAATAGGTAGATTACACTATTTTAATTGGCACACATTAGGAGGATGACTTTTATGGGTAAAATGAGTAAATCATCATGCAAAGTGGATGATATTTAGACCTGATAATATCATAATTTACTATAGTATCAGTATTTTATAGTGTAAAATACAAAAGCAGTTTTAGGATTCATTAGAGCATTGCCCATGTTCTTGCATCACTAATATTTTCTGTATTGTAAACCTTTTATATTTTAATAAATTTGGTGTGATTTTACCTAAAAATGAACCTGAAATTTCCTCTGTAGCTGAAGTAAGAACATGGACATCTCTGCACCAGGCCTGACTCACATGGGAAGCACTTTACTGTCTGAGCAGTTGGGGAGTGAAACTAGGGTTCTGGGTAAATCTGGCTATACTTCAGAATATAAGTGCCATTGCATAGGCACAGGAAGTCCATGTTTTAATAACAGATTTCACTTAGATTTTGTGGGGATGATATCCCCAAATTGCTTTGTGGCATAAAATTTCAACTGTATTTATTGATATTTCCTTATTTTTCACATCACTGAACATTCAACTAGTCGTGAGCAGAAATATTCTGTGACAATATGGATTGAACTAAGATGTATTAAAAACCAGAATAGACTAAGAGAAATAAGTAATGCATATATTAATTGGTTTTAAAAAATCTAAATAAGTTTTTACCAAAAACTTATCCCCTTCCCCTGTCCAATGGAGAATATTTTTAGTAAAAAATGAGAAACCTATAGGAACACTGGGACAAGATACTATTACTCTGAGTAGGAATCAAACATTTTTATTTAGAGAGTAGTACTTCACACTGTCAGATACATTCCAAGAAAATGAAATTTCCCCATGTTATTGCAATGAAAGAAGTTAAATTGTTTAAAGTTGTCATTTTATTTGATTGACAGATTTCCAATTAAGTCTTCTACAAAATGACCATTTTGTCTTAAAAGTGTTTGCTTTTTTTCTGCAACTGCTGGCCAGCATTTTACAAGTTGGACTGCATCTTTTAGGTTATTGTGCTCAATATGGCTCTCATAAGAGGTAGCGCATGAGCTAAGAACAAAACACTATTTACATTATGGAATTTGTCACAAGTGAGTAATTATTAATACTGTCACAATAAGCTTGAGAAAGTAACTAATATTTGTACTTACTTGACTCAAAATGAAAAGAAGTTCTATATGTATGTTGGTACCAATGTTAACAACATTTTTTATTTTCCTCCAAAAGATGTTTAAGAAATAAACACAGGCAAAATGCAACATCTCTACCAGAATTCTACTTCCTTCAACTCTCAGAGGATCCATACCTAAAGCCTTTTCTCTTGGGCCTATTTTTGTCCATGTATATCTTGGCCTTGTTTGGAAACCTGCTCATCATCCTGACAGTAAGCTCTGACTCTCAACTCCATACACCCATGTACTTCTTCCTCTCCACTCTGTCCATGGTTGATATTGGTTTCATCTCCACCACTGTTCCAAGGGTGATTGTGGACATACAGACTCACTGTCTAGTCATATCCTATGTGGGATGCCTGACACAGATGTCACTGTTTGTAATTTTTGCATGTATGGATGACATGCTTCTGGCTGTGATGGCATATGACAGGTTTGTGGCCATCTGCCATCCTCTGTATTACCAGGTAATTATGAATCCCAGTCGCTGTGGTCTCTTACTTCTAGGGTCTTTTCTCCTTAGTCTTGTAGACTCACTGATGCACTATATGGCAATATTAAATATTCTCAATGGTGAGGATTTCATTGAAATTTCCAACTTCTTCTGTGACCCTTCTGAACTACTTAAACTTGCCTGTTTTGATACTGTCACCAACAACATATTCAGATCCTGCGTAGGTGCTCTCTTTGGGTTTCTTCCTATTTTGGGAATCATTTTCTCTTACTTTAAAATAGTTTCCTCCATCATGCGATCATCATCATCAAGTGGGAAATACAAAACCTTCTCTACCTGTGGGTCTCATCTGTCCATTGTTTGCCTGTTTTATGGAACAGGATTAGGAGTGTACTTCAGCTCCTCAATCTCAAATTCCCCAAGAAGTAATGCATTGGCTTCAGTGATGTACACTGTGGTCACACCTATGTTGAATCCTTTCATCTATACCCTTAGGAACAAGGACATTAAAACTGCCTTAAGGAAGATTCTTAGTAGAATATTCTAATCATTGACATTCTTTATAAATTCACCATATATATTTTGTGTATATATGTATATATCAATTTGTATCTATATATGCATATATTATGTAAATCCCAGTTAATGTGTCATACATTGTCCCTAAATGATAACTTATAATATTGCAGGATAAATGATAGTCACTGAGGTAACACATATGTGTGGTTTGTAAAAGTGCCCCAAAATTTGAAATTGTAGAGGTGAAACTTTCTAAGGATGATTGGTGCACATGGCTGGGCAACCCCTTACAATATGAGTGTAATCAATACCTAAGAACTATGCGAAGGAGCCAATTCAAATTATCATTCTGCTGAAATTGTGTTTTAGAAATGACCTAGAACCAGGTTTGACAACCAGGGTGCTTGAACAGGAACTGAACAAGGAAGATGTGAATAGACATTGTATTGTGGAAGAAGAAAGGTCAATTGGCCTCATCCGTAGAAAAAGAATTAGTTTTTACAGCAGGAGGCATATCTGCAGTTAAAGAAATAGGGAATGAATATGAAAGAGAGCAAGGGTGGGTACGTGGGACATAGGTAAGGAGGGAGGTGAAAGCCATTAGATTTTCTTATAAGGTCATTTTTAGAATAATTAAACGAATCACTTAAATTGATAACAATGCCCACAGAATAATGACACTTATCATTCCCAAATAATATTTGGGGTACCTGTTACTGGGTTTACTTATGATATGCATTATACATGTTACTTGATTATTTTTTCAAATTCAGATCTGGTGTGAGTTGTCAGTATAGTGAGCCTTTTATTTGAAGTGAGAGAATTAAAAGTGATGAAAAAAGATGGACATGAATTAAAATTCACTAATGAAGCATGAATTGAATGGAGCTCAAAATGCTCTTGTCCTTTTCAGTTTTTGAAGTCCTCCCCAATTTTCAAGGTTGTTCTCACAATGTCCATGACGCTGCAACAACAAGGCACTGTATAATGCAGAACAAATGGAGAAGAATATGACATTGATTTCATGTGACTTATTTGAGGGGGATTGATGGAGTTGTATATATAAATATAAACTACAAATTCAATATTATTTCTTTTTTTAGGCTGGACAACCTATGATGTTTATTAAATGGTGATACCCTCTTTGACAGAAATAAATTAATAAAAACTAACCTGTCTTTGATGTATTCACACCCCATTCCTCCAACTAAATCTTCCATGATCCACCTCTCCCAACTTCATATCTGCTTTTTTGTAAGAAAATTTAGATTAAAGCTTATTTCATATATCAATCACAGCTCCCTCTCCCTCCCCTCCTCCCCTGCTGCCACCAGGGTGAGGCCCTCTATGGCAGATCTCCAAAGTCTGTCATATTATCCTGGGAAGAATGTAGGCCCTCCCCATGTGTTCAGGCTGAGAAAGCTTCTCTCCTTTATGGGCTCCCCAAGCCTATTTGTATGCTAGGGATAATACTGATCTACTACTGGAGGCTCCATAGATTGCCTAGGTCTCCTCCCTGATACCCATGTTCAGGAGGTCTGGATCAGTCCCATGCTAAATTCTCATTCATTAGTCTAGGGTCTATGAGCTGCCCCTTGTTCATGTCATCTGTATCTGTGGGTTCATTAGCCTGGTCTTGACCCCTGTGCTCATCACTCCTCCCTCTCTATCACTGGGTTCCAGGAGTTCAGTTCAGTGTTTAGCTGTGGGTGTCTGCCTCTGCTTCCATCAGCCACTGGATGAAAGCTCTAGGATGGCATATGAGGTAGTTGTCAATGTCATTATTGGGGGAGAGCATTTAAGGTAGTCTCTTCACTATTTCTTAGTTTGTCAGTTTGTGTCATTCCTGCAGATCTCTGGAAATCTCACTAGTGCCAGATCTCTCCTCAATTCTATACTGGCTCGCTTTATTATGTTATATCTCAGCCTGCTCTCCTCTATTCTTCCCGACTCAACCTTCCTGCTCACCCATGTCCTCCTTTCCCCTCCTCTTATCCCCCTCTCTTTTTACCTGCTCCCTCTGCCCTCCCCACATGTTCCAAATCCCTTTAGGAGATCCTGTCCCATTCCCTTTCTCCAGGGTACCATGCATATCTCTCTTAGGGTCCTTCCTCTTTCCCATACTCTCTGGCATTGTTATTGTAGCCAGGGAATTCCTTGTAACATGTCTAAAATCTATATATGAGCAAGTACATACCATGTTTGTCTTTTTGTGACTGGGTTACCACACTCAGGATGGTTTTATTTGCCTGGTGATTTCAAGATTATTTTTTGTGAATGACATTTTATGATGGAGATGATGTGGAGAAAGGGGAATACTATTCCACTGTATGTGGGAGTGCCAACTTGTACAGTCACTTTGGAAATCAGTATAGAGATACCTCAGGAAAAAGGGAATCAGTGTACCACATGGTCCAGCAATTCCACTCATAGGTATATCCCCAAAAGTTGAATATTCATACAACAAGGACATCTTTTAAGGTATGTTCATGGCAGCATTATTTATAATAGCCAGATCCTGGAAGCAACCTAGATGCCCCTCAAATATAGAGTGGATAGAGAAAATGTGGTACATTTACACAATGGAGTACTACTCAAAAATTTTCTTAGTCATTCAATATTTTATGTTTCTGGAAGATACGTCTTTAAATAATGACCCATTTGTGTTTACTGGTTTCATTTCCTATGTAAATTTTCATAAATACTACACTAAGTATCACATTTCTTTTATCAATTATCAATTTTGAATTGTATAATTTAAAGAAACTTTAATAACATATGCACAACTTAAGATAATATTGGTTTAAAAATGCAAGGCTTTCCAGTGGGATAATGGGACACAGTGACAGTGTTATCATGGACTATTAATTTCAATTCAACATTTAGACAATAATGTCCCTGGATATCTTATGTGGATTAATTTTTCTAAAAAGAGGGAAAGTATGTAATTTTCTCACAACATGTAGGGTAAACTTCAGTTCTTCCTACTTTTCTTTGACTAAAAACAGGTTTTAGTCAAACATAAATGGGGAAGAAGTTTTCTGAGTGTGTTTTCATATTTATGTTACTTATGCAAGGACTTTTTCTTTTTCTGGAACATAAAAGATATTTAATAGATGTAGTTTTTTTCTATTGGAACATATTTAATTATTTCTTGTTTTACTTCTTAATTTTAAAATTTTAATTAGAAACAATCTTGTTTTACATGTTAATCCCAGTTCCCTCTGCCTCCCTTCCTCCCCTGCCCCCCTTGGTCCTCTATTCCATCCCCTTTCTGCTCTCCAGGGAGGATGAGGCCTTCCATGGGGGATCTTAAAATCTGTCACATCATTTCAAGCAGGGCATATGACCTCCCCCGTTGTGTCTAGGCTGACAGACATTCCCTTTATGTAGAATTGGCTCCATAAGTCCTTTTGTGCAATAAGGATAAATACTGTTTCACTACCAAAGACCCCATAGACTGTCCAGGCCTCCTAACTGAAATCCATGTTCAGATGGTCTGGGTTGGTACTATGCATGTTTCCCAAATATCAGTTTGGTATCGAATCAGTTCCCCATTGTTCAGGGCAGCTGTTTCTGTGTATTTTTCCAGCCTGGTCTTCACCCCTTTGCTCACCATTCTTCCTTCTCTGCAACTGGGTTCCAGGATTTTGCTTCATTTATTAGCTATGGATGTCTGCTTCTCCATCAGCTACTAGATGAAGGCTCTAGTATGGCATATAAGATAATCATCAATCTCATTATAGGAATAGGCCTTTTAAGATAGTCTCTTCACAAAAACCAGGCTGTGCATCCACGCTTGCATTCCAGTACCTGGGGATTTCCTGGAGACTCCCACAGAGTTTCCCATCACAGCAGAAGTCTAGCACCTCAGATCCCAGGTCTTCTCTTCCACCAACTTGACCAGGGGACTAGGAAGAAGAGTAAGCATCTCAGATTCCTGGACTACTTCTACATCCATAGAATCAGAACTAGGATGAGGAATAGAAGAACTGCCAGAGTATTGGACTTGCTTGCAGCCACCGAAAGGGAACTCTGATCCCCTAACTAGCAGACCAGTAAGGAGCTATTTCTGCACCCACAAGAGGAAGAGATGGGATAGAGACAAAACAAAAATACACTCAGCAACAGAAAAACAAATATGACATCACCAGATTCTAGAGACTCCACACCAGCAAGACTCCAACATTCCAAGGCAAATGAAGCAGAAGAGAAGGACCTTAAAAACAACTTCATGAAAATGATAGAGGCCCTAAAAGAGGATATAGGATAATCACTCAAAGAAATGGAAGACAAAACAAACCAAAATATGCGAGAAATGGAAGAAAAACCAAATAAAAAATGCAAGAAATGGAAGGAAAAACAAACCAAAATATGTAAGAAATAGAAGAAAAACAAACCAATAAATGCAAGTAATGGAAGAAAAAACAAACAAAAAATTCATAAAATTCAACAAATGAAAGAAAAGATAAACTGAAAATTGCAAGGAACAATTCACACATTACAAGGGTTGAAAGCTGAAGTAGAGACAATTAAAAAAACACTGTCTGAAAAAAGGCTGGAAATAAAAAAGCTGGACAGACAGTCAGGTACTACAGATGCAAGCATTACCAACAGAATACAAGAGATGGAAGAGAGAATCTCAGGTGTTGAAGATACACTGAGAGAAATGCATTTATTAACTAAAGAAAACCTTAAGACCAACAAATCACTATCAAAAACATCCAGGAAATACGGGACACCATGAAAAGACCAAACCTAAGAATAATAGGTATAGAAGAAGGTGAAGAACCTACCTCAAATGGGCAGAAAACATATTAAACAAAATCATTGAAGAAAACATCCAAAAAAGAAAGACATGCAAAGGAAGTTACAGGAAGCTTACAGAACACCAAATAGAGTAGAACAAAAAAAAGTCCCTTCACCACCTAATAATCAAGACCCCAAATATACAGAATAAAGAAAGAATATTAAGAGCAGCTAAGGAAAAAGGTCAAATAGAATATAAAGGCAAGCCTATCAGAATTACAACAAATTTCTCCATGGAAACTCTGAAAGCAAGAAGGTCTGGATAGATATTCTAACAAAACTAAAAGACCATGGATGCCATCCCAGACAACTATAAATGGCAAAGCTCTCAACCAGTATAGATGGAGAAAATAAGACATTTCATGACAAAACTAGATTCAAGCAATATGTATCCCTTAACCCAGCCCTACAGAAAGTTCTGGAAGGAAAATTCCAACCCAAAGAATTTAACTACAACCAGAAAAACATAGGCATTAGATAGTCACACTTTACCAACAGCCAAAAGATAAAAGGGATAGAATTCTACACATAATTCCACCACCAACAAGCATTCCAAATCAAAGAAGAATGAACAATCAATGATCATTAATATCCCTCAATATTAATGGCCTTAACTCACCCATGAAAAGACCCAGGCTAACAGAATGTATTCGAATACAGAACCCATCCATCTGCTACATGAAAGAAACACACCTCACCCTCAAAGGCAGATATTTACTGAGAGTTAAATGTTGGGAAAATATTTTCTAATCAAATGGACCCAAGAAACAAGCCGGGGTGGTGATCCTAATATCTAACTAATTAGACTTTAAAATAAAATTAATCCAAAGAGATTAAGGAGGTCATTACATTCTTATCATTGGTGAAATTCTCCAAGATGACGTTTCAATTTTGAACATCTATGCCTCAATTCCAAGGGTATCCATGTTCATAAAAGAAACACTACTAAAACATAAATCACATATAAAACCCCACACACACTTATAGTGGGAGACTTCAAAAACACACTCTCACCCCTAGACAAGAATAACAGAATCTCAACAAAGAAGCAAATAGTCTAATAGAAGTAATGACCCAATTGGGATTAACAGACATCTATAGAACATTCCATCCACACAAAAAAGAATATACCTTCTTCTCACCACCACATGGAACCTTCTCAAAAATCGACCACATACATGGCAATATATCAAAACTCAGCAGCTACAAAAAACTGGAATAACTCTATGCATCTTATAAGAACACCATGCGTTAAAATTAGAATTCAACAACAACACAAATTGCAGAAACACTACAAACTCATGGAACTTGTATAATGCACACCTGCACCATTCCTGGGTCAAAGAAGACATAAAAAAAGAAATTAAAGACGTCCTAGAATTCAATGAGAATGAAGACACAACATAGACCAACCTATGGGACACTTTGAAAGAAGTTCTACGTGGAATTTCATAGTAATAAGTGCCCACATGAAGAAATTGGAGAATAGTTATAATAGAGAATTAACAGCACAGCTGAAAGCTCTAGAACAAAAAGAAGCAAACTTTGCCAGGAGGAGTACACGCCAGGGTATAATCAAATTGAGGGCTGAAATCAATAAAGTAGAAACTAGGAAAACAATGCAAAGAACCAACCTAATGAATAGTTGGTTCTTTGAGAAAATCAACAATATAGACAAAACTTTGCCCCAACTTACCAAAGAGCAGAGTGTGAATATGCAAATTAACAAAATCAGAAATGAAAACGGGACATAACAATGGACTCTGAGGAAATTCAGAGCATTATCAGCTCATATTTTAAAATCTGTACTACAAAAAATTTGAAAATTTAAAGGAAATGGACGACATCCTGGATAGCTATTACTTTCCAAAATTAAATCAAGAACAGATAAGCAATTTAAATAGACCTATAACCCCTATGGAAATAGAAGCAGTCATCAAAAGTCTCCCAACCAAAAAAAAGCCCAGTCCCAGATGGCCTCAGTGCAGAATTTTACCAGAAATTCAAAGAACAGCTTATAACAATTCTTCTCAAAGTATTCCATGCAATAGAAGCAGAAGGGTTTTTTGCCAAACTCTTTCTATGAGGCTTCAATAACCTTGATCCCCAAGCCACACGAAGACACAACTAAGAAAGAGAACTTCAGACCAATATCCCTCATGAACATTGACACAAAAAATACTCAATAAAATACTGGCAAATCAGATCCAATAACACATTAAAACAATCATTCAACACTATCAAGTAGGTTTCATCTCAGGGATGCAAGGACGGTTTAATATACAAAAATCGATCAATATATTCCACCATATAAACAAGCTGAAAAACAAAAATCACATGATCATTTCACTAGATGCAGAAAAAGACTTTGATATAATCCAACACCCTTTCATGATAAAGGTCCTGGAGACATCTGGGATAACAGGAACATATTTAAACATAATAACAGCTATATGCAGCAAACTAACAGCCAGCATCAAACTAAATGGACAGAAACTCAACGCAATCCTGCTAAAATGAGGAACAAGACAAGGCTGTCCACTCTCTCCATACCTTTTCAATATTATACTTGAAATTCTAGCCAGAGCCATATGACAACAAAAGGAGATCAAGGGGGAACAAACTGGAAAGGAAGAGGTCAAACTTTCACTATTTGCAGATGATAAGATAGTTTAGATAAATGACCCAAAGAACTCTACCAGGAAACACTTACAGCTGATTATTACCTTCAGTAAAGTGGCAGGCTACAATTCCTACTCAAGAAAATCAGTAGTCCTACTATATACAGTTGATAAAAGGGCTGAGAAAGAAATCAGAGAAGCATCACCCTTTACAATTGCCACAAACACAATAAAATACCTTGGGGTAATGCTAACCAAACACGTGAAAGACCTGTATTGCAAGAACTTTGAGTCTTTAAAGAAAGTAATTAAAGAAGACATCAGAAAATGGAAAGATCTCCCATGTTCTTGGATAGGCAGGATTAACGTGGTAAAAACACCTTCCAAAAGCAATCTACAGATTCAATGGAATCCCCTTTAAATTACCTGCACAATTCTCCACAGACCTTGAAAGAACAAGAATCAACTTTGTATGGAATAACAAAAGACCCAGGATAGCCAAAACAACCTCATTCAACAAAGTACCATCTGGAGGCATCACCCTCCCTGACTTCAAGCTCTGGTATAGAGCCATTGTGTTGAAAACAGCTTTGTATTGGCACAAAAATTGACAGGTACACCAATGGAACTGAAAAGAAGCTAAAAGTATACAATGGAAAGAAGAAAGCACCTTCCACAAATGGTGCTGGTATAACTGGGTAGTGGCATGTAGAAGAATGTGGATGGATCCATGTCTATCACCATGGACAAAACTTAAGACCAAATGGATCAAAGACCTCAACCAAATTCCAGTCACAATATACCTCTTAGAAGCAAAAGTGTTTGATACCCTTGAATGAATTGGTACAGAAGACTGCTTCCTGAATGTAACACCTGTAATACACACACTGAGGTCAACAATTAATACATGAGATCTTCTGAAACTTAGAAGGTTCTGTATGGCAAAGGACACAGTCAATAAGACCAAAAGGCAGCCCACAGATTGGGAAAAGATATTCACTAAACCCACATCTGACAGAGGGCTGATCTCCAAAATTTACAAAGAACTCAATAAGCACTCTCCAAAACACCAGAGGATGCAACTAAAATGGTCTACAGAACTAAATAGAGATTTCTCAACAGAGGAGTCGAAAATGGCTGAGAGGCACTTGAGGAAGTGCTCAACATCCCTAGCTAGTAGGGGAATGCAAATCAAAATAACTCTGAGATGTCCTTTATCTCCTGTCAGAATGGCTAAAATAAAATACACCAATGACATTTTATGCTGGAGTGGATGTACAGAAAGAGAAACACTCCTTCACTGCTGGTGGGAATGCCAACTAGTACACCCACTTTGGAAATCAGTATTGAGATTCCACAGAAAAATTGGAATCAGCCTACCAGAAGATGCAGCAATACCACTCGTAAGCATATATCCAAAGATTTACATTCATACAACAAGGACATCTGTTCCACTATGTTCATAGCAGCTTTATTTGTAATAGCCAGAACATGGAAGCAACCTAGATGCCCCTTAAGTGAATATTGGATAGAGAATGTATGGTACATTTACACAGTGGAGTACTATTCAGCAGAAAAAAATCAGCATAATCTTGAAATTTGCATGCAAATGGATGGCACTAGAAGAAACAATCCTGAGTTAGGTAATCCAATCACAAAAACACAAACATTGTATGTAGTCTCTCACATATGAATTTTAGACATGGATCAGGGGAGTGTCAGCTTACAATTCCATGGCCAGAGAGTCTGGAAAACAGCCTTCATCCAATTACTGGTGGAAGCTGAATCAAACACCCACAGCTAAACACCGAGTTGACTTCAAGGAATCTAGTGACAGAGAGGGAGGACTGATGAGCAAAGGGGTTAAGACTGGGCTGGTTTAATCCCCAGAACCAGCTGACCTGAACAAGTGGTAGCTCTTAAATTCCAGACTGATAGCTGGTAATCCAGTATGGGACTGATCCAGATCCCCCTTTTTTGGGTGTTAGTGAGGAGGTCTAGGCAATCTATGGGACCTTGAATATATCAGTATTTATACAAATGGGCTTTGAGTTCCCATCCCACAATGAATGATACACTCTCACCCTGGACTCTTGGGAGAGGGCATTGGCCCTGACCTGGCTGAAATGACAGACTATGGACACACCCATGGAGGGAGGGTATATTGAGGGGGTTGGGTGGAGGGTGTGTGAGGAAGGGAAGGAAAGCAAGAGGGACCTGGGATTGATATTTGAACCAACATTTTTTCCAATTTAATTTAAATGTTGAAAAAAGAACATATTCAGCAACAGACAGATAAATATTGCACCCCCAGTGTATATGGTCTTTACACCAGGAAGACCTGAACATCAGAACACAGATGAAGCAGAAGGGAAACACACTAAAATTGATTATATGAACATGATAGTGACCCTCAAAAGGAAAGGAAAAACAAAATGAAAGAAAAAAACAAAGAAAAATTAAAGTATTGGAGGAAAAGAGAAACAAAATACTGCAAGAAATAAATCTCTTGAAGAAAACAAGGAAAACAAAGAAAAAACAACCCAACAAATGAAGGAGACAATTCAAGCAGTGCAAAACTTGAAAGCTGAAGTAGAGAAATATAAAAAAACAAAACAGTCTTCGTCATGCAGGGAATGGAAGAGCTGGGAAAATCATCAGGAACTACAGATGCAAGCATAACCAAGAGAATACAAGTAATGGAAGAGAAAAATCTAAGGAGTGGAAGATACACTAGGAGAAATAGTTACATCTATGAAAGAATATCTTAATTTCATCAAGATACTAACACAAAATATCCAGGAAATTCTGGAAACCATGAAAAGGTCAAGCCTAAGAATATTAGGTATAGAAGAAGATTAAGAAAATCACCTCAAAGGAGCATAAAACATATTCAACAAAATCATAGACAACAACTTTCACTACCTAAAGAAAGACATGCCAATGAAAGCACAAGAAGTTTATAGGACACCAAATAGAGTGAACCTCAAAAAAAAGTCCCCTAACCACATAATAACAAAAACAGCAAACATACAGAATGAAGAAAGAATATTGAGAGCACCAAAAGAAAATGGCCAAGTAACATATAAAGGTAAACCTAGCAGAATTACACCTGATTTCTGCCTGGAAACTCTGAAAGCCTGAAGGTCCTGGACAGATATTCTGCCAACACTAAAAGGCCACAATGCCAGCCCAGACTACTATACCCAGCAAAGATTTCAACCACAATAGATGAAAAAACCAAACCAGATTTAAACAATACATATCCACTAATCCAGCCCTACAGAAAGTACTGGAAGTTAAACTCCTACCCTTGGAATTTAACTACACTCTCTAAAACACACTTTACCAACAGCCAAATGAAAAAATGCAAGGGAAACTACACACTCTTTATGTTCCTTCTAAAAGTTCCTTTGAGGTCTGTTGGGGACTGCTGGAACATTGAACAAAATGGAGTCTGTCAGCCATTTCTTGGCCTTCTGCCTATATGACTGCGAGCACACATGCCCTTGAGACAAAGGAAAAGGTTAACCATAAAAGTTAAATTTACACAGGGCAGCCCACCCGCCTAGCCAGGGGGAAGTAACCCTTATAGAGCAATTGTCTTTGTTAACAAAAGGTTAAAGTGTTCCTTTGAATACTTCCTACCCCTCCCTAATTCCTGCACCTGACTTACGCTGACAAGCATTTGTGGAATGCGACTGATGACTGATGGAAAATTATAGATTTGTCTTTACCTTATTTGGTGTATATTTGAGTTGAGACTTGATTGGCATGCTTGTACCGCCCCCTGAGATTTTTTTTCTATAAGAATCATCTCACCCCCAAAATAAATGCTCTTGATCAGCAAAAGTTGTCTTGAGCCTGTTTCCTTTAACCTCTTGAAGTTTACTTTTAAGATCGGATCTGCTCGTGAAGACCCACCAAATTTGTAGCGACCCTCATCACCTCATCCCCATGGGTCAGGAGGCCCCTCCGGGGGTCGAAGAGGTCCTTCTAAAAAGTCTCTAAAAGTTCCTTTTCATTCCACATGGTTTCTAGTTTTTATACCCACAGGCACATTTAACAACTCTCTGGCAATAGGGTGTGCATGTCTGTGAGAGCCAGGAATGAGGATAGGATCTTGAGAAAAGCAGGTGCTTCACATCTCCCCTCAGATGTGATTCACAAAACATCCTGGCAAACTTAAGTTTTAGAGTGGACATGACTTGCAACATGTGCTGCTTACTGATTAAAAGGGGCTTTTTAGCATCACACCAAAGAGAAAACATAGGTTATGTAATGTGAGATTTGGAGGCTACAGCTCTTACCACTGACACCAGTGAAAACAAATACCTTTCTCTGTGACCTATTCTTGAAAACAAAGCACCCAGTATCTATTCTACACACAGCCAAATTCATAGTAAAAAATATTCTGGAGTTGATGCTTAAAGTAGTAATTGCTACTTCTGCAGTAAATGATCAAAGCTCACAGAAGTATACTCAATTTGGGTCTTTGGTTTGTTTCACTGGTCTACATGTCTCCTTTTGTGACCATACCTATTGTTTTTTATTACTATGATTTTGAATGGAATCTTAAGATATGGGAGGGTAATTAATTAGCATTGTCTATTTTGCTTAGGATTATTTTGAGTGTCTGGGGTCTTTGTGGTTCCACATGAATTTTTAGGGAATTTTTATTATGTTTATATGATGAAAGAGGTGGGCGTTTTTATTGAATTTTATTGACTCTGTGAATAACTTCTGGTATAAGGGTCATTTGCACATTGTTAATTCTACAAATCCAAGCCCATGGATGTCTTTTTCAGTTTCTAGTGTTTTTCTCTATTTTCTTGAGAGTTTCACAGTTTTTATTGCAGAGGTCCTTCACTTCCTAGGTTAGATATTCATGGACATTTTATTTTCTTTAGGGCTATTTTAAATCAAAGTATATCCATGATCTCCTTCTCTGTATGTTTGTTGTTGGAATGTAGAAAAGCTATTGATTTGTGTGAGTTGAGTGTATATCCTGCCATATTGCTGAATTTATTTCTTATTTCTGGAAATTTTCTGGTAGAATTATTGGCATCTGTAATGTAAAGAGTGATTGTTTTAATAAGAATGGCAAAGGCTCCTATATTCTTTATGGAGAGTAACCTTGCTCAGGCTACACACACTAGTGTGGGGATGGTGAAGTGCCTTGGTTCTTCCTCAATGAGATTACTGGACAGACTTAGTTTACCTCCAAAAGGAGGATTTACCCTCTTGCTCAGCCTAGACACAGGAGTGTAGGGGTTGTGTGGTGCCTTCGTCCTAGCTCAGTGAGATTATTGGGCAGACTTAGTTGATTTCCTAGGGAAGGCATTACCTTCTCTGAGGAGCAGATGGGAATGGGAGTAGAGGAGGGAGGGAAACTGGGACTGGGATGTAAACATTAAATTAATAAAAAAATTAAAAGTAAAGATGTGTGGTCCTGTTGGAAGAAGTGTGAGTCTGATTTTGATGCTTCAAAAACCTATGTCAAGTCCAGTGTCTCTCTTGGCCTACAGATCAAGACTTAGCTCTCACCTCCTTATTCAGAGCCATGAGTGCCACTCTGTTCTCCACCATCATGATAATAGACTAAACCCCTGAAAGTATAAACAATCTTCTAATTAAATGTTTTTTTTAAAAAATAAGCATTGGTCATGGTGTCTCTTCACAGCAACAGAATACTGACTAGGACATATAGTATCATATCTATAAAAAGGGAAAACTTGACTTTTTCTTTCATTATTTTTTGCAACCCCTTCTTTTCCTTCTCTTGCCTTAGTGCTCCAGCTACTTAGTATGTTCAGCACTATGTCAAAAAAGAGTGGGGATAGTGAACATCTCTATTTCATTCCTTTCTTCAGTAGGATTCAAGGTCTTTACCATTTAGGATGATGTTGGCTTTGTGTTTCATGAATACACTTTTTGTTTTGTTGAGGTAAGTAGATAGGGCTGGTACTGGAAGAATTCAAGAATTTGGCTGTGACTTGTTTGGGCTTGGTAGTGGTGGTGATATTGATGGTGGGATAGTGGTCAGATTAATCCAGGCTACAGGATGTAGGATCCTACGGAAACCTAGCTCTCTAATTCCTTCATTAAATTTTGTTTATCCTTTGAAAACGTCATAAGATTTGTCTAACTGTCTGTTTGTCTGTCTGCCCTATATTTATTCATAACTCTCTATCATTTACTTTTCATGTACCACCTCTTTCCAGATCCTGCTCCCTTCTTACCTACCCAACTTCACACACACTCTCTCTGTCTTAAAAATTGGAACTAAAGTCAAAAGGAAAAAAAGATACTCTTTATTTTAACACAGGCATCTGCCATTGCACGATGGCCATTTTCACATTTTTTTCAGTTAATGAGCATAGAGGTCCTTTCTGTCTTCTATTGTCTTCCTAAATTTCTGTCTTCAGTGTTTTAATGTGTACATTATAGTAGCTTTTCTCATAAGTTTATTATAAGATTTTTAATTTTTTGTACCTATTTTGAATGACATTTTTCTCCACCTTCCTTCTGACTACACTTTCCTCTGTACTACAAATTTTTGTTTGTTTTTATGATCTTTCTTTCTTACTCTTGATTTTTGTTTGTAAATTTTATGATCTTTCATTGTGATAACATTACTTGTTCTGGAAATTTTCTGATGAGATGTTTACTGCCTTTTATGTATAGAAAAATGTTATCTGAAAAGAAGGAAACCTTGAATTTTCTTTCCTATTTTATTCATTTTATTTCTCTTATCTATCTGACATCTGTAGCTAAGTCTTCAAACACTGTATGAATAGGAATTCACAATAGAGAAAATAGTTGTAAAGAATTAGCTGGAGTTGAAGGGAGAAGAGAGGAAATACTTAGGGTTGAGTGAACACTGCATTGGATTCACGCATGAAATTGTCACTGGGACCTCATGAGGAGAAAATAGACTTTACTTAGCATCCACAAAAAAATTCTCAGAACAGATGATAAATTTATTTGTTAATGTTGCTATGTCTCGTGGTCTTGAACAAAATAAGATAAAACTGGTAACTAGGAAAAAGATATTAGAAGGATATAAGAATGAAGGTACTTTTTAGTCTGCCTACACTCTGCTGGAGAGGTGAGTGTGGGTTCTGCTTGGGACTATCTACTCCATCCCTTCTTGGGTAATCTTTGGTCTGCTCTGTGTGTAAGAGATCTGCCCCCAGGAGGCAGGACCTTCCAGAGACTACTCACATCTCAGTGTTTTTCTGCCTCCACCCATCTGGAAAGGTAAGTGTGGGCTTTGGTTAGGCCCATGCCCCATCCTCTTCTTAGAGTTTCCTTGGTCTGCTGGGCATGCAGAACTGCCCTGGTAGGCAGGAACTTCCAGAACCTTCCAACATCTAATTCTTGACCCAATTACACTCACCAGAAGAGGAGAGGAGATACCCTAGATGCGCCCACTGGTAGAAGGGATGGGAGAATGACAGTGTAAGAACACATTCAACAACAGAAAGACCAATGTGATGACACGAGAGTCTAGGGACACTACCCCAGCAAGACCTGAGCATCCCAATGAAGATGAAGAAGAAGAGAATGACCTTAAAACAACTTTATGAAGATGATGGAGACCTTCAAAGAAGAAATGAGAAAATCCCTTAAAATAGAAGTAAAAACAAACAAAAATACAAGAAATAGAGCAAAAGACAAGCCAAAAAAATTCTGGAAATAAACATATATCTTAAAGAAAGCCAAGAAAACCCAACCAAACAATTGGAGGAAATAATTCAAACTGTTCAAGGCATGAAAGCTGAAATAGAAACAATAAAGGAAACAGAATGAAGGAATTCTGGAAGTAGAAAACCTGGGTAAATGACTAGGAACTACTGATGTAATCAAAACCAAGAGAATACAAGAGATTGAGGAGAGAATCTCGGGTGTTGAAGATTCGTAGATATAATTGCTTCATCAACCAAATAAAATTCTAAGTCCAACAAATATCAAACACAAAATATCCAGGAAATATGGGAAATTGTGAAAAGGCCAAACGTAAGAATAATAAGTATAGAAGCAGGTGAAGAAATACCGCTCCAGGGTACAGAAAATATATTCACCAAAATTGTACAAGAAAACTTTTCAATCTAAAGAAGGACATGTCTGTGAAAGAACCAGAAGCTTACAGAAAACCAAATAGAGTGGAACACTAAAAAAGTCTCCTCGCCACAAAAATAATCAAAACACCAAACATACAGAATAAAGAAAGAATATTAAGAGCAGCAAAATAACATATAAAGGCAAAACTATTAGAATTATAACCGATTTCTCAATGGAAACTCTAAAAGCAAGAAAGCCCTGGATAGCTATTCTACAAATGATAAAGGACTATGGATGCCAGCCCAGACTACTATACCCAGCAAAGCTTTCAATCACTATAGATGGATAAAAGAAAATTTTCTATGACAAAATCAGTTTTAAACAATACATATCCACTAATCCAGCCCTACAAACCAAGAAAGTTAGATTAACTAAAAAACACAGGCAATAGATGTTTTCACATACCAAAAACCAAAAGAAAAAAAAGAGTGAGGGTGAAACTACAGACAATACCTCTACCACCACCAAATCATAAAGAAACAAGAATTAAAAATAAATGTTTATTAATATCCTTCAATATCAATGGTCTTAACTTGCCTATGAAAAGACTCAGGATAACAGAATGGATACAAAGACAGAACTCATTCTTCTGCTGCATACAAGAAACACACCTCACCTTCAGAAACAGATTTTACCTCAGAGCAAATGTTTGGGAAAATATTTTACAATCAAAGGGACCTAAGAAACAAGCTGGTGTAGCTATCCTTTTATCTAAAAATTAGACTTTAAATTAAAATTAATCAAAAGAGATGAAGAAAGGCTTTTCATATTCATCACAGGAAATATTGTTAAATAAAGTGTCAATTTTGGGCATCTATGCACCAAATACAAAGATACCCAAATTCATAAAATAACATTACTAAAATTCAAATCACATGTAAAACCTCACACACTCATAGTGGGAGACTTCAACACCCCACTGTCACCAATTGATAGGATTACCAGTCGGAAACTTAACAAAGAAACAAAGCAGGTAACAGAAGTTATGACCCAATTGGGTTTAACAGACATCTATAGAACAGTCCATCCAAACACAAAAGATTATACCTTCTTCTTTGCTCTACATGGAACTGTCCCTAAAACTGATCACATACTCAGTAACAAAACAAACCTCAAGAGATGCAAAAGAAATTGGAATAATGACTTCTATATTATGGGATAACCATGGCTTAAAGGTAGAATTCAACAACAGCACAAATTGCAGAAACCCTACAAACTCATGTGCAATTGCATCACTCCTGGGTCAAGGAAGAATTAAAGAAAGAAATTAAAAATTAAACACTTCCTAAAATTCCATGAAAATAAATATAACACATACCAAAACATATTAGACCTTTGAAAGCAGTACTAAGAGCTAAGTTCATAGCAATAAGTGCCCATATGAATAAACTGGAGAATAGTACACTGGATAATAACAGCAATCTGAAAGATCTAGAACAAAAAGAAACAAACTAACCTAGGAGGAGTAGATGCCAGGAAATAATCAAACCGAGGGATGAATTTAATAAAGTGGAAACAAGGAAAAATCCAAAGAACAAATGAAACAAAGAGTTTGTTCTTTGAGAAAATCAATGAGATAGGCAAACCTTTATCCAAAGTAACCAAAGACAGAGAAAGAACATGCAAATTAACAAAATCAGAAATGAAAAGGGGGACATTAAAACAGACACCATGGAAATCCAGAGAATCATCAGATCATACTTTGAAAACCTGTACTCCACAAAATTGGAAATTTGAAAGAAACGGGATATTTTTTAAATCAGGAACAGATAAGAAATTTTAATAGACCTATTACCCCTAAAACAGTTTTCAAAATAATCCCCCCCCCAAAAAGCTCAAAGCTCAGGGCAAGATGGTTTCGTTGCAGAATTGTACCGGGAATTCAAAGAAGAGCTAATACCAATACTCCTAAAGGTGTCTACGTAACAGAAGCAGAATGGTCATTGCCTAACTCTTTTTATGAGGCTATAATTACCTTGGTACCCAAACAAAAAGACACAACCAAGAAAGAGAACTACAAACCAATCTCACTCATGAACAGTGATGCAAAAATAGTCACTAAAACACTGGCAAATCGAATCCAAGAACACATCAGAAGAATCATCCACCATGATCAAATAGGATTCATCCCAGGGATGCAGGGATGGTCCAACATATAAATATCCTTTAATTTAATCTACCATATCAACAAACTGAAAAGGAAAAAACACATGATTATCTCAATCGCTGCTGAAAAAGCCTTCTACAACATCCAACACCACTTTGTGATAAAGGTGTTGGAATGACCAGGAACACAGCTATACCTGATAAAGGCAATGTAAAGTAAGTTGACAGTCAACATGAAACTAAATGGAGAGAAACTCAATCCAATAACTCTAAAATCTGGTACAAAACAAGGTTTTCCACACTTTCCATATCTTTTCAATATTGTACTTGAAGTTGTAGCTAGAGCAATAAGACAACAAAAAGAGATCAAGGGGA
The DNA here is from genome assembly GCF_017639785.1 of Mesocricetus auratus. Taxonomy (NCBI): domain Eukaryota; kingdom Metazoa; phylum Chordata; class Mammalia; order Rodentia; family Cricetidae; genus Mesocricetus; species Mesocricetus auratus. The sequence goes on along the minus strand of NW_024429235.1, from coordinate 1,286,191 downwards.
TACAAATTGAAAATAAAGATGTGAAACTTTATATACGGCATACGTGGCTCAAAAAATTCTACCAGTGAATTCTACAACTGTTAAACACCTTCAGCATAGTGACAGGATTCAAAATCAATTCAATAAAAATTCAGAAGCCCTAGTGTATATAGGTGATAAATGGGCTGAGTAAGAAATCAGAGAAACATCACCCTTTACAATAGCTACAAGCAAAATAAAGTAACTTAGGGTAACTCTAACCAAACATGTGAAAGACCTGTATGACAAGAGGTTTGAGTCCTTAAAGAAAGAATTCAAAGAAGATACAGAAAATGGAAAAATCTCCCATGCCCTTGCATAGGTAGGATCAACACAGTAAAATTGGCAATCTTACTAAAAACAATCCAAAGATTCAATGCAATTCCCATCAAAATCCCAACACAATTATTCACAGACCTTGAAAGGACAAAACTTTATATGGAAAACCAAAAAGCCCAGGATGGGTTAAACAACTCTGTACAATAAAGGAACATCCAGAGGCATCACTATCCTTGCCTTCAAGCTCTTCCATAGAGCAATAGTAATGAAAACAGCTTGGTATTGGCACAGAAACAGACAGGTTGGCCAATGGAATTGAATTGAAAACCCTCATATTGACCCACACAACTATGAACGCCTGATTTTTGTCAAAAAAATTATACGATGGTTAAAAGAAGCATCTTCAACAAATGGTTCTGGAACAACTGGATGCTGACATGTAGAAGACTGCAGCTATATTCTTATCTGTCAGCATGCACAAAAGTTAAGTCAAAATGGATGACAAAACTCAACATGAAACTAGCCACAGTGAACCTCCTAGAAAGTGAAGCAGGAAATACTCTTGAACAAATTGTTACAAGAGAACACTTCATGAACATAACTCCAGTAGCACAGACACTAATATTGACAATCAATAAATGGGACTTCCTGAAAATGAGAAACTTGTAAGGCAAAGGACATAGTCAACAAGACAAAATGGCAGCCCACAGAATGGGAAAAGATATTCACCAACCCCACATCTGACAGAGGTCTGATTTCTAAAATATACAGTGAACCTAAGAAGCTAGTCTCTAAAACACCAAAGCACCAAAATAATCCAGTTAAAAAGTGGGGTACAAAACTAAATGGAGTAGTTTCAATAGAGGAATATAAAATGGCTAAACGACACTTATGAAAGTGCTCAACATCCTTAATCATCAGGGAAAGGCTATTCATACCAACTCTGAGATACCAATTTACTTCTGTCAGAATGGCTACAATAAAAAAAATATCCATGACAGTCTATGTTGGAGAGGATATAGAGAAAGGGAAACACTCCTCCATTGCTGGTGGTTTCTTGGGAAAATTGGATTCTGTCTTGCTCAAGATTCCACTCTTGGGTGTATACCCAAAAGATGCACATTCATACAGCAAGGACATTTGTTCAACTATATTCATAGCAGCATTATTTGTAATAGCCAGAACTTGGAAGCAACCTAGATGCTCCTCAACTGAAGAGTGGATAGAGAAAATGTGGTATATTTACACAATGGAGTACTATTCAGCAGAAAAAAATAACAGAATCTTAAATTTACAGGCAAATGGATGGAGCTAGAAAACCATGTTGAGTGAGGGACCAAGTCACAAAAAGTGAAACATGGTATGTACTTACTCATATATGGATTTTAGACATAGAGCAAAGAGTTATTAGCCTACAATACACATTGCCAAAGAAGCTAGGAAATTAGGAGGACTCCAAGGGAGACATACATTGCCCCTTGGAGAAGAGGATAGGTACAAGATATCCTGAGCTAATTAGGAGCATGGGGGGAAGAGAGAGAGAGCTAGAAGAAAGAGATTGGGAGAAGAGGAGGGGAGAGGAGGACATGAGGCAGTAGGAAGATTGAGTCAGATGAAGAATGGAGGAGAGTAAGAATAGAGATAACATAATAGAGGATCAGTTATAGGTTTAAAGAGAAATCTGGCACTAGGGAAATATCCAGTGTGCTACCAGGATGAAACCAACTAACAATTAAAGTGATACTGGATTGGTTACCTTAAATGGCCTTCTCAATAATGAGATTGATGACTACCTCATATGCACCCTAGGTCCCTCATCCAGTAACTGATAAAAGAAGAAGCTAAACACTGAGCTGAACCCCTTGAATCCAGTTTCGGAGACGGAGGAGTGATGAGCACATGGGTTAAGATCAGATGGAGAAATCCAGGGAAACAGCTGACCTGAAGGAGAGGGAGCTCAGAGACCCCAGACTGATAGCTGGAAAACAGATTAGGACTGATCCACACCCCCTGAATATTGGATTCAGTTAGGAGACCTGTGCAATACACGGGACCTCTGGTATTGGATTAGTTTTCATTCCTAGTTTATGAATGGAGTTTGGGAGCCCATTTCACATAGAGGGACACTCTCAGCCTAGACCCACAGTAGAGGGCCTAGGCCCTGCTTCACATGATGTAACAAACTTTGAGGATCCCCCATGGAAGGCCTCTCCCACTCTGGGAAGCAGAAAGGGATGGGATTGTAGGTAGGTAGGGGGCAGGTGAGGAGGGGATCAAGAGGGAACAATGATTGACATGTAAAATGAGATTTTTTCTAATTCAAATATAAAACCACAAGAATAACACACAGAACCAGAAAAAAACAGAACTTTCCAATGTAGGACTTTGCTGGAGGAAGTCAATCAGTAGTGGCTGCTCTCAGATTCTTCTTGACCACTTGGCTACTCTGCCTCCTGGGACACTCTGATATACACTAATCTGCTCTAGTACCATCTGTTATGATGCACTGAAATTTCTCAAACTGAGAAATATAAATATGTCCTCTTTAAAAAAAAGAAAACCGATTTTAAACTACATATTTTACATATAGGGTTCACCATTTGTTCAAATAGAATTTTAAATTTCCCAGTTCTAATTCTTCTTAGGTAAATGTCTATAAATTGTACCCATGAAAATAAAGCCCTTGGGATAACAGTATATGTATAAAAGGAGTTTTGAGTCCAAAATGTCTGAAAACAACGTATTTGAAGGTAAATTCTAAAAATACTTTCATTTTCAGCTGTAAGAAATCAGGGGAAAAGTCTGATGTCTGAAAATCCTGAGATCAGTTTGGAGTAGTTGACCAGATGGCATTTTCTACTTACAGGTCATAAAGGATGGGTGGCCTTGTGACATGTGAAGACTCCAAGTACAGAGGAAGATATTGTTGAAGTCCTGTCGACATTGGGATTTTCTTTTCTCTGGGAATATCTTTACATTGATTGTCATAGTTACTGCTTCTAAAACTAGTAAAGTACTCATTAAGGACTATGAGTTTCACAGTTCAATGATCTTTTATACGAAGCCAAATGATGTTTTAAAATAGCCTCCAGTAACATGGAAGTAACTTTCTTAGGTACATGAATTGGATCCTTGTGTTTTAGCACAATTTCTTTTCTCCACCGTGTATTTTTTTCATTTTCCTGGTTTATCTATGAGAGACTATCACCAGCAATCCCTAGACCTTTTTAACAAGGTGATTTCATGCAGAGTAGGGATAGGTCTGGATTTTGCAACACTGTGCACTATCATTAGGAAACAAAAATTAATAGAAAAAAGGAAACTGTGTTAAATTGGCATGGAAACGGGGATAGAGACAGAGATGGGAGGGCAGGTTGGACAAGGGAATACAGGAAAGGAACACTAAACACTAAAAGTATTTTGAAATAGTCACTTGAAAACTGAGTACTATAGAACCTCTAAAACACATGCAAATCATATATAAAATGTTTAAATAGATTTTTGCCTTTAATGGGGCAACAATGTCCCTGCTACTCATGACAATTTACCAAGCAGAAATAAAGACAAAACAAGCAAGCAAGCAAATGAACAAACAAAAAAAAGCAAACAAAATAAACTCAATGCCAGGAATGGGTTAAGCCTTTTGGAGTTGTTGGTAAGGGAAGGTCCATAGACCCTCAAACATTAGAGGCTATTGACAATGCTGTTGGTTGCTGCCCAGAATTTGATGGAAATTCCCTGTGTCTGAAAACATCATGTACTATAGTCAGAGAACATACCTACTTGTTAGTTTTCACAGCAATGCTATGCACACTACCTCAGGAGAAATGTAATCACCAATGTGGTGGTTTGAATGAGAATGGTCCCCATAGGCTTATATTTTGTATGCTTAATAGCAAAGAATGGAACTGTTTGGTAAGGATTAGGAAGTGTAGTTTGTTGTTCACCTCCCCCTCTCCCTCTCCATCTCTCTCTTACCCTTCCTTCATCCCTCCTTCTTCCCTCCCTTCATCTTCTTATCTCTTCCTCTCTTTCTCTTTCTTTCTCTCTCTTCTTCTTGTCTCTTTTGCATAATAACCAAAACCCAACTGTGTTTTTTATTGTACTTTGGCTTTCCTTTATTAAAAGTCCCCTCTTGCTTGGTAGTGGTGGAAATGTTTGCCTTTAATCCCAGCATATGTGAGGCAGAGGCAGGTGGATCTCTGTGAGTTTGAGACCAGTCTGTTCTTCAAAGCAACACAGAGAAACCCTGTCTCAGAAAACTAATCTAAACTACAAAACTCCCCTCCTTACCAATGGCTGAACTCCATGCTGCTTCTTAAATTACATGGCTTTTTCCTAATATACTGTGTTCTCCTACACCAGGAAGCTCCTGAGATGTATAGCATAAATTTTCTGGAATTTTTTTCTTTTAAACACAAATCAAATTGTCCTGGATCTTGAGAGAGAGAGAGAGAGAGAGAGAGAGAGAGAGAGAGAGAGAGAGAGAGAGAGAGAGAGAGAGAGAGAGATGAAGGGATAGGGAGACACACTCAGAGAGAGGTGTTGCATTTATGACTCTGTGGTTAAGAGCACTGACTACTCGTTCAGAGGACCTGGATTCATTTCCATTCACCTATATGATGGCTAGATCCAATACCCTCTTTTGGTCTCTGTGGGCATTGTTTGCATGTTACACACAGACAAACATTTAGGCAAATCATCCATACACATATACTAAAACAAATAAATTGGGGGAGGGGACAGTCTGTGGGAAAGCACCTCAAAATTGAAATTAAAAGTTTTAAACTGTGAATTCCAAGTAATTAGTTTCACACCAGTCTTTTCTTTTTTTCCAGAATGAGTATATTTGATGAGGATTCCTGAGTATTGAGCCAAGAAAGCAATAGATAGAATAAAATGTTGTGGAAAGGAAGAGGAGTTCAGGATTCATTCTGGATCCTCGTTTGTCACAGGTTTTTCAACAGATCCCAGAGCATTGACTTTCAAACTTTAGAATGTGGTGGAATCACTTCAAAGGCATAAGGAAACACAAACACCTAGAAAGTCCTCTGTTGAGAGCTCACCTATGGCAGGGATCTCCTGAGAACAAGGCTGGACTGGACAACAGAGTGAGACATTGTGTCAAGATAAAAACTAAGAAGAAGTTTGGAGTTGCGGTTCTGTTCTTCATGTTGTGGTAAAGTATGCTTTAATGAGTACAGCTTCCCAGGACCTGGACATCACACAGGGAGAATCAGGCACTCTTGGATGAGCAGCTCACTGCCAGCATGAGTACCACTGTTGATCACATTGAAATATGGAACCCATGAGATGACTTCAGGTTTGCCAGCCAAGCCAGAGATGTGAGGTACAGGGAAACCCCCTTTTCCACAGTATCCACTTTTCAGACAGCCAGGGACACTTCCAGCAAGGCATTTACACCAGGTTTAGATTTATCATCAGTGCTGTCCATGTGAATGATCTGTCTTTCCATCTTCTCTTGTTACACATTTAGTTTCTTTCTACCCAGAGCAGGTGCAATAGTCTTATTGTTGTGTTCAAGAGCCTAGGAGACCCCTTCCCCAGTGGCAGGTGTAATCATTGTCATGTAGTTCTAGGATGTTATGTGTGTCAGTTGAGGAACCATTGACACAACAGCATGGAAGAGACCTTTTGAGAAGCAGATATCAACCTCAGGAGTGGTATGAAGACTCACTTCAGAGTTTACATAATTCTATGGTTTGGAGGCCTTTGGAAATACTACCCAATAAACTCATTTTCTATAGTTATAGCATTTAAAATTTGGACAAAAAACCCACAATTTGATCTGAAGAGAAAAATAGACAAACATGGTACGTACTCACTCATGCATGGATTTTAGATATGGATCAGGGGAATGTCAGCCTACAATACCAGTGTCAGTGAGTCTGGGAAACAAGGAGTTTCCCAAGAGAGATGCATGATACCCTAGGGAAGTGGAATGAGGCAAGACCTCCTGAGCAGATTGGAAACATCAGGGGAGGGGACAGGGAACCAGGAAAAAGAGAGGGGAATAAGAGGAAGGGTGCAGAAGTCATGGGGGAGCAGGAAGGTTGAGTCAAGGTAAGAGTAGAGGAGAGCAGGATGAGAGATACCATAATAGCTGGAGTCATTATAAACTTGAGGCGAGAGTTGACACTAGAGATATCTCCAGAGATCTACAAGGATAACACCAACTGGCAAACTAAATAATAGTGGAGAGACAACACTAATAGCCTCTCCTTGATGATACAGTTGACGACTACCATATATGCCATCCTAGAAACTTCATCCAGGGACTGATGGAAGCAGAGACAGATACCCACAACTAAACACTGAACTGAACTCCTGGACCCTAGTGACAGAGATAGAGGAGTGATGAGCAAAGGGGTCAAGACCATGATGATGAAACCCACAAAGACAGCTGACTGGATAAGGGAGAGCTCTTGAATCCCAGACTTATGATGAGAGGCCAACAGGGGACTGATCCAGACTCCATGAATGTAGTGCCAGGGAGAAGGCCACAGAAATCACTGGTGCCTTGGGTAGTAGATCAGTGTTTACCATGGTTTATGAATGAGCTTTGGGAGCCCATTCCAAATAGAGGGATGCTCTCTCAGACTGGACACATGGGAAGGGCCTAGGTCCTGCCCTGGATGAAATGACAGACTTTAGAGATCCCCTCTAAGGAGGGCCTCACCCTCCCTGGGTAATGATATGGGGATTGGGTTTGGGGCTGGGAGGCTGGTGGAGGAACAAAGGAGGAGGGGTGGGAGCAGAAGCTGGGACTGACATGTGAAACATTTACATTTCTATTTAAATTAAAACATATATTGAGAAAAAACAATGCATTTTTTTTCATTTTGAAAATGGAGATGGATTGTTTTCCTTGTTTTTTATGAGAAAGTGGCAATGGAAAAAACAAATGTTCTCCCAATTCACTGATTTCCAGCCACAGCCACTGTCTTCACCATTGAATACAAATAGAAATATATTCTACAATAGAGCGCACCTCATATTACAGTATATTGGGAGAAGTATAACTAGGTAGATTTCACAATTTTTATGGCACATATTTGGAGAATGTCTTTAATGGTAAAAGTGTGAAAATCATTATGCAAATTGGATGATACATATATGTGATAATATCATAAATACAATAGTTTATGGTATAAAACAAAATAGTGGTTAGAGTACCCAGTTGACTTTTTTATTGGAATAATTAGCTGACGAATACTAAAAGACACAGACATCTATTGATGCAAGTCTGGCTCTTAACATATTTTTATAAGGTAACTAAAAGTACTGGTATGAGTAGAGTAAGACAGATGAGCTTTTGGATGATCTAAGTAATTTTGTGAAAGAATTAACAATATGTTCAGGTGAAATCACTCCACTACTTAAAGACTAACAAGGGAAATTATTTTGGTAAGAGTGCATGCCTGTTTTGGCTCATGGACAAAAGGAAGTCAGACAGGGCAGAAAACATGTTTGCTTTTATCGTTTCCAAATTTGGTGGTTTGAACAAATGGGGAAATTTCCAGTGTATACTATTGTAATAGTGCTCTGGAGACAGACCAGGACTGCTTTGACTAGGGAGCTGTCAATCAAGATTAGCCTGTCTTCCTGGAGAATTGTGCTCTTCCTGATAATACAACTGGGGGCAATCCTTCAGCTAATACTTCTTTATGTGGTTTAATATTTCCTAATCAAGTTACAGATCCTTTTTAATTTTAATTTATTATTCTCAGTTTTCAGGTTTTCCTACATAAATATGGAACTTAAAAAGTAATGCCTGTCTGTCTATGAGGCATTGATTCAGCTAATCCCTGTGAAGTTGACATGGGAAGTTCACAGACAGACTTGTAACCACACTTCAATTCAGTAAATCCATTTTAGGGAGATCATGTGCTCTGGTGCATATTAGTTATGTGTATCAAGTATGTATTAGGTTAGCCGTGAGCTGGTAGCACATGATTTTAATTCCAGCACTTGGATCGAAGAGCCAGGCAGATCTCTGTGAGTTTGGGGCCAGCCTGGTACTCAGAGTGAGTTTCAGGACAGCTTCAGAGAAAGCCTGCTTCAAAAAACCATAAAAGTATGGATTAGGTTAATTTAAAATTGCTCTTTATAGTACTTCAACAGGTATTTGTATAGAAATATCACTGGAAAAATCTGTGCCCTGAATTCCTATCAGCCACTAAGACAAATGAAGTAGACAATAAAGTCATGCAGAACCACTAAGAAGTCAAAGTTCATCATCATAATTCAAATTTCTGCAAAGTATCACATCTGACATACATAAGACAAAATGCTTCTGATTTAGTCATGGTGAGTTTCTATTAAAAGTATTACTAATTAGATGGTATTAATTGAATACTTTCAAAATGTTAGAAAGTATTTTAAGGCAGTAGTTGCTACCCCAGGTTGAATTACGTATAATCTTGTATTTCCTATGTACATATTCTAATTAGATAATCTAATGAAGTCCATGATCTTTTTTCTTTTTTTCCACTTTACAAATTTTATTATAGAAACAATCTTATTTTACGTATCAGTACTCCCATTTCCTCACCCTGCCATCCTCTCATGGTGCCCACAGACCCCCTCAACCCAACCACACCCACTTGCCAAGGATAGTGAGAGCCTCCACAGGGGGCCATCAAAATCTGTCACATCATTTGGGTGAGGTTCTAGGCCCTCTTTCATGTATCTGGACTGCAAAACTATCCTTCCATAAGGAATGGGATTTTTCTTTGACATAAAAAAGTCATCTCTATTTGCCCATGTTTTTGCATCACTAATATTATCTGTATTTTAAATCTCATGTATTTAAGCAATTAGGTGTGCTCTGACTTAAAAATGAATCTGAAATTTCCTCTGCAACTAAAGTAAGAACATGTACATTTATATACCAGGCATGCCTCTCATGTAAATCACTTTATTGTTTTAGGAGTAAGGGACTAAAACTAGTGCCCTGGCTGGACTTCAGAAAATCAGTGACATTTTCATCATATAAAAATCATGTTTTCATACCAGATATATATCTGGTAATATATATATGTATATATATATATGCATGTATATATATATATGTGTGTGTGTGTGTGTGTGTGTGTGTGTGTGTGTACATATTTGTACTTACTTGACTCAAATTGTAAAGATGGGCTACATGCATTCGTGCATTCTGGTATCATTGCTAACAACATTCTTGGTGTTCTCCAACAGATGTTCAAGAAATAAAAACATGCAAAACACAACATCTGTACCAGATTTCTACTTCATTCAACTCTCAGAGGATACAGATATACAGACTGTTCTCTTTGGCCTATTCTTGTCCATGCACATCTTGGCCCTGTTTTGAAACCTGCTCATCATCCTAACAGTAAGCTCTGACTCCCCTCTCCACACACCCATGTACTTATTCCTCTCCGACCTGACCATGGTTGATACTGGTTTCATCTCTACCACTGTTCCAAGAGTGATTGAGGACATCCACCCTCACTACCCAGTCATCTCCTATGTGGGCTGCCTGACACAAATGTCACTGTTTATAATTTTTGGACGTATTGATGACATGCTTCTGGCTGTGATGGCATATGGCAGGCTTGTGGCCATCTGCCACCCTCTGTATTACCAGGTAATTATGAATTCCAGTCACCGTGATGTCTTACTTCTAGGGTTGTTTCTCCTTAGCCTTCTGGAATTACTGTTGCACCATGTGGCAGTATTAAAATTTTCCAACTGTGAGGATTACAATGAAATTTGTAACTTCTTCTGCATTACTTCCGAAGTCCTCAAACTTTCCTGGTTTGATATTGTCATCAGTAACATAGGCAGATATTGTGTACATGCTCTCATTGGGGTACTTCCTATTTTTGGAATAATTTTCACTTACTTTAAAATAGTTTCCTCCATGATGAAATCATCATCATCAAGGGGGAAGCACAAAAATCTTCTCAACCTGTGGGTTTCATTTGTCCATTGTTTGCCTGTTTTATGGAACAGAACTCGGCATGTACTTCAGCTCTTCTCTGTTACTTTCCCCAAGAAGTAATGCATTGGCTTCAGTGATGTATACTGTGGTCACACCTATGTTGTATCCCTTCATCTACAGTCTGAGGAACAAGAGCATTAAAACTGCCTTAAGGAAGATTCTTAGCAGAGCATTCTAATCATTGACAGTCTTTATAAATTTACATTTTTGTATGTATTTACTAAATGTACATGTAAATCCCAGTTAATATCTCACACATTATTACAAATTTATAATTCACAATCTTTCATGATGAAGTGGTGGTTATTGAGGTTGCACAAATTGTGATGGGTAGTTTTAGAAAGGCACAAAAAATTGATATTGCTCAACAATATCAGCAACCCCTATAGGCACAAGCATAACATATACCAGTTGGAAGAACAGGAAAGAGAGTGGCCTCCTAGTCACTCATATGAACAAAAGACCAAAATAATTATTTCTATGGGATATACCTTTGTGGATGACCTATCATTTCTCCCCATCAAGAGTTTTATTTTGTTCAAACTGGATCTTAACCAACTTTGGTGCTATCCAAAGCTTTTCTTCTGCTGTGGAACCAAAGGCAAAACCCTATTCTAATGTAACACATGTTCTGGTTTCCATATGGAGGTCAATCCATCCTTGAAATACACTGTCTGATTTAGTTCTGAAGTTTTTCTATTGTTCAGTGTCTTTCTGCAGATGTTGATGGCAGAAGTACTTCTGTGTATATGTTACCTTATTGGTTGACAAATGTGGCACTGATGGCCAATAGGGAAGCAAGATAGGTGGGACTAGGAGTCAAGGAAGAATCTCGGAAATGTAGTCAAGAGTAGAGGTCACCATGTGATCCTGAGAAATGCATGAGGCTGCATCCTCAGTAAGATAAGACCTTATAAAATATATATATTTGTAGTTATGGGTTAATAATTAAGTCAGAGCTAGCCATTAATAAACTGTAGCAAATAACCAATAACTTCATAATTGATATAGTGTCTCTAGTGCAGCTGCTGGGAAAGTATGGCATTTTCACCAATGTTAGATTTATTTTCAGTGCTGTTCACTTCAATCATTAGTTTTCATATCTTTTTTTATTCTACAACTTTCAGTTTCTTGATGCTCAGAACAGTTGCAACAGTCTTCATGTAATCAACCACCTTGACCTCTTATCCAGTAGCCCATGTTATCATGTCACAATTCCAGGGCTTTCTATGTGTCAGTAGATGCACTACTGGTCACAGAAGGTTGGACCATATCTTTTGAGATGTAGAGATCAACCTCAACTGTGGAATACTCCATGAGTCAAAGGTGTCTCTGGAATGAATCTTGAGAACAGAACAGGCAAGCCTTTGGATTGCCACACAGGAAAGAAATAGGTTTCTCCAGACACAGAAGAGTATGTTCAGTATAATTCAATAACAATAGAAAAGAATTACTAAAGAGAACCCAAACTGAAATTAAAGTGGAAATAGAAAAAATAGAACATCAAATAATCCTCATAGCTAACCTGGTTCTGGCTCCTGGACAAAACAGAGTCAGCCAGGTCCAGATACCCCTGTTTGCTTGTATAGTTTCATAGCTCCAAGTTCCATTTTGAGTAATTAACCATGTTTTGCAAAGACAGAAATTAAAATTTTGGTTCGAACAAATGGGGAGATTTTTTATGTATACTGTTGTCATAGTTCTCTAGAGACAGACCAGGCCTACTTTGAACAGGCAGCTGTCAATCAGGATTATCCTATCTTCCTGGAGAATTGTGCTTTCCTAATCAGACAACTGGGGGCACTTCTTCAGCTAATTCCACATTATGCAGTTTACTATTTCCTAAGCAATTTATTGGTCCTTTTTAATATCAATTTAATATTCTCAGTTTTTCCTACATAAATATGATGCCTAAAAACTATTACATGTCTGTCTATGAGACAGTGATTCAGCTAATCCATGTTCAATAGATATTGGCAGTTCACAGACATACTTAGAACCTCTGTTCAATGTAAGGAAATATGCTTGAGTGACAGCATGCTCTGTGTTGCATACTACTGAATGAGCATCAAGTATGTATTAGGCTAATTTAAAATTGTTCTTTATATGTATTTTAATATATATATATATATATCTGAAAAAATGTTAGCCCTGAATTTGTATAAGTCATTTATATATACGAATTAGACAATAAAATCATGCAGAACCACTATGTAATCAATGTTCATTCAACATAATTCAAATTTATGTAAAGTGTCACATATGACACTTTATGACTTTTTTTATCATTTTTTATTTTAATTTTAAATAGCTTGTTTTACATGTCAATCCCAGTTCCCTCTCCCTCCCCTCCTCCCGCACTCCCCTTCCCCCCTCCCTCACACCCTATTGCCAAATCATTCCACATAGGGGATATCTAGAGTCTGTCATTTTACTCTTGGTAGGGTCTAGGCACTCCCCTAAGAGTCCAGGCTGAGAGAGCATCTCTCTTTGTGTTATAGGCACACGAAGACAGTTTGTATACCAGGGATAGACACTGATCCACAGCTCAGGGCCCCATAAGTTGTCCAGGCCTTCTCACTGACACTCACATTTGGGGGGTCCAGATCAGTCCCATGCTGGCCTCCCCACTGTCGGTCTGGGGTCCAAGAACTCTCCCCTGTTCAGATCAGCTGTCTCTGCTGGTTTTGCCAGCCCATTCTTTGCCAATGTGCTCATCACTCCTCTCTCTCTGTCACTGGGTTCCTTGGGTTCAGTTCAGTGATTAATTGTGTGTTTGCCTGTGCTTCCATAAGTCACAGGATGAAGGCTCCCGGATGGTTATAGACATCAAGTTCATTATCAGAAATGGGCATTTGAGGTGGTCCCTCCACTATTGCTTAGCTTGCCAATTGGTGTTATCCCTTTAGATCACTCGAGGTCACTCTGGTGCCTGATCTGTCTTCGATCCTATGATTCCCTCTTCCCCCTATTCTACCCCCACCCCCTCAACTTCCTGTTCCCCCATTACCAACTCCCTTCCTCTTCACCCCCTCTCTTCTTCCCAGATCCCACTCCCCCCAACCCCTCGCCGTGTTCCCCATCCATTCAGAGGATCTTGTCTCCATCCTCTTCTCTTGAGTACTATGCATATATGCATATCTTTTAGGTTCTTTCCTGTTTCCCAGACTCTCCATCTGTGGAAGTGCATACTGGCACTATCCTGATCCATGTCTAAAATCCATATATGAGTGAGTACATACCATGTTTGTCTTTTTTCGACTGGGTTACCTCACTCAGGATGGTTTCTTCCAGTGACACTTTATGACTTTATGTAATATAAAAGAGTGAGTTTCTGTTAAAAGAATTATTTTTTGTCTTTTTTAATTTTAATTTTAAATTAGAAACAAAGTTGCTTCACATGTCAATCCCAACTCCCTCTCCCCCTCCTCCCATGCTCTCCCACCAACCCCCTATCCCACAATCACCACTCCTATCCCCAAAATGGGTGAGGCCCTCCATTGGGGGAGTCCATACTCTGTCATTTCCTCCAGTGCAAGGTGTAGGCCTTCCCCCAAGAGTCCAGGCTGAGAGAACATATCTCATTGTGGGATGCACACCCAACGTCCATTTGTGTGCCAGGGAAACATACTGATCTACTACCCAAGGTCCCACAGATTGTCTAGGCCTACTTACTGGCATCCACATTCAGGGAGTCTGTATCAGTTCCATGGTGGATTTCCAGCCACCAGTCTGGGGTTCAATAGCTCCCCCCTTGTTCAGATCAGTTGTTTCTCTGGGTTAAACAAGCCTAGTCTTGACCCTTATGCTCATCAGTTATCCCTCTCTGTCACTCGGTTCCTTGAGTTCAGCAGAGTGTTTATCTGAGGATGAAAACAATTATTACTTAGATGGTATGAGTTGAATACTTTCTAGGTGCCAGAAAGCATTGTAAGGCAGTGGTTTCTACTCCAGGTTGAATTAATTACAATCTAATATTTACCTTGTACATATTCTAATCAAATTGGCTCCTGAAATCTTTCATCTTGTGAATACTTTAAATAGCTCTCAGAAATCATACTGTTTCAGAGATCCACTAGTCTACATAATATAAATCATCTCTAAAACCTTACATCCTATAACAGACCTAGTCTAGGAGAAGTAATTTATATCTATTTTATCCATTATGGTATTTCCCATGTTTTTGCGTCACTAATATTTAATATATTTTAAACCTTTTACATTTTTAGCAGTTCATTGTAGTCTGACCTAAAAGCAGACTCTAATTTTCCTCTGAGTGAAATAAGAACATGGATATCTTTTCCCCCTGTGGGTATCATTTTTCCATTGTTTCCTTGTTTTATGGAACAGGGGAAAGGGTGTCCTTTAGATACTTTTTGTCACAGTCTCCAAAACGTAATACAGAGGCCTCAGTGATGTACACTGTTGTCACACCCATGTTGAATTCCTTATCAACAGCCTAAGGAACAAGAACATCAAAACTGCCTTAAGGAAGATTCTTACAGAAAATTCTAATAATTGACACTCTTTATAAATTCACCATATATCTATGTACATGTAAACCCAGTTAATTTTCAAATTATCACTATAAGATACTTAACAATATTCATATAGAAGTGGTGGTCACTAAAGTTGCACGTACAGAGGATGGGTACTGTGGTTGTTTGAAATTAAAGTCTCCCAAAGGGAATGACACTATTATCAGGTTTGATCTTGTAGGAGGAAGTGTGTCACTGTGAGAGTGGCCTTTGAGGTTTCTTTTGTTGAAGCCTCCCTCAATGTGACAGCCACTACATTTCATGTTGCTTGCAAGATGTACTACTCTCCTGCACCACATCTGCCTGTAAACTGCCATATTCCCTGACATGGTGTTAATGGAATGATCCTCAGTAACTGTAAGAAAATCATGCCCATTTAATGTTTCTATGGTCATGGCGTCCACTAATAGCAATAGAAAACCCTAATAAAGGCAGAAGTTAGTACTAGAGAATGGTGATGTTGTGATATGCTAGACTATGTGTTCGTTTGGAGAATTTTAGATTTTGGTACTTTGGATTATGAAAGCAGGAATGCTTTAAGAACTGTTTAATGGACCATACTAATGGCAGCTTGGAAAATAGAGGTGCTTAGGATAATTTGAACTGTTGGGGCTCACTCATGAGGTTTCAGAGAAGAATTTTAGTATGCTGACTAGAGATCATTCTTGTGATATTTTGGTAAGTTGCTGCCTTTTGCCATTGTCTGAAAAGTTTTAATGAGCCTAAAGTGAAGAACCTTGAAATTTTTTCATTGGCAGAAAAAATTTCATAAGAGCCTAGTAATACTCTGTTGTATATATTAGTAGTAACTCTAATAAAGGTATATAATTAAAATTTGCAAACTGAGCATGGTAATTTTTTTCATTTTTAAATTTAAATTAGAAACAAGTTTGCTTCACATGTCAATCCTAACTCCCTCTCCCTCCCCTCCTCTCCTGCTCTCCTTCAAGCCTCCCCCAACCCTTTCCCCAACCCCAATTCTACACTCCAAGGAGGGTGAGGCCCTTTTGGGGGTATCTCGTAAGTCTGTCATATGATCCGGGGCAGGGCGTAGGCTCTCCCCCATGTGTCCAGGTTGAGACAGCATCCCTCTATGTGGATTGTGCTCCCAAATTCCATCTGGATGACAGGGCTAAATGCTGATTTATTGCCTGAGGCCCCAAAGGATGCTGAGGCCTTCTCACTGATACCAATGTTCAGGGAGTCTGGATCAGTCCCATATTGGCCTCTCAGCTATCAGTCTGGGTTCTGTGTGCTCCCCCTTGTTCAGTTCAGGTGATTGTGTGGGTTTCACCTTCCAAGTCATAACCCCTTTGCTCATCCCTCCTCCTTCTCTGCAACTAGGTTCCAGGGGTTCAGTTCAGTGTTTAGCTGTGGGTGTCTGCCTCTGCTTCCTTCAGCCACTGGATGAAGGCTCTAGGATGGCACACGACAAAGTCATCAATCATGTTATAGGAAAGGCCATTTAAGGTAGCCTCTCCACTGTTGTTTAGATTGCCAGTTAGTGTCATTCTTGTAGGCCTCTGGACATTTGCTAGATCTCTCTCCAAATCTATAATGGCTCCTTCTATTATGGTATCTCTCATTCTGCTCTCCTCTGTTCTTCCCCTAACTCAAACTTCTTGCTTGCCCATGTCCTCCATACCCCTCCTCTTCAACTGCTCTCTTTTTATTTGATGCCTATCCCCTCTTCCATGCTCCCCATCCCTTCAGGAGATCCTGTCCCATTCTCCTTCTCCAGGGTAACATGCATATCTCTCTTAGGGTCCTCCCTGTTTCACAGACATTCTGGCTGGGGATTATAGGCTGGCACTCCCGTTTCAGACCTAAAATCCATATATGAGTGAATACATACCATGCTTGTCTTTCTGTGACTGGGTTACCTCACTCAGGATGGTTTCTTCTATTGCCATCCATTTGCCAGCAAATTTCAAGTTTCCTTTGTTTTTTTCCACTGAGTAGTATTCCATTGTGTAAATCACCACATTTTCTCTATCCATTCTTCAGTTTATGGGCATCTATGTTCCTTCCATGTTCTGGCTATTACAAATAATGCTGCTATGAATATAGTGGAACAGATGTCCTTGTTGTATGAATGTGCATGTTTTTGGTATGAATTGCTGGATCTTGTGGTAGACTGATCCCCATTTTCCTGAGGAATCTCCATATTGATTTCCAAAGTGGCTGTATGAGTTGGCAATCCCACAAGCCATAGAGGAGTGTTCCCCTCTCTCCACATTCTCTCCAGCATAAATTGTCATGGTAGTTTTTGATTTTAGCCATTCTGACAGGGGTAAGATGGTATCTCAGGGTTGTTTTGATTTGCATTTCCCTAATGGCTAAGGATGTTGAGCACTTTTTCAAGTGTCTCTCTGTCCCGCGCTACCGTCTCGCCAGCAAGAACGACGCAGAACACTCGGATCCTTCTGCAGTAAAGCTTTAATGCATCTTGAGAGATAGATGATCAGCTTCTTAGAGGGAGACCCCAAGCTAAGAAACCCAGCCCCTTATATAAGCCTAGGAGCTCCGAGTGAGACGTGTAGAGCCGGGATTGGTGGTTTGCACATCACCCCAGATGACGCCACGGGAGAGGCACAGCTTAAACGGTTAACTCCAACTGACAGCAGATGTCAGCGCCATCTTCTAACGGCAATAGCGATAGCGAGGGCGGCTCCTCACATCTCTCAGCTATTTTAAACTCAGAATTCTCTATTTAGTTCTGTGCCCCACTTTTTAGTTGGATCTTTTGGTGATTTTGAGACTTGCTTCTTGAGTTCTTTGTAGGTTTTGGAGATCAGCCCTCTGTCAGCTGTGGGGTTGGTGAAAATCTTTTCCAACTTTGTGGGTTGCCTTTTTGTCTTGTTGACTGTGTCCTTTGCTTTACAGATGCCTTTCAGTTTCATGAGGTCGATCTCAGTGTCTGTGCTACTGCTATTATATTCAGGAAGCAGGCTCCTGTGCCAATTAGTTCAAGGGTACCTCCCTCTTTCTCTTCTAAGAGGTTCAGTGTGGCTGGATTTATGTTGAGGTCTTTGATCCATTTGGACCTAAGCTTTGTGCCTGTTGATAGACATGGATCTATCTGCAATCTTCTACATGCCAGCCTCCAGTTATGCCAGCACCATTTGTTGAAGATGCTTTCTTTTTTCCATTGTATAATTTTA
Source organism: Mesocricetus auratus (assembly GCF_017639785.1). Taxonomy (NCBI): domain Eukaryota; kingdom Metazoa; phylum Chordata; class Mammalia; order Rodentia; family Cricetidae; genus Mesocricetus; species Mesocricetus auratus. Next base: position 1,268,195 of record NW_024429235.1, on the reverse strand, counting down.
GCTTCTTTGTCAAAAATCAAGTGTTTTTAGGTGTATGGGTTATTATCAGGGTTTTCCATCGATTCCATTTTTCTACCTGTCTATTTTTTCCCCAATACCAAGCTGTTTTGAGGATTATAGCTCTATAGTAGGTCTAGAAGTCAGGGATTGTGATGCCTCTGGAATTTTCTTTATTATACAGTGTTGCTTTGCCTATTATGGGTCTTTTGTTTTTCCATATAAAGTTGAATATTGTTCTTTCAATGTATGTGAAAAATTGTTGCAGTATTTTGATGGGATTGTGTTGAATCTGTAGAGAGCTTTTGGCATGATTACCATTTTTCCTGTGTTAATCGATCTTTTCATTTTCTGGTATCTTCTTTAATTTCTTTCTTTAAAGACTCAAAGTTCTTGCTGTACAAGTCTTTCAATTGTTTGGTTAGCATTATCCCCAAATATTTTATGTTGTTTGGGCTATTGTAAAGGTGATGTTTCTCTGATTTCTTTTTTCCCTCAATGTATGTTTTTTTAATTAGAAACATGAATGCTTTACATGTCAATCCCAGGTACCTCTCCCACCCCTCCCCCTTGTCCCTCCACCAGCTCCATTCTATCCCTCACTCAATCCCCATATCATTCCCCAGGGAGGGTGAGGACCTCTTTGGGAGTATCTACAGAGTCTGTCATTTCATCCAGGGCAGGACCTAGGCCCTTCTCCACATGCCTTGGCTGAGAGGGCATCCCTCTATGTGGAATGGGCTCCCAAAGTTCATTCATATGCCATAGTAAACACTGATCTACTACTCAAGGCCCCAGAGATTTCTGAGGCCTCCTCACTGAGACTAAATTTATGGAATCTGGATCAGTCCCCTGTTGGCCTCTCAGCCATCAGTCTGGGGATCAAGAGCTCCCACTTGTCTGGCCAGCTGTCTTTGTGGGTTTCACCAGCATGGTCTTGACCCCTTTGCTCATCATTTCTTCATCTCTGTCACTGGATTCCAGGAGTTCAGTTCAGTGTTTAGCTGTGTGTATCTGTCTCTGTTTCTATCAGTCACTGGATGAAGGTTCCAGGATGGCATATAAGGTAGTCATCAATCTCATTATCAGGGGATGACATTTAAGGTAGCCTCTCCACTATTGTTTAGATTGCCAGTTGGTGTCATCCTTGTAGATCTCTGAAAGTATCCCTAATGCCAGATCTCTTCTTAAACCTATGGTGGCTCCCTCTATTATGGTATCTCTCACCCTGCTCTCCTCTATTCTTCCCCTGACTCAATCTTCCTGCTCCCCTATGTCCTCCTCTCTACTCTTCTTCTTCCACCTCTTTCTCCCAGATTTCTCTCCACTGCCCTCCTTCCATGTTCCCAATCCAATCAGGAGATCCAGTCCTATTCCCCTTCTCCATGGTACCATGTATACCTCTCTTAGAATCCTCTCTGTTTCGCAGATCCTTTGCCAGTGGTATTTAAGCTGGTAATCCCCTGCTGCATATCTAAAATCCATATATTAGTGAGTAAATACCATGTTTGTCTTTTTATGTCTGTGTTACCTCACTCAGGATGGTTTCTTCTAGTGCCATCCATTTGTCTGAGAATTTCAAGATTCCATTGTGTTTTTCTGAGTAGTACTTCACTGTGTATATGTACCACATTTTCTCTATCCAGTCTTCAGTTGAGGGGCATGTAGGTTGCTTCCAGACACTCCTCCCTTTTAACAACGGGATTCCAGGAGTTTGGTTCAATGCTTTCCTGTGAGTCTCTGGTTACATTTCCATCAGCTACTGGGTAAAGCCCCTGTGATATCATTTAAAGTAGTCATCAAACTTATTATTGGAGAAGGACATTTGAGATAGCCTCTCTGCTATTGCTTAGATTCTTAGTTGGGGTCATTCTTGTGGATCCCTGGTCATTTCCCTAGTGTCGTGTTTCTGATTAATCCCATAATGGGTACCCTATTAAGGTATCTCTTTTCTTGCTCTGCTTCTCTGTTCTTCCCCCAATTCCATCTTCTTGATCCCTCATGTTCACTTCTTGCTCTTCCTTTTCCCTCCTCTTTCTCCTGCCTCCCTCTCTGACCCCCATCCCATACTCCTGATTTGCTCAGGAGACCTTTTCCCTTTCCCCTTCTCTGGGCATTCATGTATATCTCTTTTAGGGTCCTCTTTCTTTCCTAGCTTTTCTGGGTTTGTAGATTGTAAATTGGTTATTCTTTTTTCAGGGGTTTCTGGAGACAGGGTTTCTCTGCATTGTTTTGTTGGCTATGTTGGAACTCTCTCTGTAGACCAGGCTGGCCTCAAACCCACAGAGATCTGCCTGTCTCTGCCTCCGGAGTGCTGGGATTAAAGGAATGCACCACCAATGCCTGGTGGCTGGTTATTCTTTGTTCTATGTGTTGAGAGTGGGGTGTTGAATTCTGCTACTATTAGCGTGTGGGGTTTTATGTGTGATTTGAGTTTTAGTAATTTTTATTTTAGCAATGTGGGTGCCTTCCTATTTGGGGTATAGATGTTCATAATTGAGACTTCATCTTGATGGATTGTTCCTGTGATGAATATGAAATTGCCTTCTTCATATCTTTTGATTAATTTTAGTTTGAGGCCTAGTTTGTTAGATATGAGGATAGTTACAAAGGTGTGTTTCTTAGGTCCATTGGGTTGGAAAATCTTTTCCCAACTCTTTACTCTGAGGTAACATATGTCTTTGAAGGTGAAGTGTGTTTCTTGTAGGCATCAGAAGGATGTATTCTGTCTTCATATCCATCCTGTCTTCCTGTGTCTTTTCATAGAATCAAGACCATTGATATTGAGGGATATTAAAGACAATTGATTACTGATTCTAGTGAATTTGGGATTTGTTGGTGTTTGTGTTATTATGTATGTGTTTCTCATTTTTCTTGGCTTTGGTAATTTGGGGTTATCTATTGCCTATGTTTTTGTGAATGTAGATAAATCCTTTGGTTGGTGTTTTCATTCTAGTACTTTCTGTAGAATTGTATTTGTAGATATCTACTGTTTTGAAATATGGATTTGTTATGGAATATGTATTCTTCATCTATAGTTATTGAAAGAATTGCTAGGCATAATAGTCTGAGATGTCATCCGTGGTCTCTTAATGCTTGTTGAACCTCTATCCATGTGACCTTCTGGCCTGTCTTTTTATGTTACTTGGAATTTTCCCTTTGCTGCTCTTAATATTCTTTATTTTTTCTTTATGTTTGTCACCTTGATTATTATGTGGTGAGGGGACATTCTTTTCGTCAAGTCTATTTGATGGTTTGTAGGGTTATTGTACTTTCATAGGCATGCCCTTCTTTAAGGTTTTTTGAATATGTTTTCTGCACCTTTGCCCTGGGTTTCTCTGACTCTTCTTTACCTATCATTCTTAGGTTTGATCTTTTCACAGTGTTCCATATTTTCTGGATATTTTGTGTTAAGAATTTATTGTACTAAAGATTTTCTTTGGTTGATGAATCCTATTTCTTCTAGTGTATTTTCAACACCCAAGATTCTCACTTCCATCTCTTGTATTCTGTTTGTTATGCTTGCATCTGTAGTTCCTGATTGTTTCCCAGATTTTCTGTTTCCAGCATTCCCTTAGTTTGTCTTTCTTTCTTTCTTTCTTTCTTTCTTTCTTTCTTTCTTTCTTTCTTTCTTTCTGTCTGTCTTTCTTTTTCTTTCTTTCTTTCTTTCTTTCTTTATGTCCCTGTCTAGATATTTTTTTCAGGTTTACCTTTTTAATTTAAATTAGAAACAATCTTATTTTATGTGTCAATCCCAGTCCCCTTTCCCTCCCACTCTCCCTTGCCCCCTACTGACCGCCTCCCCCATCCTACTCCCCACCCACTCCTCAGGGAGAGTAGGGCCTTACATGGGGAATCATCAAAGTCTGTCACATCATTTGGGAAAGGGCCTTAGCCCTCACCCATGTATTAAGGCTGAGAGAGCATTCTACTGTGGGCAATGGGCTCCCAAAATCCATTTGTGCACTATGGATAAATGCTGTTCCACTACCATTGACTGCCCAGGGCTCCTAACTGATACCTACATTTAGGGGGCTTGGTTAGGTCCTGTACTAGCTTCCCAGCTATTAGTCTGGGGATATACCTATTATTCTTACATTTGGACTCTTCATGGTGTCCTGAAGTTTCCTGGATATTTTGTGTGAAAAATTTGTAGGACTTAAAATTTTTTTTAGTTGATGAAGACATTTCATTTTTAATCTCTTATATTCTGTTGGGTATGCTTGCATCTATAGTTCCTGTTCATTTACCCAGCTTTTCCATTTCTGGCATTACCTCAGTTTGTGTTTTCTTTATTATCTCTATTTTAGTTTTCAGGTTTTGAACTGTTTTTAAATGTTTTCTTCATCTATTTGGGTGTGTTTTCTTGGCTTTCCTTTCTTTTTTTCATTTGCTTTTCCTCATTTCTTCCATTTTTGTTTTTTATTCCATTTCTTTAAGGAGTTTGTGTTTTTTTGTATAACTGCTACTTCAGTTTTCAGGTCTTGAACTCTTTGAATTTTTCCCTTCACCTGTTTGATCATTTTTTTTATTTTTTTCTTCCATTTCTTTACATGATTTTTCTCATTTCCTCTTTGAGGGCCTCTATCATTTTCACAAAGATGTTTTAAGGTCATTTTACCTGCTTCATCTGGGCTGGATGTTCAGATCTTGGTGAAGAAGTCCTAGACTCTGGTGTTGTCATATTACTCTTTATGTTGTTGAATGTTTTCTTATAACTGCCACCTTCAATTTTCTCCTCCCATTGAGTGCATGTGGGGTCTCTCACAGTGAATGCAGGACATTGACTCTAATGGGGGCATCTCTCCTGATAGGTGGATGACAAGGTTCCAATGGTGGAAGATGCTGGATTGTTTGGTCTCCTCCCAGGTCTCTGGGGATTCAGTGAGTGGGACTGGGATATGTGCCCCATTAAAGTCTTCCAAGAAGTGAAGTGGGTGGGGCCAAGTGAAGGCCTATCACTCATGTCTACTGGCAGGTGCAGTGCCAAGGCTCCCTGTTTTATTTATTGTTTTGTTTTTTATATAAAGTTACATACTCAACATGATCCTTGGCTTCTTTTATACAACATGATTATCTTTCAAGTACTGTGAAACTGAAGGCCAATAATTAGGTTTGCATAGAAACATGAGAAATTAAACAGAAAAGTTACACACTGCTCCTCCCTCCAGTGGAACAGGTAGATATATCTTCCTCCAGACCATATCCCTTTGTCTTACCTCAAGCTCCAAAAACATTTCCTGGAAATCCACTAGTCACACAGTCCAGGGAATCAGCTGTGCATCTTCACTCTTCTCCCTGTCCTTCAATCTACAATTCTGTACTCTACCCATGTACTAGACTATCTGTTGTGGCCTCTATTTCCTCTGTGCATGCATTCCCAAGGGTAAAGTCAGATCTTTCTGGCACACCTTGGTTTCATCCTAATGGGGACCCCCTACAAACTCCCCTTTCTGGCCCACATGCAATTCTAATTGTGAGTTCCCAATAACTAAATGTAAATTCTACCTGGAACTCCAAGTGATCATGTGTGAAAGTATATAATCTAGGAATAACAAGAATAGGGGAAAAAGCAGTCAGGTCAGGGGTACAGAGAAAATATTTCCAACAAAACCACAAGAGAAAATTTTCAACATGTAAATAAGGAGGTTATTCAAATTACAAGGAGCATATCAGAACACCAAATAGACTTAAACAAATGAGGTTCACCATTACACCTAGTAATTAAAACACTATACATACAGGAAAAATATTAAAGCTGCAAGGAAACAGATCAAATAACATGAAGGAATCATACCTATTAGAATAATACCTGGCTTAACAGTGAAGACTCTGAAATGCAGAAGTGACTGGGAGATTATTCTACAGACTCTAGGAGACCACATATGCCACCCAGACCACAATATCCAGCAAAACTTTAAATAAGAGATGGAAAAAGACAGTCTATGATGAAACCAAATTGAAGAAATAGAAATGTCTTTCTCCTATCCCAGCCTCAGCAAAGAAGCTGGATCCTGCAAACAGCTGTGGTGGAACTACTGTGGTGCAGACCCCAGTAGCAGGCCAGCAGCTAAGAGACATGTGGGCAGGCTGTACAACTATCTTTACCACCTAATGGACTATCTTCTCACAAGACCCACTCTACCACCCACTTATACCAACCACAGCCTCCTCCCCTTGGTTACCTATACACCAGCAGCCCCTATAGGCATAAGCACCACTTACATCAGTTGAAAGAACAGATGAGTGACTGGTCTCTCAGTTACTCATATGAACAAAAGACCAAATAATTAATTCTATTTGATGGACAGCCCCAGGGGCCCTGATTCTAGATGTACATCAGGTTTAGCTTCCTGGCCAGCACTCTTAGGCTTCTGTTTCAGTTCATCTCCTTTCATTTGTGTCAGCTTTGATCCTTAGAAACACTTTCTACCAGTGATTACACAGGGCTGCGACTCAGGTGGACAATTTTCAATATCTTTCCTATCTGCCATTTCGTTTTCCAGTCTCACAGTTCGGTAGCAGTCTGCTTTAAAGAGCCCCTCCTTTCACCCTGCCTCCTGGGGACTCTGCTACTTGCTGCAGACCCAGCTATGTCTTTCCTGCTGACCCTCTAAGCCATTACTTTACTCCATATGCATTCCTTTTTGTGAGCCATCGATTACCACCCACACATTCTACCAAGTGTTCCCAGTGGCTACACTGGTCTGGAACTCAGAAAGATATTTCTCACTGTTCTTCCTGTCCTTCATTATGCTTTCTTCAGACTTTACTCCTATTAATGTTGCAGCCTTTTTGAAGGAGTCCCTCCTCCCAATTAAATCAATTCACTGGAAACTCAACATTTTGTTATAGTTGTTATAGAACCAGGGTTTCCCTTGCCCTTTCATGCCTGTCTCTCCCGACTTATTTATATTACTACAGCCTCTTTTCAAGAACCTCTCCTTCTGCCACAACCACATTCTCCAGGATTCTATATCTTGGTGTGGACCCATATTCATCTCATACTTTCCCCTGAGCCCATCTCCATTCCTTTCTGCCAATGGCATACACACAGAAGTACTCTTTACCAAAGACCCAGGGGCCACCTCACTTGCCTAAGATCTAGAGAGGGTAACAGCAGCAAAACAATACAGATATCAACACTAAGAAATACTTCACACATCATAGCTCCAGATGTTTAGGCCCCAGTACAAAGACACACACATGCCAAGGGAATTAGCCTCCACCAGAAGCTGGTAACCCTCTTTCTGGAGGCCTTGAGAAATGCAATATAGCTGAACCACAATAGAAGGACTTCACAAATAGTATTTATGAATATATTCAAGGATCTTGCAGATGATTCTGTTAAAGAATATACTGAAAATGAATTCTGTGAAAGCAAAAAACAATGAAAAATTCAAGATGTGAAAGTAAAATTTATTCATTAACTTATTAATTTACTTTGGGGTCACAGAGGTTTTCATATTGCTTGTAGAGCCATTGACATGGGGTCTCCAGGGATTACACTGGAGTTATAAGGGCTCCAGACACTAGCTTGGAATTGTAGCAACAGACACAATGATTTTGACAAATCACATGATTACAAAGATGTGGTTTTCATCAGGGCTCCTGGTGGCATCCTTGATCCATCTCCATGACCTCAGGGACATGGTCTAATTGACTGGTGGCTCCAGGGATCACCAGCCCATCCCTCTTACCTAGGGTATTCTTGCAGGACCTGCCAGCAAGTTTCACGTTACTGCCCATCTTTTTCCCAATTATAAGGACTTGAATGTACTTGCCTGAGTGCTCTAATCTGCAAGGGTTTCAGCCTTGATATACCCAGCAAAGAAACCCACCAAGAGGTCAGTTATGAATGTAACCTCAGTGTCCCCATAGCAATGGGACTTCGCGATGCACCAACCATTGGGCTGGGTAGTTTACCCTCCTGCACAGACTTGGTCCCAGTGCTTATCTTGTTTACTTGGAGTAGGAGGCAGTTGTAGGAGTTCTCTGTCACAGCCTTGGCAACCCATTTAGCCTTAGTCACTATGAGATCATCCCCAAACACCTGCATACCTGCAATAGCTGTGCATTTCCACTGAGCTTACTAGATGGCCTGCTCAATGTGGTTTTCAAATGACACTACTGGATACTCCTGGATGAATGTCTTACACAGGTCAGCCAACTGTTCATGTCTGATACCCTCGTTGGAGTCCCAGACTTGAAGTCCGGGTCACATTTTCTATACCTGAAGAACTCAGAGGCAGTCATGTCCATACTGATAAAACCATGGTCAGTGTAGCTGCCCTTTGTAATTTTGGCCTTCAGTAGCTCCAAGGCTTCTTTATTCTCCAAGATGTTAAGCAGAAACCTGTTCTCATCTCTCACCTTGTTGACTTCCTTCCCTTATTTCTTCTTGATGGCATTCTTAAGGTTGTGGTAAGGCTCTGTCCTGGTGCACATGGCTTTCCCGAAACTGGATGACCCAGGTGTCAGGATCATGAACTCCTGCATGGCTAACTTGTTGCCAGCATGAAAACCAGTGTTGTTCGTGTTGAAAGCTGGGACATGCAAGATGGCTCTAAGGTTGCTAGTTAAGTCAGTGATGTCAGAGTACAGGGACATCACCCTTTCCATGGCATCAGATTTAGAAACATCCAGAGACATTACTTTATGGCATTTGCAACAAATTTAGATTTATTTTTAGTGTCATCCATCTTGATGATCAGTTTGTTCAGCTTTTCTTGTTCCACATTTGGTTTCTTTCTTCCCAGAGTAGCTGCCATACTCTTATGTATGTGCTAAGCTGGCTTGACCCCTTTCCCAAGTAGCACATGTTATCAATGCCACAGAGTTCCAGGGCTTTATGCGTGTCAGTGGAGACACTGCTGGGCACAGCAGGTTGGAAGACAGCTTTTGAGGTTCAGAGATCAACCTTAACAGTGGGATTTCCTGGGAGTCAAAGATCTCTCTGGCATGAATCTTGAGAATAGACATGGTTAATTTCTGGCCTATGGATTGCCACACCAGAAAAAAACAGATTTCTCCAGACATTGAGTAGTACATTCAGTAGAACTTACTAATAGTAATAAAAATAAAGAATTACTAAAGGGATTACTAACTGAAATAAAACAGAAAATGAAAAATTCAGGAAGGCAACAAAAATCTCATAGCTAACCTCTGGAGAACATTCAACATCTCTTCTGCTTCCTCCATTAACTCCAGGAATTCCTTAGAGATTAGAAAATTGTGGACCAGTATGTATAATCACCAGCTCTGTGCACTGAGTTTCTAAGTTTATGTAAGAATAATTAGTTAGCCTGTTACTGTATGTCATCATCTTTTTCTCTGTAATCCAGTACTATATAACCAGGTTTGCTCTTCTTCCAGTGCTCTGCATCAGGAAGCTCTTCTATTATATTCACTCAGGATTCAAGAGTGAGCTTGAATCTTCACCAGTGAACAAGCAGGAGATAGGGGGTTGCGGCTCATCATATTCACAGACCTTCACCATGGCCACACAGTCCAACAGTTTATTCATGTAAGTTCTGGGTGATTTTAGGATGAATAAGAGACAAGAAGAATTATCATGTTTTTTCCTAATCATATGAACTATGACATTTTGGGCAGCATGATATTCTAATAACTGTAATAAAAATTTGCACCTGTCTACTGGGATTTTGTATTCTGATTTACAGTGGCAGTCCTCAAGTTCTCATTGTCCTATCCCTAGTGTCTCTTCTCCATATTCCTATGACCAAAGAAAGCAGAAAATATGCCCAACTATGTCATTTAATAATCAACATAAAGTACAGTACTATGCTGGTCAGGATGATTCAGTAACTACATTTGAAGAAAGCTATGATGTATGTGTGAGACTAATGTCCTCCATGGTTGGAAGATCTGAGCTCTGTATTGTATGTGCCTTAATTCATCTAAATAGTTCTTCCAAATTCCAAAATTATAAGCTTCTGAAGGATTATTATTTTATGCAAGGTGAAAGACAAAGACAGTGGTCAGGAAGAAAGTAGTGAAGTCTTTTATGAGTTACTTTCCTTGATCAAAACACAAAATGATCTGTTCAGTAAGTTAGGAAGAAGGGATTGAAGTGTTTTATGAATTACTTTGGTTGATCAAAACACAAAATGATCTGTTCAGTAAACAGATATTTCATAGTGATTTATTCTAAAAGAAAAAAAGCTTTGGTCCATCCATTTTTCCCTCAGATTCTGTAGGCTTTATAACAGGATGTTCACCTCCGCTGTGTGAACTGTGGGTATTCTATCTGAGGTATATTTGTAACAGTTCAATAACACTGAAACAATAATGCATCTCAGGGTTTTCTGGTTCCCTTGGCCCATATTATCTTCTTTGTACGTTGAAATATGGTCTCATCATGTTCTTTGCAGGATTTCAGTGAGCCTGCACTCATTTGGCCTCACACTCTGAGTACTGGGTTTACTTATTTTTAAAGGATGCATTCTATTTTTCTGGATATCTTTGCTCTTGTCAGCATCCTCCATCATTCTGAGGCTCAGACCCTAAGTTGTTAATGAGGAAATGAGGCCTGGTCCCTATATCATCTGTAGTTTGAAAACATAAGAGCTTAAAAAGACACATGCTGTAAGGACCTCTGGATATTTCCTTAAAAACTATATGATTAGTAGTCCATGAAAAATATACATATAGACTTGACATAATGATTGGACACAATGTGAAATAGAATGGGATGAGTTATTTAGGTTGTTTTGAGGAGGTGAAATGGAATTTGTTACTATATTATTATTTGAAATATAAAAATAAGCAAATAATATACAAAAAGAAACCAAACCAAACCACGCCAGAATGAAAGAATGACACATTTGTATCAAATTATTTTGTCTCTGCTATTTATTTATGTGAATTAGGACACATTATTAGGAATTCTGTGACACGTTGACTGCCATATGATCAAGTTTTAGTAAGTATTTTTCTATGAACGTTCTTCCTTATTTAAATAATTTCAGTTTTTGTTTTCATAGGGCTTAAAGTGTCATTGCCACAGATGTGAAATAAACATATGTTTTCAACATTAAGCAGAACCTTTCTCCTTTGAAAATACTGATTTCCATGTATTTGGTTTTGTATACATTTTTATTCTGCTCAGAAATATGACCTAGAATGAATGCAAGATCAAGTTTTCTGTTGTTCAATTATGTATCATGGACTTTTGGGTCATCTAAAGGTATTAAATAGCCACACTATCCGGCTATCAAAAATACTGTATGTGTCCTGAACTGAAGATAAAAGAGTGTACAGGCATGAAAAGAAATAGAAAGTTAATCTTGTGTATTGTGTGAAGACACCCTTTAGAGTTTCACATAATTCTATGGTCCAGTGCCCTTTGGAAATACTACCCAATAAGCTCATATTTTCTGTATTCTTAGGAATTTTAATTGGGATAAATACATACAATGCAAATTTTATCATTTTGCAATAGGATATGAATTGGAATGCTGTGATTTGCATGCACATGTGGCTATGATGAAACTCATAAATGTTCCCTCAATTCATTGTTTTCCAACGAAGGCCACTGTCTTCACCATTGGAGATAAATAGAAATACATTCAACCTGTGAATGCATCCCATATTGCATCATTTTCAAAGAAGAATGGGTATATTCCATTGTTTTTATTGGCACAAATTACAGGATATCATTTATTGATAAAGTGGGAAAATCATCATGCAAATTGGGTGATATTTAGATTATAAAATATCATAATTTTTCATAATCTCAATATTTTGTAGTGTAAAACACAAAAGGGATTTTAGGATCATTTAGAGTATTGCATATGTTCTTCCATCACTAATATTTTCTGCATTTTAAACCTTTTACCTTTTTAGCAATTCATTGTGCTTTGACCTAAAAGTGAACCTTAAATTTCCTATGTGGCTGAAGTAAGAACATGAACATCTACTAACTGACTTGACTCACATGCAAATCAATTTACTGTCTGAGCAGTCGGGAATGTAACTAGGGCTCTGTGTGAACCTGGCTGTACTTCAGATAACCAGTGGCATTGCATAGAAACAGGAAGACCATATTTTTATAACAGATATTTTACTAATATTTTGTGGAAATGATCTCCCCAATTTGCTTTGTGGCATAAAATTTCAACTGTATTTATTGATATTTCCTTATTTTTATATCACTGAAAATTCCAGTAGTCATGAGCATAAATGTTCTGTGATAATGTGTGTTGAACTAAGATGCATTTACAAGAATTAAGCAATACATATATTAATTGGTTTAAAAATCGAAATAAGTTTTTACTAAAAACTTATTCCTCTTCCCCTGCCCAATGAGGAATATTTTTTAAGTCAAAGAAAATGAGAAACCTGTAGGAACACTGTGACCAGATTATATTTCTCTGTGTAGGAATCAAACATTTTTATTTAGAGGCTAGTACTTCATATTGCCAGGTACATTATAAGAAACATAAACTTGCCCCGTGTTATTGTAATCAAAGACAGAAGTTAAAGTGCTTCCAGTTGTCATTTTATTTGATTGACAGTTTTCCAAAATAAGGCTTCTACAAGCCTTAAAAGTTTTTGATTTTTTTTCTGCGACAACAGGCCAGCTTTTTATAGTAAGTTGGAACACGTCTTCTAGGTTACTGTGTTCAATATGGCTCTCATAAGAGGTAGTGCATGAGCTAAGGACAAAACACTATTTACAGTATGGCATTTGCCACAACTGAGCAACTATTAATGCTGTCACAATATGCTTGAGAAAATAACCAATATATGTACTTACTTGACTCAACTTGTAAAGAAAGTCTACATGCATGCTGGTACCAATGTTAACAACATTTTTTATTTCCTCCAAAAGATGTTCAAGAAATAAAAACAGGCAAAATGCAACATCTGTACCAGAATTCTACTTCCTTCAACTCTCAGATGATCCAGACCTACAGCATGTTCTCTTCGGAGTATTCTTGTCCATGTACATTTTGGCCCTGTTTGGAAACCTGCTCATCATCCTGACAGTTAGCTTTGACTCCCATCTCCACACACCCATGTACTTTTTCCTCTCCAACCTGTCCATGGTTGATATTGGCTTCATCTCCACCACTGTTCCAAGGGTGATTGTGGACATCCAAACTCTTTGCCCAGTCATCTCCTATGTGGGATGCCTGACACAGATGTCACTGTTTGTAATTTTTGTATGTATGGATGACATGCTTCTGGCTGTGATGGCATATGACAGGTTTGTGGCCATCTGCCATCCTCTGTATTACCAGGTCATTATGAATCCTACTCGCTGTGGTGTCTTACTTCTAGGGTCTTTTCTCTTTAGCCTTATGGACTTACTGATGCACTATGTGGCAATATTAAATATTTTCAATGGTGAGGATTTCATTGAAATTTCCAACTTCTTCTGTGACCCTTCTGAACTACTTAAACTTGCCTATTTTGATACTGTCACCAACAACATATTCAGATACTCTGTAGGTGCTCTCTTTGTTTTACTTCCTATTTCAGGAATCCTTTTCTCTTACTTTAAAATAGTTTCCTCCATCATGCGATCATCATTGTCAAGTGGGAAGCACAAAACCTTCTCCACCTGTGGGTCTCATTTGTCCATTGTTTGCCTGTTTTATGGAACAGGAATAGGAGTTTATTACACATCATCTCTGTCACATTCTCCAAGAACTAATGCAGTGGCTTCAGTGATGTACACTGTTGTCACACCTATGTTGAATCCCTTCATTTACAGTCTGAGGAACAAGAGCATTAAAGCTGCCTTAAGGAAGTTTCTTAGAAGAGTATTCTAATCATTGACATTCTTTATAATTTCACCATATATGTATATATATATATGTGTGTGTGTGTGTGTGTGTGTGTGTGTGTGTCTAACTGATGTGATAGTTTACATTATTGCAAGATAAGTGGTGGTCACTGAGGTTGCAATATGATGTATGTGTAGTTTCCAATGTGCCCAAAGATTTGAAGTCGCAGATATGAAACTTTTCTAGGGATGATTGATGCACATTGCTGAGCAACCCCTTACAACATGAGTGTAATTAATACCTAACAGGTTTGCACAGGAACCAATTTAAGGGGTAATTCTGCTGAAGTTGTATTTTAGAAATGACAGAGAACAAGGGTTGTCAGCCAGACTGCCTGAATAGGAACTGAAGAACAAAAATTTGAATAGACATGGTACTGTCAAAGAAGAAATGTCAATTGGTCTCAACCTTAGACAAAGAAGTGATTTTGACAGCAGGAGACATATCAATATTGAAAGAAATGGGGAATGTATTTGAAAGAGAGCAAGGGTGTGTACATGGGCAGTAGGAAGGGGGTAATTGAGAGCCATTAGATCTTTTATGTCATTTTAAGAATACTTAAACAAAACAATTAAATTGATAACAATGCCCACAGAAGTATGACATTTATCATTTCCAAATACTACTTGGGGTATCTGTTACTGGGTTTACTTATGATGTACATTATATATGTTACTTGATTTTTGTTTTCAAATTCATTTCCAGTGTGAGCTGTCAGTATAGTGAGCCTGTTATTTGAAGAAAAAGAACTAAAGTTGATGGATAAAGATTAACCTGAATTAAAATTCACTAATGAAGCATAAGATGGATGGAACTTAAAATGCTCTTGTCTTTTCCTGTGTCTGAATTCCTCCTCAATTTTCAAGGTTGTTGTGTTCACAATATCCATGACACTGCAAACACAAGTCTATATAATGCATAACAAATGGAGAACAATATTAGATTGTTTTCATGTCACACATTTGAGGGAGGATTGATGGAGGTTGATATATATTACAAATTCAAATTTATTTCTCTTTTTCTGCTGCAGACAAACCATAATGTTTATTAAATGGTGATACCCTGTTTGACAGAGAGAAAATAATAAAAACTAACCTGTCTTTGACATATTTACACCCCATTCCTTGAATTAAAATCTCGAAGATCCATCCTTCCCAACTTCATGTCCTCATTTTCTATTTTTTTTAAATTTAAATTAGAAACAAGCCTACTTTACATGTCAATCCCAGTTTCCTCTCCCTCCCCTTCTTCCCTGCTCCCACAAGGGTGAGGCCATTCATTGCAGATCTCCAAAGTCTTCCATATCAACTGTGACTGGCTCTATGCCCTCCCCCACGTGTCCAGTCTGAGAGAGCATCCCTCCTTTGGAATGGGCTCTCCAAGTACATTCATACACCAGGGATAAATACTGATCTACTCTCCAATGCTCCATAGATTGCCTAGGTCTCCTCACTGATACCCATGTTCAGGGGGTCTAGATCATTCCCATGCTGAATTCTCAGGCATTAGTTTAGGGTCTATGAGCTCCCGCATGTTCAGGTCATCTGTATCTGCAGGTTTCATCAGCCTGGCCTTGACCCCATTGTTATCACTCTTCCCTCTCTCAAACTGGGTTCCAGGAGTTCAGTTCAGTGTGAGTATCTACCTATGGTTGCATCAGCCTCTGGATGAAGGTTCTAGGATGGCATATAAAGTAGTCATCAATCTCATTATCTGGGAAGGGCATTTAAGGTAGTCTCTTCACTATTGCTTAGATTGCCAGTTGCTATCATCCTTGTAGATCTCTGGAAATCTCACTAGTCCCAAATCTTTCCTTAATCCAATAATGGCTTCCTCTATTATGGTTTCTCTCATACTGCTCCCCATTTTTCTTCCCCTGACTCAACCTTCATGGTCCCCCATGTCCACCTCTCCTGTCCTCTTCTCCCCCTCTCTTTTTCCTCACTCCCTATCCCCTCCTTCATGCTCCCAATCCCTTCAGGAGATCTTTTCCCATTCTCCTCCTCCAGGGTAACATATATATGGGTCCTTCCTGTTTCCCATACTCTCTGGCAGTATGATTGTAGGCTTGTAATCCCTTTCTCTGTATCTAAAATCCATATATGAGTGAGTACATACGATGTTTGTCTTTTTCAGGATGGTTTCTTCTAGTGCCATCCATTTACCAGAGAATTAACAGATTCTATTGTTGTTTTTTCCCCTGCTGAGTAGTAGTCTATTTTGTAAATGAAACTTTATGCTGGAGAGTATGTGGAGAAAGAGGAACAGTCTTCCAATGCTGGTTGGAGTGCCACCTTGTACAGTCCTTGTGCAAATCAGTATGTAGATTCCTCAGGAAAATGGGAATCAATGTACCATAAGATTCAGCAATTCAACTCTTAAGTATAAATGCAAATGATGTATATTCATACAATAAGGACGTCTTTTCACCTATGTTCATAGCAACATTATTTGTAACAGCCAAACCTGGAAGTAACCTAGATGCCCATCAACTGAGGAGTGTATAGAGAAAATGTGGTACATTTACACAATGGAGTACTACTCAAAAGTATTTCTTAATCATTCGATATTTTATATTTCTGGAAAGTAAATCTTAAATAATGGCACATTTGTGTTTACTGGTTCCATTTACTTTGTAATGTTCAATAAATACTCTACCAAAAGCACATTTACCATATCAAATATCAAGTTTGAATTGTATAATTTAAGGAAACTTTAATAAAATATGTACAATTTAAGATAATATTGTTTAAAAAGATATGGTTTTCTCAAATGCATGACTTTCCAGTGGGATAATGGAACGCAATGATTTTGTCATCATGGATTATTAATTTTAATTCAACGTTTAGACAATAATGTCCCTTGATATCTTATGGGGAGTTAGTTATTCTAAACAGAGGGAAAGTACATTATTTTCTGACAACATGTAGGGTAAACTTCAGTGCTTTGTACATTGCTTTGTCTAAAAGCATTTTTTAAGCAAACATAAATGGGGAAGAATATTTCTGAGTGTTTTTATCATATTTATCTCACCCAAGGACATTTTATTTTTCTTTCTTTTTGGAACTTAAAAGACACTAAATAGAGGGTAGTTGTTGCTATTGGAACATATTCAATAATTTTTTTTTACTTCTACATTTTTAATTTAAATTCAAAACAATCTTGTTTTACTTGTCAATCCCAGTTCCCTCTCCTTACCCTGCTCCCAACTGACGACCTATCCCATCCCCTTTCTGCTCTCTAGGGAGAGTGAGACCTTCCATGAGGGAAGTTCAAATTCTGTCACTTTAGTACAAGCAGGGCCTAAGTAACCCCTAGTATTTCTAGGCTGACAGAGTAACCCTCTATGTTACTATGAGCTCCCTAAATCCATTCATCCACTAAGGATAAATACTGTTTCACTCCCAGAGTCCCCATAGACTGTCCAGGTCTCCTAACTCAATTCCATGTTCAGGGTGGCTGGGTTTATCCTATGCTGATTTCCCAGATATCAGTCTTATATCCATGAGCTCCCTCTTGTTCAGGTCATATGTTTCAGTGGGTTTCTCCAGCCTTGTCTTGACCCCTTCAATCATCAGTCTTCCATCTCTGCAACTGGATTCCAGCAGTTTGGTTAAGTGATTAGTTGTGGGTGTCTGCTTCTGCTTACATCAGCTACTGGATGAAGGCTCTAGGATAGAATATATGGTAGTCAGCAATCTCATTATAGGGGTAGGGTTTTTAAGGTTGCTTCTCCACCATTGCTCAGATTCTTATTTAGGGTCTTTCTTGTTGATCTCTGGAAATTATCCTAGTGCTAGGTTTCTCTTTCAGCCTATAATGTCTTCTTATTATGGTATCTCTTTTTTGCTCTCCTCTATTCTTCCCCTAACTTAAACTTCTTGCACCCTCATGTATTCCTATCCCCTCTTATACTCCTCCTCTATTTCTCCTCACTCCCTCTTCCCTACCCCAATGCTCCCAAGTTGCTCAGGATATCTTATCTTTTTCCCCTTCTCCACGGGACCATATATGTCTCTTTTAGGGTCCTCCTGATTTCCTAGCTTCTCTGGTGGTGTGGATTATAGGCTGGTAATTCTTTGATCCACGTCTATGGCCTTATGCTGCCCGGCTTGGAACATTCTGACACCTGGTAACTGAAAGCGGGCAAATCACCAGGCCCAGTAATCCTGCCCATCCAGTTTTCCATCCTTGTTGTGCTAGTCCCACCTCAACGCACAGGAAAAATAAAGCCATTGTGAGTTTTGGACCGGCTTGAACCACCAGAAAAGAACCTTGGACCAGGACAGGGAGAGACCCCACTGGCACCCACTGTAAGAAGGGATGGGAAGATGACAGTATAAGAACATATTCTTATCTAACCACGCAACTATTGCCTGGGAACTGCCATTAAGCCTCCCCTCCCAGGGGGAGCCTTTGCACCCCAGATTCCTGATCTTCTTTTCCACCAACAGGACCAGGACCAGTGCCTAGAGACTGCCAATGAGACTCCCCTCCTGGTGGTAACCTAAGCACCCCAGTTTCCTGGTCTTCATTTCCACCCACTAGACCTGTGCCTGGGGACTGCCAGTGAGTCTTCCCTCCCAGGGTTAGCCTATGCACCCCAGACTCCTGGTATTCTTCAATAGCCATGGGACCAGGACTAGGACCAGTATGAGGAGAACTACCAGAGTATTGGACTTGCTTGCACCAGCTAAAAGTGAACTCTGGTCCCCTAACCACCATGTCAGAAAGATGCTATTTCTGCACCCACTATAACACACTCAGCAACAGAAAAACCAGTATGATAATTCCAGATTATAGAGACTCCAAACCAGCAAAACTGCAACATTCCAATGCAAATGAAGCAAAAAAGAATGACCTTAAAAACAACTTCATGGAAATGATAGAGGCCCTCCAGAAGATATGGGAAAATCCCTCAAAGAAATGGAAGGAAAAAGAAAACAAAATGTAAGAACAGGAAGAAAAAGCAAACCAAAAAACGCAAGAAATGGAAGAAAAAAACATAAAAAATCCAATAATGCAACAAATGGATGAAAAGAGAAAGCAAAATTGCAAGAAACAATTCAATCAGCACAAAGGTAGACAACTGAAATAGAGACAAAAAGACACAATCGGAAGGAAGCCTGGAAATAGGAAAGTCCGGCAAACGGTCAGGTACTACAGATGCAAGCATATCCAACAGAATACAAGAGAAGGAAGAGTGAACCTCGCGGGTTAAAGATACATTAAAGGAATTTGATTCATCGACCAAAGAAAATCTTAAGTCCAACAAATCCCTAACACAAAATATCCAGGAAATATGGGACACCATGAAAAGACCAAACATAAGAATTATAGGTATAGAAGAAGGTGAAGAAAACCAACTCAAAGATGTAGAAAATATATTCAATAAAATAATAGAAGAAAACTTTCCCAACTTAGAGAAAGACATGCCAATTTAGGTACAAGAAGTTTACAGAACTGCAAATAGAGAGGACCACAAAAAATATTTCCCCTTGCCCCATAATAATCAAGATCACAAACATACAGAATAAAGAAAGAATATTAAGAGCAGTGAAGTAAAATGGCATGTAACAAACAAAGGCAAGCCTATCAGAATTATACCTAATTTCTCCATGGAAACTCTGAAAGCCCGAAGGTCCTGGACAGATAGTCTATCACCACTAAGAGACCATGGATACCAGCCCAGACTACTATACCCAGCAAAGCTTTCAACCACAATAGATGAGAAAAAACAAACCAGATTTAAACAATACATATGCACTAATCCAGCCCTACAGAAAGTACTGGAAGGAAAACTTCTACCCAAGAAAGTTAACTACACTCACTAATAAAACACACTTTACCAACAGCCAAATGAAAAAAAAATGCGAGGGAACCTACACACTAACTCTTTAAGTTCCTTCTAAAAGTTCCTTTTTGGTCCCTCTAAAAAGTCTCTAAATGTTCCTTTTCATTCCACATGGTTTCTAGTTTTTATACCCACAGGCACCTTTAACAACTCTCTGACAATAGAGCGTGCATGTCTGTGAGAGCCAGGAATGTGGATAGGGTCTTGAGAAAAGCAGGTGCTTCACATCTCCCCCAGATGCGATTCACAAAACATCCTGGCAAACTTAAGTTTTAGAGGGGACATGACTTGCAACATGTGCTGTTAACTGATTAAAAGGGACTTTTTAGTATCACACAAAAGAAGAAACAAAGGCTATGTAATGTGAGATTTGGAAGCTATAGCTCTTACCACTGACACCCAGTGAAAAGAAATACCTTTCTCTGTGACCTCTTTTTGAATACAAAGCACCCAGTATATATTCTACACACAGCCAAATTCATAGTAACAAATATTCTGGAGTTGATACCTAAAGTATTAATTGCTATTTCTGCAGTAAATGATAAAAGCTCACAGAAGTGTACTCAATTTGGGTCTTTGGTTTTTTTCGCTGGTCTACATGTATGCTTTTGTGACCATACCTATTGTTTGTTATTACTATGATGTTGAATGGAATCTTAAGATATGGTAGGGTTATTAATAGCATTGTCCATTTTGCTTAGGATTATTTTGACTGTCTGGGGTCTTTCTGGTTCCCTATGAATTTTAGGGAATTTTTATTATGTTTATATGACGAAAGAGATGGGCATTTTTATTGAATTGTATTGACTCTGCGAATAGCTTCTGGTATAATGGTCATTTTCACATTGTTAATTCTACAAATCCAAGCCCATGGATGTGTTTTTCAGTTTCTAGTGTTTTTCTCTATTTTCTTGAGAGGTTCACAGTTTTTCTTGCAGATGTCCTTCACTTCCTTGGCTAGGTATTCATGGACATTTTATTTCCTTTGAGGCTATTGTGAATGAAAGTGTGTCCATGATCTACTTCTCTGTATGTTTGTTGTTGGAATGTAGAAAAGCTATTGAGTTGTGTGAGGTGTGTCTATATCGTTCCATATTGCTGAATCTATATCTTATTTCTAGAAATTTTCTGGTAGAATTCTTGGTATCTGTAATATATAGAATGGTTGTTGATATTAGAATTGCAAATGCCCTTATATTTGAATGTTAATCATCAGGGAGTGGCACTATTTGAAAGTATTAGAAGGATTATGATGTGAGCCAATTCTTTATGGATAGAAACCTTGCTCAGGCTACACACAGAGGTGTGGGGGATAGTGAAGTGCCTTGGTCCTGCTTCAATGAGATTATTGGATAGACTTAGTTGACTTCTTAGGGGAGGCTTTACCCTCTCGCTCAGCCTAGACCCAGGTGTTGTTGGGTGTTGAGCTGCCTTGGTCCTACCTCAATGAGAGTATGGGACAGACTTAGTTGATTTCCTAGGGAAGACTTTACCCTTTCTCAGTAGCAGCTGGGAGTGGAAGTAGAGGAGGGAGGAAAACAGGGATTGGGATGTAAAAAGTAAATTAATAAAAAAATATAAAATAAAGAAAAATATGTGTGGTCCTGTTGGAAGAAGAGTGACACCAGCTTTGATGCTTCAAAAACCAATGGCAAGCCCAGTTTCTCTCTTGGTCTGCAGATTAGCATTTAGCTCTCACCTCCTTCTTCAGTGCCATGAGTGCCACTATGTTCCCCACCTTGATGATAATAGACTAAACCCCTGAAAATATAAACAATCCTCTAATTAAATGCTTTTTTAAATAAGCATTGGTCATGGTGTCTCTTCACAGCATTAGAATACTGACTAGGATATATGTCATATAATCTATAAAAAGGGATACTTTGGGATTTTCTTTCACTATTGTTGTATCCCTTTATTTTCATACTATTTCCTTATTGTTCCAGCTATTTAGTATGTCCAGCACTATGTTAAAAAAAGTGGGGATAGTAAACATATCTGTTTCATTGCTTACTTCAGTAGGATTCAAGGTCTTTACAATTTAGGATGATGTTGGCTATGTGTTTCATGAATACAGTTTTTATTATGTTGAGGTATGCAGAGAAGGCTGGTACTAGCAGCATTCCAGAATTTGCCTGTGATTTGTTTGGGTTTTGTGTTGTGCTGATGGTGATGTTGGTGATGTTGATGGTGAGGTGCTGGC
Source organism: Mesocricetus auratus (assembly GCF_017639785.1). NCBI lineage: Eukaryota > Metazoa > Chordata > Mammalia > Rodentia > Cricetidae > Mesocricetus > Mesocricetus auratus. The sequence goes on along the minus strand of NW_024429235.1, from coordinate 1,246,324 downwards.
CAGAATAACAGTTGGCACAGGATGTGGGATCCTACAGAAACCTTGCTCACTAACTCCTTCACTAAATTTTATTCATTGTTTTAAAACTTCATAAGATATATCTGTCTGTCTGTCCTCTATCTATTTATACCTATCATTTTCTTTTCATCTACCAAATCTTTCCACATACTGACCCCTTACTTCCTACCCAATTTTATACTCTCTCTCTGTCTTAAAAAAACTGAAACTAAAAACAAAAGTAAAAAAGACACTGCTCTTTTGTTTAACAGGCACTTGGATCACTCTTTCCACATTTTTTGAGTCCAATGAACATGGGGGTCCTTTCTGTCTTCTATTGTCTTAATAATCTTCTGTCTCCAATGTTTTAATGTTGACATTATGGTAGCTTTCCTCGTAAGTTTATTATAAGATTTTTAATTTTTTGTGCCTATTGTGACATTTGTCTCCACCTTTCTTGTGACTATACTTTCTTTCTTACTACTGACTTTTGGTTTTTAATTTTATGATATTTCTTTCTTACTACTGATTTTTGTTTGTAAATTTAATGATCTTTATTTGTGATAACAGTATTGCTTGTTCTGGAAATTTTCTGGTGAGATGTTTAAGGTCTTTTATGCATATAAAAATTCTATCTGAAAGGAAGGAAACCATGACTTTTTTCTTTCCTATTTTATTCATTTTATTTCTTTTGTCTGTCTTACAGGTATAGCTAAGACATGAAACACTGTATGAGTAGAAATGTGAAAGAGAGGAAATAGTTGGAAAGAATTAGCAGGAGTTGAAGGGAAAAGGGAGAATATACTTAAGGATGAATGGGCACTGCATTGTATTCAAGCTTGAAATTTTCACTGCGACCTCAAAATGAGAATAGACTTTAATTAGCATTCACAAAAAATTCTCAGAACAGATGATAAGTTCATGTGTTAATGTTGCTATAGCTCATGGTATTAAGGAACAAAATAAGATAAAGCTGGTAAGTAGGAAAAAGATATTAGCAGGATATAAGAATGATGATATTTCTTGGTCTGCCTACACCCAGCTGGAGAGGTGAGTGTGGGCTCTCCTTGGGCCAAATCCCCTATCTCCTTCTTGGAGATTCCTTGGTCTGTTCTGTGTGTAGCAGACCTGTCCCAGGTGTCAAGACCTTCCAGAGACTACCCACATCTCAGTCTTGGTCTGCGTACACCCACCTGGAATGGTGAGTATGGGCTCTGCTTAGGTCCATTCCCCCTCCTCTTCTTGGAGTTTCCTTGGCCTGATGGGCATGCAGCAGACCTTCACTTACAGGCAGAAACTTTCAGAGCTTGCCAACATCTAGGTCATTACCCTATTGCACCTATCAGAAGCAGAGAGGAGATGGAGAGACCCCATCTGCACCCACTGGAAGAAGGGATGGGAAATGACAATGTAAGAGCACATTCAACAACAGAAAGAACAATATGATGCCATCATTTTCTAGGGACACTGGCCCAGCATGATCTGAATATCCCTATGCATTTGAAGAAGAAAGGAATGACCTTAAAAACAACTTCAGAAATATGATGGAGACTCTCAAAAAGGAAATGAGAAAATCCCTTAAAGAAATGGAAGCAAAAACAAACAATAACACAAGAAATAGAGGAAACGCTAAACCAAAATATTCTACACATAAAGAAATCTCTTAAAGAATGCAAAGAAAGACAAAAAAGCAAACAAATTAAAGAAACAATTCAAACAGTTCAAGGCTTGAAAGCTGAAATAGAAACAATAAAAAATGCAGAATGAGGGAATTCTGGAAATAGAGAAACTGGGTAAATGACAAGGAACTACAGATGTAATCATAACTAAGAGAATACAAGATATGGAGGAGAGTATCTCAGGTGTTGAAGATTCACTAGATGAAATTGCTTCAACAACCAATTAAATGTTATGTCCAACAAATCCCTTACACAAAATATCAAGGAAATATTGGACACCATGAAAAGGCTAAACCTAAAAATAGTAGGTATAGAAGCAAGTATAGAAATACAACTCCATGGTACAGAATATATTCAACAAAATTATACGAGAAAACTTTTCAATGTAAAGAAGGACATGCCTATGAATGTACAAGAATATTACAGAACACCAAATAGAGTGGACCACTAAAATAGTTCCCTCACCACATAATAATCAAAACACAAAACATACAGAATAAAGAAAGAATATTAAGAACAGCAAAGAGCCGGGCAGTGGTGGTGCACACCTTTAATACCAGCACTCTGGAGACAGAGGCAGGTGGATCTCTGTGAGTTTGAGGCCAGGCTGGACTGACAGCCTCCAAAACAATACAGAGAAACCCTGTCTCAAAAAACCAAAGAAAAGAACAGCAAAGGAAAAAGACCAAGTAACACATAAAGTTCAGATGTATTGGAAATACACATGATTCCTCAATGGAAACTCTGAAAGCATGAAAGTCCTGGATAGCTGTAGTACAAATGATAAAAGATCTTGGATGCCAGCCCATACTACTATACCCAGCAAAGCTTTCAATCACTATAGATGGATAAAAAATGTTCCATGACAAAGCCAGATTTAAACAATACATATCCACTAATCCAGCCCTACAGAAAGTATTGGAAGGAATACTCCAACCCAAGGAAGTTAGATTCACTCACAAAAACACAGGCAATAGATGATTCCACTTTAACAAAGACCAAAAAACAAAAAAATAGGGAGGGGGTAAACCACACAAAATACCTCTAACACCACCAAATCTAAAAGAAACAAGAATTAACAACCAATGTTCATCAATATCCCTCAATATCTATGGTTGTAACTCATTTATGAAAAAACTCTGGATAACAGAATGGACATTAAGACAGAATCCTTCCTTCTGCTGCATACAAGAAACACACCTCACTTTGAAAGACAGACTTTACTTCAGAGCAAAGGTTTGGGAAAAGATTTTACAATCAAAAGGACCTAAGAAGCAAGCAGGTGTAGCTCTTCTAGTATCTAACAAATTAGACTTCAAACTAAAATTAATCAAGAGATGAAGAAGGGCATTTCATATTCATCACAGGAACAATTCATCAAATAAAGTCTCAATTTTGAACATCTATATACCAAATACAAAGATAACTAGATTTATAAAAAACGTTACTAAAACTCAAATCACACACAAAACCTCACACACTTATAGTAGGAGACTTTAACACCCCACTGTCACCAATGTATAAGACTACCAGACAGAAACTTAACTAAGAAACAAAGCAGGTAACAGAAGTTATGACCCAATTGGGTTTAACATACATCTTTAGCACATTCCATCCAAACACCTAAGAATATACCGCCTTCTCAACACTACATGGAACCATCTCTAAAAACTCATCATATAATCTGCAACAAAACAAACCTCAACAGATGCAAACAATTGGAATAACCTCTTGTAGATTATGGGATCATCAAGGCTTAAAGATAGAATTCAGCAACAACACAAATTGCAGAAACCCTACAAGGAAATTAAATAGTGCTCAATTGCATTACCTCCAGGTCACAGAAGAAATAAAGAAAGAAATTAAAGACATCATAATATCCAATGAAAATGAAGACACACCATACCCAACCTTATGGGACACTTTGAAAGCAGTAGTAAGAAGAAAGTTTATAGCACTAAGTGTCCACATGAAAAAAACTGGAGAATAGTCACACTAGATAATTAACAGCTTTAGAACAAAAAGAGGCAAACTCACCCAGGAGGAGCAGACGCCAAGAAATAATCAAATTGAGGGCTGAAATAAATATAGTAGAACAAAAGAAAACAAGACAAAGCATAAATGAAATAAAGAGTTTGTTCTTTGAGAAAATCAATGAGATAGGCAAACCTTCATCCAAACTAACCAAAAGCAGAGAGAGAACATGCTAATTGACAAAATCAGAAATGAAAAGGGGGACATAAAAACAGATACCATGGAAATCAAGAGAATCATCATGTCATACTTTGAAAATGTGTATGTCACAAAATTGGAAAATTCAAAGAAATGGGATTTTTTCTTGATAAATATCATTTACCAAAACCAAATCAAGAACAGATGAGCAATTTTAATAGACCTAAAACCCCTAATGAAACAGAAACAGTCATAAAAAGTCCTCCCACAAAAGGGCTTAGGGCTAGTTGGTTTCAGTGCAGAATTCTTCCAGAAATTCAAAGATGAGCTAATACCAATACTCCTAAAAGTATCCACACAATAGAAGCAGAAGGGCCATTGCCAAAGTCTTTTTATGAGGCTATAATTACAGTGGTACCCAAAGAAAAAATCACAAGCAAGAAAGAGAATTACAGACCAATTTCCATTACGAACATAGATGCAAAAATACTCACTAAAATACTGGCAAATCAAATCCATGTTCACATCAAAAGAATCATCCACCATGATAAAGTAGGCTTCATCCCAGGGATGTAGGAATGGTTCAACATACAAAAGTCCATCAATGTAAATCATCATATCAACAAACTGAAATGGAAAATTCCCATGATCATCTCATTAGCTGCCGAAAAAGCCTTCTACAAAATCCCACACCACTTTATGATAAAGGTATTGGAATGATCAGGGATACCAGGAACATACCTATACATGATAAAGGCAATATATAGCAAGACAACAGCCAACGTGAAACTAAACGGAGAGAAACTCAATCCAATAACTCTCAAATCAGGAACAAAACAAGGTTCTTTACTCTCTTGATATCTTTTCAATACTTTACTTGAAGTTGCAGCTATAGTAATAAGACAACAAACAGACAGGGATACAAATTGGAAATGAAGATGTGAGACTTTCTCTATTTTCTGATTATATTATAGTTTGCATAAGTGGCTGAAAAATTCTTTCAGGGAACTTCTACAGCTGTTAATCACCTTCACCAAAATGACAGGATTCAAGATCACTTAAAAAATTCAGAAATCCTAGTATATACAGATGATAAATGAGCTGAGAAAGAAATTAGATAAATGTCACCCTTTACAATAGCCACAAACAATATAAGGTAACTTGGGATAACTCTAACCAAATATGTGAAATACCTTTATGACAAGAGGTTTGAGTCTTTAAAGAAAGAAGTCAAAGAAGATACCAGAAAATGGAAAGATCTCACATGCTCTTGCATATGTAGAATCAACACAGTAAAAATGGCAATCTTACCAAAAGAAATCCACAGATTCAATGCAATCCCCATCAACATACTCCATTTAGTTTGTACCACAGATGGTGGGTCAGCCTCCATCAAGGGGTGATTTAAAGAATCAGGCCCTAGAAGTTGGGTCAGCCCCCATAGAGGAGTGATTTAAAAAGTCAGCCTCTATAGAGGTATGGCTTAAAGTTAGGCTCCAGCCTTGACTTGACCCATTGGCGTCAAAATTGTCAGGGAATTCCTGAGAGCCTACCCCTCACAGAAAGCCAGACAGCATTCTCATTACGGTTAGAAGTGAGTATATTAGATATGGGTGCTACTAGTTCCTACCTTCATTTGGAGGACCATTTGATCCAGTTGTTACAATGTCAGGGCACACTTATCAGACATAAGACCACTAAGGACTTCTTGAAAACTATACATAAATTCAGTCCTTGGTTTTTGGTCTCTGGTGATCTTATTTCCCTAGATTGGAACCAGGTTAGAGTGGGCCTACAAAGAACTTTGTGTAAAGAAGGACAAAACACCATACCAATTGTTGCCTTTTCTCTGTGAAGTCTTGTTAAGGACTCGCTTATTAGTGATAATACAATAACGAAGGAACATGTCGGAAAAACTAAGGATGCTTTCACAGAGGCTCAAGACCTAGAGTCTGTCAGGACAATTCAAATTTCCAGTGTTTCCCCTTCTGAGTCCTCTCCCTCTTCTTCAGGGAATGAGATGGAGAAAGGCATCTTTAAATTAAAAAACAAGTTTAAAAAATGTTTCCTTGTGCCTTCCCCCCTGCCTGTAATCCCGAACATTCTAGTTCTGTCTTCCTTCAGCCCCTCCTGAAATGCAGAAGGGTAGAGTGATGTTTCCAGTTATACAGACAGTTAATCCTCAAGGTCAGAGTCAGGAAAAACATTCCCCTCTTAACGTTAAGGATATAAAACAGTTGAAGGAGGCTGTTATGGCATATGGGCCTCATGCCCCTTTTATTCTGGCAGTTTTTGAATCCTTTACAGCCTTGAATTGTACCCCCAGTGATTGGCAGCAATTATGTCATGATACGCTGTTGGGGGGAGATTATTTGATCTGGAGGGATGAATACCAAGAACTGTGTAACCAGATGGCCCAGAGAAACTCAGCTGCTTGTTTTCCTGATAGGAATTTAGAAATGCTTACTGGCACAGGAACCTATGCAACTCTAGGCCAGCTAATTATTTACGACCCAGCTGTTTACACGCAGATGTCAGCAGCCATTGTCCATGCATGGAAAGCCTTTCCTAATAAGACCACAGGAGACCAACTTTCTAAGATCCTACAGGGACCATCTGAACCTCATTCTGAGTTTGTGGACTGGCTCCTACAAGTTGTGGGTCATATATTTGGGGATATTGATAATGCTATGCCTTTAGTAAGACAATTACGCTTTTGAAAATGCTAATAAATACTGCAAGGAGTCTTTATGGCCTCACAAAACCAGGAGCCTCAATGATTATATTCACATTTGTAGAGATATAGATGGATATCACATTATGGCTCAAGTTATTGCTGCTGTTATGCAGGGAAATAGAAAGGTCAGTGAGTGGCCTAGACCTAAGACATGCTTTGAATGCAAGCAAAAAGGCCACTTTCAGAAAAATTGTTCTGCCAAAGACTCCATTGCACCCCCTTTTCCAGAGTCAGGTCTTTGCCCCCTTTGTAAAAGAGGATAGCATTGGGCCAGAAATTGTCGATCTAAGACTGTTGTACCGTGCTACTCTCTGCCCCCTTCAGGAAATTGGAGTTGGGGTCCACTCCACACCCCTTACTCCCAGATGCATGGAGCCCTGGATACACCTGTTCCCCCCCATCCAGGACATTCTCAGAGGTACCCCAGGACTGGAACTCTGTTCCTCCACCAGAGGACTTTTGACTCCTCATATGGGACCCCAAGCCTTCTACACAGGAGTCAAGGACCCTTTACCACTGGGCTCAATTGGATTGATTTTAGGAAGGAGTATTGGTCTACTTAAGGGAGTTAGAGTCATTCTGGGAGTTACTGATGAAGATACAGAAGGAGAGATCAAAATAATGGTGGAAGCTGGTAAGGGAGTCATGTTATACACCAAGGAGATAGAATTGCTCAATTAGTTTTGTCCCCTAAGATTACAACTAATAACCCCTTCCTTAAGTCTACAAGATAAGAAGAGGGGCTTGGATCTACAGGACATATGGCTTTTTGGGTGTCAACTATGGAGTCCAGACCAATGATGACCCTAACTATTGAGGGATGAACTATTCAGGGACCCCTAGATTTGGGTCTAGACACATCCATCTTTTCTCTTAACTATTGGCTCCAGGCTTGGCCCCTACAAGAATCAGATATCAGCTTACAGGGCATAGGCATAGCAAAGTCACCTAGTAAAAGTTCCCGTCTATTAACTTGGAAAGATGAAGAGGGACACTTTGGTATATCTTGCCTCACATACCGATCAGTCACTGAGGCAGAGATATCCTAAAGGCCATGGGGGCTATATTGACCACATTCCCTGTACAACATATGCTTGGGGAGCAAGGCTATTTCCCAGGCAAAGATATTGGAAGGAGTCTACAGGGAAATCCCCTGACTGTGTCTAAAACCCCAGTACAGTGATCTCCTGTAGACTGGAGATGATTGGGACATTTTTAGTGTTGTCCATTGTTTCACAGCCTCAAATACCTCCAATTCCTCTCACTTGGAGGAGAGATCTGAGATAAGTTAATAAGACCATGATGGTTATGGGTGTCACCGAGCCAGGGCTACCAACCCCTGTGGCCATCCCTAAAGACTGGCACCTGCTTGTGATACATTTAAAGGATTTTTAAAAAATATTCTTTTACACCCTGCTGATTGTCAGCGTTTTGCTTTCAGTGTTCCATATTTGAACATAAGAGAGCCTTATAAGTGATATCAGTGGGACGTTTTGCCCCAAAGCATGGATAACAACCCTACCATGTGTCAAATTTATGTTTCTCAGGCTATAGATCCAGTCAGGCAAAAATATCCTCAATTATATATAATTCATTATATGGATGATTTACAGTTGTCTAAGCCAAAAGAAAAGCTATTACTATCTGCCTTTGGGAATCTCAGACCACCTTAGGGTTGGCTGGCTTACAATTAGCACCAGATAAGGTACAGAAGGAGTATCCATATCATTATCTAGGACACTGTTTGCTTCCTAATGGGGTGTGCTCTCAAAAGGTCTGTCTTTGCCTGGGCACCCTTCAAACATTAAATGATTTTCAAAAGCTTCTGGGAAATATCAGTTGGATCAGACCTAGCTTAAAAGTTACTACTGGACAACTTAAAACTCTTTTTGATATATTACAAGATGATTTGGACCAAAACTCTCCTAGAGTCCGCACTAGGGCAGGATGGGAGTGTATTCATTTGATTGTAAAAGCCTTAGTAGAGGCTCATTTGGATTATATAGACTATGCCCAGCCTCTAAAATTGTTAGTGTTTTGTTCTGCTCATGCTTCTATGGGAGATTTTTGGCAAGAGAATCCCATTCTTTGGGTTCATTCTTGAGCCTTCTAAATTTGTGGTGTCCTTCCCCCAAGCTATAGTTGTGCTCCTGTTTAAACCACAAAAATTGCCTTACAAACCTTTGGTAAGGAACAACATCAGGTTGTTATACCTTTGTCCTGTCAACAAATAGAATGGCTACAAAATAATAATTGTGACTGGGCCATTATTCCCTCTACTACTCTGAGTGATTTTGATAATCATTACCCATCCAACAATTTGGTTTTCTTTTTAAAAATGCATCCTTTAATTTTACCAAAAATTGTATTCTCTTGTCCTATTTCTAAGGGGTGAGTGGTTTTCACAGATGGTTCTTCTAAAGGTACAGCTGGAGTTGTGTCTCATCTGATCATTAAGAAAGCCAGAATTCCTGCGACTTCTGCCCAAATGGCCGAACTTTCAGCCCTGGCCTTGCCTCTACAACTCTTCCCCATTTAAGCATTAAACATTTTTACCAACAGTCAATATGCTGCTCATATTATGCAACCCTTAGAGCCTGCTGCCTATGTGGTTCCCATCTCTAGGACACAATAAAGTTTATTACTGGTACAAGGTCTGCTACGGCAAGGGAGTAAGCCTATATTTGTCAGACATCTTGGGGCCCACACCCCTTTTCCAGGGCCCCTCAGTGAAGGAAATTACACAGTTGGCAGGTATGCGCAAATTGGTGTGGTTTTACAAGAGCTCATTAAAGCACAATCCCTACAAAAGTGCTTTCATCTTAGTGCTAGGTCTTTGCACTTTTGTACTGGGATTACCTAAGAACAGTTTGCTCTAATAGCTAAGGATTGCCCTCTTTGTGTAGAACTTCTTCCTGTGCCTCACTTAGAGGTTAATCCTCGAGGACTTTTTTCCTAACCACATTTGGCAAATAGATGTAACATATGTGGCCTCCTTTGGTAAATTACAATTTGTCCATGTTTCTGTAGATACTTTTTCCCACATGATATAAAATATGTTAAGAGACACTGTTTACAGACTTTTGCTTACATGGGGATCCCAAAACAATTAAGACCATGTCAGCAGAGGTTTCAATCACTTTTGTCTAGATTTTGATATTTCCCCCCCAACTGGAATTCCTTACAACCCCCAAGGACAGGCTATTGTGGAACATGCTCATCGGACTCTAAAAGCCTATTTATCTAAATAAAAGAAGGAGGGTCTTGGAGGCTACCTTGGCTCCTCTCACTCTATTATTTATCCTCTAAATCTTAAATTTTTTAATTGTGGATACTTCTGGCTACTCTGCAGCAGATCGTCTGTTGGTGGTCTGCTGTACAGCAAAAATCTCTAGTTAAATTGAGAGACCTAACCTTGGTCTCTTTGGTTTTGGGTTGGGGGTCTGTTTGTGTATTCCCAGTGAGTGGTGAGTCCCCAACTTGGGTTCCAGAGCATTGTGTGTGTTCTGTTCCTGCTGATAATCATCAGCTGCCAATAGACTCTTTAGGCTTTAATGAGGAACCTGCCTGTCCTGATGCTGGTGGGCCTTCAGTGTCAGGTGTGTCCATAAACAGCCTCAACCATAGACTAGGAAAGGTAGCCCTCAGGATGGATTTGCCTGCTTGGATATTTGCTATATTCAATAATACTCCCTCAGGAGAAATGTTTCATTTCCTCCAGGAATGCCACTTGAGAAGCTGTTGATCAGCTTTGGTGGCCTGTGTTAAATGTGTCATGCCTATTCCAGTGGAACACTCAGGAGAGAACCAACTCTTCTTCACACAACACTGGAGAGACTTTCACATCACAGCAGCTGCAGTTTTTGGCTTCCCTATTTCTTAGCCAGTTGCCATGGCAGGCATACTGAATAAATTCCCAGGAGAGAATGCCTCTACCTTAAATCCCCAAATTTATATTAATTACAGTTGGGCACTTTAAGTCTTAATTAACAAATGGACTTAATTGGCTATTCTAACTGGGACCAGGGTGACCCCCCTTTGGGAGACCCTCTCTTAATGGGACTGCAACAGACAGGTCTATTACTACTTAAGACATAGGGTTTGTGAGGCCTGGACAGATTTTGCAATGACAGGTAAAATATATGTTAATGTCCTGGGCAACCTAACCCAGATGCTCATTTTTTAATTATATATAAAAGGGAGATTTGTTGCACCCTTCCCCCATGGGGGTTCTGTGGACTGCTTGTTACTAAGGGCTTTTATCTAAACACTTCTCATCCCCTGTTCCCAGTAAGGCCTACATGTAAGTTCCTGTTTTCTCTTTATCCTTTGCCTAAATGCTAATTTCTGTTTTTGGCCCACCCTTTGCTGGAGGGCCCTGGGAATGTAGGCTTCTGGCCTTGGTAATTTTCCACCATGCCTGCCTTTGGTATTTAAGACTCCACCCTTGTAATAATAAGCACTATTCTACTTGTAAGGATGAGCCTCTGTCTTTGTCTTTATTTACATTCTTAGTCCTTTGCCTTGGATCGTTGTGAACTAGCCCTATAGCTACAAACACAGGCAGCCCACTACAGAATATACTAAGTAGAGGAATGTAAAATGGCTGAAAGACACTTAAGAAAGTGTTCAACATCCTTAGTCATCAGGGAAATGCAAATCAAAACAAATCTGAGATACCATCATACTTCTGTCAAAATGGCTAAATCAAAAACACCCATGACAGTCTATGCTGGAGAGGATGTGGAGAAAGGGGAAAACTCCTCCATTGCTGGTGGGATTGTAAACTTGTGTGTCTACTTTGGAAATCAGTATGGTGATTCCTCAGGAAAATGAGAATCAGTCTAACTCAAGAACTAGAAATTGCACTCTTGGGCATATACCTAAATATTCACATTCATACCACAATGACATCTATTTGACTCTGTTCTGAGCAGTGTAGTTTGTAATAGCCAGGATTGGGAAGCAACATAGATGCCCTTCAACCAAAGAACAGGTGGATAAAAATTTGATACATTTACATAATGGAGTATTTCTCAAAGAAAAAATATCAATGAAATCTTTAAATTCACAGGGAAATGAATGGAAATGGTAGAATCCTACCTGAGTGAGGTTATAAAGTCACAAAAAGACAAGCATGGTATGTACTCACTCATATATGGATATTAGACATAGAGCAAATGACTATCAACCTACATTCCACACCTCCAGAGAATCTAAGAAACAAGGAGGACATTAAGAGAGACCTACATGGTCCTCTGGAGAAGGAGAAAGGGTCAAGATCATCGGAACAAACTGTGAGCCTGGAGGGAGCATGAAAAAAGAAGGGAGGAGAGGAGGGGATGAGAACATGAGGGGTCTGAAAGACTGAATGGGGGGAAGAATAAAAGAGAGCCAAAAAAGCGATACCTTAGAACAGGGATTCATTATAAGTTTAAAGTGAAATCTGGCACTAGAAAAATGTCCAGAAATCCACAAGGATGATCCCTACTCAGAATCTGACCAATAGTGGAATGGCTAACTTAAATGCCCTTCCATGATAATGAGACTGATGACTACCTTAAATGTTGTCCTAGAAACTTAATCCAGCACCTGAAGGAAGCAGAAGCAGAGATTCACAGTTAAGCATTGAGTTGAACTCCTGGAATCCAGTTATAGGGAGGGAGGGGTAGTGAGCAAACAGGTGAAGACCATGCTGTGGAAACCCATAGAAACATCTGACCTGAGCAAGTAAAAGCACAGGGACCCAAGTCATAATGATGGGGAACCAGCATTGGACTGAACCAAGCCCTGTGAAAGCAGTTGCCAATTAGGAGGCCTGGGCAGTCTGTGGGACCTCCGACAGTGAAACCAGTGTTTATCCCTAATTCAGGAATGGACTTTGGGAGCCCATTCCCCAAGGAGGCATTCTGACTCCACTTAGATACACAGAGGAGTTTCTAGGCCCTTCTCTAAGTGATCTGACAGACTTTGATGATCCCTCATCAAAGGTCTCACCCTCCTTGGGGAATGAATGGAGTGGTGGGTTGGAAGGCTCAGTGGGGGGCATGGGAGGATGGGAGGGAGAGGGAACTGGGATTTTTATGTAAAATATGATTGTTTCCAATCTCATTTTAAAAAGAGGAAAGAATGAAAGAATTTAAATTTCAATGAGTTTTGTGTGATAAAACATTTTCCTAAAGTTTCCCTGCTGTAGCCCCTTGAGGATTGGGGACTACACACTGGCCAACCCAGCCTGAGGGATGAGCCCATCCAGAGTCTGCCAGCTTCCTATTCCCTCTAATCTCCACCCACCGAAGGAGCTAAGCTTGAGCCTGTTTCTGTCCCACCTTTGGGTGACCTGCTTAGAGCCTCATGAGGCTTGGTTCCTGTACGCAGGGAACACATCCCTGTAAAAGAGATTGAACCAGGGTCTGCCAACAACATGGTGCTAGTACTATGTGCATCCAATGGAAGAGGAGAGCCTTGTTACACCCAGCAGAAGATAACCTTGGAACCATTTCCACTAAGAGAGGAAGAGACTCCACCTGCACCCTCTGGAAGAAGGGATGGGAAGAAGACAATATAAACTCACATTCAACAACAGAAAAACCAATATGACACCACCAGAGTCTAGGGACTCTACACCAGTATGACCTGTACATCCTATCACTTATGAAGCAGAAGAGAATGAATTTAAAAAAACTTCATGAAAATAATAGAAGACCTCAAAGAGGACATGAGAAAAAAACTTAAAGAAATTGAAGTATAAAAAAACAAAAAATACAAGAAATCAACAAATCTCTAAAAGAAAGTCAAGAAAAAACAATCAAGCGGATGCAGGAAAAAATTCAAAGACTTCAAGACATGAAAACAGAGACAAATCAAAAAACACAAATTGAGGCAATGCTGGAAATAGAAAAATTTAGTAAATGTTCAGGAACTACAGATGCAAGTATAACCAATATAATACAATGGAAAGAGAATCTCAGGCATTGAATATATACTAGGAAACAGATTCATCAACCAAAATGTTAAGTCCAATAAACACCTAAAAAATATCCAAGAAATATGGGACACCTTGAAAAGAACAAATCTAAGAATAATAGGTATATAAGAAAGTGAAGAAACAAATCTCAAAGGTGCAAGAAACATATTCAACAAAATCATAGAAGAAAACTTCCCCAACCTAAAGAAAGGCATGCAATGAAGGTACAAGAAGTTTACAGAACATCAAGTACAATGGACCACATAGTCCCCTTGCCACATAGTAATCAAAGCTCAAAACATACAGAATAAAAAATGATGTTAGGAGCAGCAAAGAAAAAATGCAAAGTAATATATAAGGGCAATCCTATTAGATTTGCATGTGACTTCTCCATGGAAACTCTGAGAGACAGAAGGTCTTGTATAGATATTCTACAGACAGTAATGGACCACAGATGACAACTCAGGCTAGTATACACAGCAAAGCTTTCAACTACTATATATGGAGAAAAGCAAGATATTCAATGACATAACCAGATTTAAAAAACACATATCCACTAATCCTTCCTTACAGAAATTTATGCAAGGAAAACTCCAGTCCCAGAAAGTTAATTACAGCCACAAAATCATAGGCAATAGATAACCGCACTTATCCAAAGCCAAAAGAAAAAAAGGGATAGAAATCCACACATTATACCATTATCACAAAAAACAAATAAAAAACAAACAAGAATGAACAATCAGTGGTCATTAATATCCCTCAATATTAATGGTCTTGACTCACCTATAAAAAGACACAGGCTAACAGAATGGATACAAAGACAGAATCCATCCTTCTGCTGCATACAAGAAACACTCCTTAACTTCAAAGATAGACAGTACCTCAGAGCAAAGGGTTGGGAAAAGCTATTCCAATCAAATGTACCCTAGAAACAAATGGCTGAACCAATCCTAATATCTAACAAATTAGACTTCAAACTCAAATCAATCAAAATAGATGAAGGAGGTCATTTTAGATTCATCACAGGAGAAATCGATTGAGATGAAGTCTCAATTCTAAATATCTATGAACAAAATACAAAGGCATCCACATTTTTAAAAGAAACATTACTAAAACTCAAAGCACTCATAAATCCCCACCCACTTATAGTGGAAGACTTCAGCACCCCACTCTGACCACTAGACAGGACCACCAGACAGAAACTTAATAATAAAACAAAGGAACTAATAGAAATTATGAGTCAATTTGGACTAACAGACATCTATAGAACATTCCATCCAAACACACAAGAATATCCCTACTTCTCTGTGCCACATGGAACATTCTCTAAAATCAACTACATACTTGGTAATAGCAAACCAAAATAGGTACAAAATAAGTACCTGAGTCTTCTCAGACCACCATGCTTTCAAGTTAGAATTCAAGAACACAAATAGCAGAAATCCTAGAAACGCATGGAAATTGAACGATGTACAATTGCACCATTCTTGGGTCAAAGAAGAAATAAAAAAAGAAATTAAAGACTTCCTACACTTCAATGAGAATTAAGACACAGCATACCCAAACTTACGGGGAACTTTGAAAACAGTGCTAAGAGGGAAGTTCATAGCATTAAGTGCCCACATTAAAACAAACAAACAAACTGGAGAATAGTCATACTACAGAATTAATGGCAAAACTGAAAGCTCTGGTATACAAAGAAGCAATCTCACCCTGGAGGAGTAGATGCCAGGAAATAAGGAAATTGAGGGTTGATATCAATAAAGTAGAAACTATTAAAAAATACAATAATCAATGTAAAGAAGAGATAGTTCTTCAAGAAAATCAACATGATACACAAGCCTTTATCCAAACTTACCAAAAGGCAGAGAGAGAACATTCAAATTAACAAAATCAGAAATGAAAAGTGGAACATAATGATGGACACCAAGGCAATATCAAGAATTATCAGGTCATACTTTGAAAACCTCTACTCCAAAACATTTGAAAATCTAAAGGAAATGGTCAATGAAAGAAAGAACACATTTTCAATAAATGGTGCTGGCATATCTGGATGCTGGCATGTAGAAGGCTGCAGTCAGATTCATATCTATTGCCATGCAAAAAACATAAATCCAGCCACACTGAACTTCTTAGAAGAGAAAATGGGAGGTAACCTTGAATGAATTGGTACAGGAAACCACTTCTTGAACATAACACCAGTATCACAGACACTGAGTTTGAAAATTAATAATTGGGACCTCCTGAAACTGAGAAGCTTCTGTAAAGCAAAGGACACAGTCAACAAGACAAAAATCAGCCCAGAGATTGGGAAAAGATATTCACGAAGCCCGCATCTGAGAGAGGGCTGATTTCCAAAATAAACAAAGAACTCAAGAAGCTAGTCACCAAAACACCAAATAATCCAATTAAAAAGTGGAGGAGAGAGCTAAATGGAGAATTTTTAATAGAGGTATCTAAAATGTCTGAAAGACACTTAAGAAAGTTTTCAACAT
The DNA here is from genome assembly GCF_017639785.1 of Mesocricetus auratus. NCBI lineage: Eukaryota > Metazoa > Chordata > Mammalia > Rodentia > Cricetidae > Mesocricetus > Mesocricetus auratus. The sequence goes on along the minus strand of NW_024429235.1, from coordinate 1,230,277 downwards.
TTTAGTCAGCAGGGAAATGCTATTCAAAACAGCTCTGAGATACCAATTTACTTCTGTGAGACTGCTAAAATATAAAACACCCATGACAGTCCATGCTGGAGAGGATGTGGAGAGAGGGGAACACTCCTCCATTGCTGGTGGAATTGCAAATTTGTGCATTTACTTTGGAAATTAGTATTGTGGTTTCTCAGGAAACTGGGAATCAGTCTACCTCAAGATACAACAACTCCACTCCTAGCCATTACCCAAAAGATGCACATTCATACAGCAAGGGCATCTATTTAACTATGTTCATCGCAGCATTATTTGTAATAACCAGAACCTGGAAGCACCCTAGGTGTCCCTCAAGTGAAGAATGGATAAAGAAAATGTGGTGCATTTACACAGTGGAGTACTACTCAGAAGCAAAAAATGACGGAATCTCAAATTCACAGTCACAAAAAGTGAAACATGGTATGTACTTATTCACATATGGATTTTAGACATAGAGCAAAGGGTGACTAGTCTGCAATCTGCACCGCCAAAGAAGCTAGGAAACTAGGAGGACTCCTAGAGGAACATACGTTGTGCCCTGGAGAAGAGGAAAGTGACAAGATCTCCTGAGCTAATTGGAAGCGTGGGAGGACAGGAAAGGGAGTTAGAAGAAAGAGAAGGGGAGAAGAGCAGGGGTGAGAAGGACATGAGGGAGTAGGAGGATTGGGTCGGGGGAAGGATGGAGGAGACTAAGGATAGAGATACAATAATAGAGGAGCAGGTACAGGTTTAAAGAGAAATCTGGCACTATGGAGATGTCCCGAGAACTACCAGCATGATACCAACCAACAATTCAAGCGATACGGGATTGGTTAGCTTAAATGCCCTTCCCCAATAATGAGGCTGATAACTACTTCATATGCCATCCTAGATCCTTCATCCAGTAGCTGATAGTAACAGAAGCAGACACCTTCAGCTAAACACTGAGCTGAACCCCATGAATCCAGTTGCAGACAGGAAGGAGTGATGAGCAAAGGGTTCAAGATCAGGTGGATAAATCCACAGAAATAGTTGACCTGAACAAGTAGTTGCTCATGGACCCCAGGCTGATGGAAAACCGGAATAGGACCGATCTACACGCTCTGAATATTCGTATCAGTTAGGAGAACTGTGCTATCTGTGTGAACTCAGATAGTGGATCAGTTTTCATCCCTAGTTTATGAATGGAGTTTGGGAGCCCATTCCACATAGAGGGATACTCTCAGCCTAGACACACAGTGGAGGCCATAGGCCCTGCTTCGAATAATGTGACAGACTTTGAGGATCTCCCATGGAAGGTCTCCCCTTCTCTGGGGAGCAGAAAGGAATGGGATTGCGGATAGCTAGGGGGCAGGGAAGGAGGGGATGGAGAGGGAACTGGGATTGACATGCAAGACAAGCTTGTTTCTAATTTAAGTAAAAAAACCATAAGAATAAAACACAGAATCAGGAAAAAAGGAAACTTTCCAATGTGGGGCTTTGCCAGGGGAAGTCAGTCAGTTGTGGTTGCTCTCAGATCCTTCCTGACCACTACCTGTCTGCATCCTGGGCCAGTCTGATATAAATCAATCTGCTCAAGCATCACCTGCTATGATGCACTGAAGTTTCTGAAACTGAGCAAGATAAATCCGTCCTCTTTTAAAAAAGAGACAGGATTTTTTTTTGGTTTTTACGAGACAGGGTTTCTCTGTATTGTTTTGGAGGCTATCGGTCCAGGCCGGCCTCAAACTCACAGAGATCCGCCTGCCTCTGCCTCCCGAGTGCTGGGATTAAAGGCCAAGGATTTTTAAACTAAGTAGTTTACACATATTTTCACTTTTGTTAAAATAGAATTTTAAATTTCCCAATTTTATTTCTTCTTTGGTAAGTATTAATAAACTGTACCAATGAAAGTAAAGCCATTGGGACCAACAGTATATGTATAAAGGAGTTTTGAGTCCAAAATATTTGAAAACAACCTATTTAAAGGTAAATTCTAAAAATATTTTCATCTGTAAGAAATCAGGGGGTTAGTCTGATATCTGCAAATCCTGAGGTCATGTTGGTGTGGTTGACTAAATGGTATTTACTATTTACAGGTCCTAATGATGGGTGGCTGTGCTAGATGTGAAGACTCCAAAAGGAGGAGCAGATTGTGGAAATCATGTCAACAATAGGTTTTCTTTTTCCTGGGACAAATCTTTAGGTTGGTTGTCATAGTTACTGCTTGTTAAAACCAATAAAGTATTCATTAAGGACTATGAATTTCACAGACCCAAATGATGTTTTAAAATCATTGTCTCCAGCAACATGAAAGTAACCTTCTGTGTTAGGCAAATTCTTAGGTACATGAGTTGGATCCTTGCGTTTTAGCACAACTTCTTTGCTCCATTATGTTTTTTTCCAGTTTCCTGGACTGTGTATGAGAGACCATCACCAGCAGTCCCCAGACCGTATCAACAAGGTGATTTCATGAAGTCAGCATGTGGATAGGTCTGTATTTTGGAACACTGGCTGTGTTCTATCTTTAGGAAATAAAAAATTAATAGAAAAAAGGATACTGGGTTAAATGGGGAAGGAAATGGGCATGGTGACAGATGGAAGGGCAGGGTGAACAAAGGAATACAGGAAAGGAACACTAAACACTAACACTATTTTGAAATAGCCACTTGGAAACTGACTATTGTAGAACCTCTTACAATAAATGCAAATCATATATAAAATGTTTAAGTAGATTTTGCCTTTAGTGGGGCAAAAACTTCCCTACTACTCATGACAGTTTAACAAATAGAAATCAAGACAAAACAAGTAAGCAAGTAAACAAACAATCAAAAAACAAAGTAAACCCAATGCCAGGAATGGTTTAAACCTTTTGGATTCATTGGTAATGGAGGGTCTATAGACCCTCAAACATTATAGGCTAATGACAATGCTCTTGGGTAATCACCAGAATTTGATGGAAATGCCCTGTGGCTGAAGACATCATGTAGTAGAGTCATAAAACATACCTACTTGCTAGTTTTCATTGCAATGTTATGCACACTGCCAGAGGAGAATTGTAATCACCAATGTTGTGGTTTGAATGAGAATGGTCCCCATAGGCTTATATTTTGTTGCTTCATAGGAAATAATGGAACTATTTGGTAAAGATTAGGAGGTGTGGCCTTGTTGTGTACCTCTCCCTCTCCTTTTCCATCTCCCTCTTCTCTGTCCCTCCTTCCTTTTTCTCTCCCTTGATATTCCTCTCTCTCACTCCCACTCTCTGTCCTTTTCTACCTTCTTATTATATCTTTTGCATAATAACCAAAACCCAACTGTGTTTTCTATGGTACTTTGGGTTTCTTTTCTTAAAAGCCCCCTCCTGAGGAGTGGTGGTGGCAGTTCTCGCCTTTAATCCCAGTATTTGGGAGGCACAGGCAGGTGGATCTATGTGAGTTGGAGACCAACCTGGTATACAAGGGTACACAGAGAAACCCTGTCTCAAAAAAATCAAAACTAAAATATCCCCTCCTTACCAATGGCTGAACTCCATGCTGAATCTATTTTATTGTGAAGACAATAAAATATTGTGGAAAGGAAGTGGACAATAAAATATTGTGGAAAGGAAGTGGAGTTCAGGATTCATTCTGGAGCCTCATTAATAACAGCTTTTTCAACAGAGTCCAGAGCAATGACTTTCAAATTTTAGTTGCTGGAATCACTTGAAAGACTTAATGAAACACAAAGACATAGCAAATTCTCTGTTGAGAGCTCACCTATGGCTGGGGGCTCCTGAGAACAAAGCTGGAGTGGACAACAGAATGAGACATTGTGTCAAGCTAAAAAGTAAGAAAATGGTTGGAGATGTGGTTTTGTTCTGATTGTGGTAAACCCCCACTTCAGTGAGCACGGCTTCCCAGGACCTGGACCCTACATGCAGGATCATGCACTCTTGCATGAGTAGCTCATTGCCAGCATGAGTACCACTGTTGGTCACATTGAAATGTCAGACCCATGGGATGACTTCATGTTTGCCAGGCAAGTCATTGATGTGAGGGTACAGGCAAACCTCCCAGCATTTAAGACAGCCAAGGACACTTACATTACAGCATTTACACCAAATTTAGATTTATTGTCAGAGCTGTCTATGTCAATGATCTGTCTTTCCATCTTCTCTTGTTCCACAACATTCAGTTTCTTTCTGCTCAGAGCAGGTGCAATAGTCTTAGTGATGTGTTCAAGAACCTAGGAAACCCCTTCCCCAGTGGCAGGTGCAATCATTCTCATAGAGTTCTAGAGCCTTACATGTGTCAGTGGAGGTACCACTGGCATGGAAGCATGGAAGAGACTTTTTGAGAATCAGAGATCAGCCTCAAAAGTGGGATTCCCTGAGATCAAGGATCTCTTTGGCATGAATCTAGAGAATAGACATGATGAATTTATGGCCTTTGGACTGCAACACAAGAAAGAAACTGGTTTCTGCAGACACAGATGAAAGCATTGTATAGATTAATAATAAAAACAAAAATAGAATTACCAATGGAAATCCAAACAGAAATACAATGGGAAATGAAAATTTTAGTATGTCTATAATAACCTCAAAAATAACCTCTGGAGAACATTCAGCATCTCTTCTGTTTCCTCCATTCACCCCAGCAATTCCTTAGAGATTTCAATATTGGGGACCAATATGAGTCTTCATCAGCTCTGTGCATTGAGTTTCTAATGTTTATTAATTTTAATTTGGCAGCAGGTCCCTCTAGGTCATCACCAGCTTGATCTCTGTAATACAGGATTGTATAACCCTGTTTGCTCTTCCTACAGTGTTCTGCATCAGGAAGCTCTTGCTATTATATCCTTTTCAGGATTCGAGTGTGAGATTGTGTCATCATCAGTCAACAAGCAGGGGAGGTTCATCATATTCCCCACCCTTCATTATGACCACACAGGCCCTCAGTTCATTTATGTAAGTTCTGAGGGAATTGTGTATGAAGACAAGATTACAAGAGTGCTCGTTTCTTAGATATCATAGGAACTATGAGAATTTGTGTACCATAATTATATAACAACTGCAATAAAAATTTGAGTCTCTGTACTGGGATTTTTATAATCTTAGTTGCAATAGTAGTCCACAGATCTCATGGATTTATTTTCAGTGTCTCTTCCCCATACTCCTATGACCAATGGGAGCAGAAAATATGTCCAACTATGTTATTTCATAATCAATGTAAAGTACTGTGGGCATGCTGGTGAGGGGGATTCAGTAACTATACTTTTGAAGAAAGATATGATGTGCATGTGACTATTAATGTCTTCCCTGGTAGAAGATCTGATCTCTAAATTTTATGGATCTTACTTCATCTGATAGATCTCCCAAATTCCAAATTATAATTTTCTCTGTAATGTGTATTTATAGAATGTATAGAATCTGCTGTGTGAACTGTGGGTTATATAGTCAAGGTTCATTTGGAACAGTCTCAAAATATTGAAATAATGATTCAACTCAAGCTTTTCTAGTTTCCTTGATGCATATTTGTTCTCACCCTCTGAAGTTCCTGATTCATAGATCTACAAATACTGCATTCTATTTTCTCGAATAATTTTGTTGCCAGCATCCTCCATCACGGTGAGGGTCAGCCACAAAGTTTTCAATGAGAAAATGAGGTCAGTTCCCCGTGTCATCTGCAGTTTGAAAACACGCAAGCTCAAAAAGATACATGTTGTTAAGAACTTTATGTCTCTCCTTAAAACTATATGAATAATTTTCCATGAAAATATACATATATCAATGAAATAGCAATGAATAGATAAAGAAGCTATGAATGTGAAGTAGTGTGGGGTGAGTTATATAGTGGATTAGAAGAGATGAAATGGACATAGGAAATGTTACTTTATAATAATTTGAAATTTAAAAATCAAATATAAAGTAAAAGCAAAACATGCCACTTCAGAAAAAACAATGACATAGTTGTTTTCAATTATTTATTCTCTGCTATTTATTTATGTGAACTAGAACATTTTACTATTAATTTTGAGACACATTAAGTATCATAAAACCATGTTTTAACTAATTATATTTTTGTAGTTTACTCTTTGTATATGATTTTTTTTGTATATTGATATCACCTATTACCTCTAACTTTCAGTTTTTGATCTCATAGCATGTAAAGAGTCATTGTCACAGATGTGAAATGCACAATACATATTTTTCTGATTAACTTGCCAATTTGTCCTCCTAAAACAATGACACCCATGTATTTGGTTGCTTGTATATTTTCATTTTATTCAGGAATGTGACCTAGAAATTGATCTATATAATTTTTTTGGTGTTTGATTTCATGTCATTGTCTGTTTGTGTCACCTGTGATATTTCAAAGCTGCATTATCAGAATTTACAAAAATAATTGTACATATTCTTACCTGAATAAAAAAGAATGTAGAGGTATAAAAAGAAATGGAAAATGAGTTTTGTGCATGGTGTGAAGACTCACTTTAGAGTTTCACATAATTCTATGGTTCAGAATCCTTTGGGAATACTATCCAATAAACTCATTTTTTGTAGTTACAGGATTTAAAATTTAGACAAATAAACACAATGCACATTTTTGTCAATTTGCATTGACCTTTTCAAGGTCGATTTTTTTTTATTCTCAGTTTTCAGGTTGTCCTACATTAATATGGAACTTAAAAACTAACACCTTTCTGGCCATTAGACAGTGATTCAGCTAATCACTGTTCATAACTAAAACATTTAGTTATGAAATAATGAATGGACAAAGGAACCATGAATGTGACATAGAGTGGGGTGAGTTATATAGGGATTTTGACGAGGTGAAATTGAAGGAAGAGATGTTACTGAATTATAATTTGAAATATAAAAATAATCAAATAGAGAAGTAAGGCCAAGTCAAATCAAAACACACCAGATGCCTGGCAGTGGTGGCACACACCTTTAATCCCAGCATTCGGGAGGTAGATACCAGGCAGATCTCTGTGAGTTCGAGGCCGGCCTGGACCGATAGCCTCCAAAACAATACAGAGAAACCCTGTCTCGTAAAAACCAAAAGAAAACCAAAAAACAAAAAACAAAAAACCCACCAGAATCAAAGAATGACACATTTGAATTATTTTGTCTCTGCTATTTATTTATGTGAATTTTGAGATGTTATCAGTAAATCTGAGACACCTTAACTGTCATATGATGAAGCTTTAGTAAATATTTTTTGTATGTACTTTCTTCCTCATATATGTATTTTTGTATATTGATATACATTACAAATTCTAATGTTGAATTTTTGGTTTCATAGAGCATAAAAAGTCATTGGCACACATGTGAAATGAGCAATAAAAGTGTCAGATATTAAGTTGACCCTTTTTCTTCTCAGAACATCAATTTCTACATGTTGGTTCCTTTGCATTTTCATTCAGTTCAGCAAGGTGTTCTAGCAATTGATGCAAGATCAATTTTTTTGTTCTTTGATTCTGTGTTATGAACGTTTCAGTCATCTAATCGTATTAAATAGCTACAGTATTGGGTTATTATAAATAGTTGTATGTGTTCTCACATGAAGATAACAGAATGTAAAGGCATAAAAATTTTTGTGTTATATCATCCAGTATCATTTGGAAATACTCCCCAAAAAACTTGTGTTTTGCATATTTATAAGATTTTCAAATTGTACAAATAAATACAATGCAAGTAGTGTCATTTTCCAAATATAGATGAGTTGTTATCCTGATGTTTATATGAGCATGTGGCTATGGAAAGAGTCATAAATGTTCTCTTGATTCACAGTATTAACCATTGGAGACAAATAGAAATGTATTCAATATGTGAGTGCATCTCATATTGTATTATCTTGGAAGAAGTGTTACTTTTTAGGTTTCGCCATTTTAATGTCACATGTTAGGAGGATGTATTTCACGTGTTACGTGGAAAAAATTATGCAATGCAGATGACGTTTATATCATAATTCAACAGTTTATAGTGTAAAGCAGAAAAGAGGTTTTCAGTTCCATTAGAGTAATGTCCATGTTCTTCTTTCACTAATCTTTTCTGCATTTTGAACCTTTTACAATTTGAGCAATTCAGTGTTCTCTGATGTAAAATTGAACCTGAAATTTCCTCTGTAGCTGAAGCAAGAACATGGATACATATGCAGCAGGCCTGACTCACATGGGAATCACTTTACTGTCTGAGGAGGAGGGGACTGAATCTTGGTGTCTGGTACAACCTGGCTAGGCTTCAGAAAATTAGTGGCATTTTGTAGATCATGTTGTTATACAAATATTTTATTGTGATTATGTGGACATGATCTCCCCAAATAATCTTTGCAGCATAATGATTCAATTGTACTTAATGACCTTTCACTATTTTTCACACCAGTGTATATCTTAGCAGTTGTTAACAGAGATGTTCTGTGATATTGTGAAGCTTGGAGTAGTTCAGGGGCCCTGACAGTAGAAACACATTACAAACCTAGTACATAAATTAGATTGTTGGACCCCATTCCTTAGGGTGGGCTGCCATGTTCAGTGAGCCTACTTCCCTTGGTTGAATGCCATGCTCAGCCTTAGAGAATGGGAGAGGAGCCTGGCACTACTACAACTTACTGTGCCTTTACCTGTGAGGAGCAGTGGACTGGGGTGGACTAGTGTTGAGGAGAAAGGCTTGGGAGGAGCGATGGGAGGGATGACTGTGTTTGAAAAATGTAACAAAAAATAAAAACAAACAGAAAAAAGTTGTTTTCTGTGATAATGTTTATTTAATTAGACACAAACTTTGAAATATACTAAGAAAAATAAAGAATATGCATATTAATTGATTTTAAAAATCTAAATAAATTTAAACAAAAGCTTATTTAAATCCCCAAACAAGAAATGGAGAACATATTTTTAAATCAAAGGAAAAACTGAAACCTATACAAGATACTGGAAACTTAAATTGATTTTCTGAGTTAGTTGGTATTTAGTGAGTAGGACTTTACACTGTCATATATACCCTAAGAAAAATATACTTGTTCCATGTTATTGTAATAAAAAGACCTGTGTTTAAGGGTTTCAAATTTTCATTTCGTTTGACAGTTTGCCTACAGTAAGTCTTCTACAAAATACTTAGTTGTCTTAAAGATGTTTGATTTATTTTATTGTGTCTGTAGACTTACAATTTACAGTAAATCTCACATCATCTAGATTATTCAGTATGGCTCTCATGAGAAGTAGCACATGAGGTATGAATAAAAGAGTATTTGCAGAATGGCATTTGACACAACAGAGTAATTACTAAGGATGCCACAATAAGGTTGAGAAAATATCAATATTTGTATTTACTTGATTCAAATTGTAAAGAACATCTACATACAAGGTGGTACCATTGTTAACAACAATTTTGGTTTCCTCCAAAAGATGTTCAAGAAATAAAAACCTGCAGAATACAACATCTGCACCAGAATTCCATTTCATTCAACTCTCAGAAGATCCAGACCTACAGACTGTTCTCTTCGGCCTGTTCTTGTCCATGTACATGTTGGCCTTGTTTGGAAACCTGCTTATCATCCTGACAGTAAGCTCTGACTCCCATCTGCACACCCCTATGTACTTCTTCCTCTCCAACCTCTCCATGGTTGATATTGGTTTTATCTCCACTACTGTTCCAAGGGTGATTATGAACATCCAGACTCGATGCCAAGTCATCTCCTATGTGGGATGCCTGACACAGATGTCACTGTTTGTAATTTTTTCATGTATGGATGACATGCTTCTGGCAGTGATGGCATATGACAGGTTTGTGGCCATCTGCCATCCTCTGTATTACCAGGTCATTATGAATCCCAGTCGCTGTGGTGTCTTACTTCTAGGGTCTTTTTTCCTTAGTCTTGTGGAATTGCTCTTACATTATGTGGCAATATTAAATTTTTCTAACTGTGAGGATATTTTTGAAATTTCCAACTACTTCTGTGACCCTTCTGAAATACTTAAACTCTCCTGTTCTGATACTTTCACCAATAACATAGTTCGATATTGTATAGGCACTCTTTTTGGGTTACTTCCTATTTCAGGAATCCTTTTCTCTTACTTTAAAATAGTTTCCTCCATCATGAGATCATCATCATCAAGTGGGAAGCACAAAATCTTCTCCACCTGTGGGTCTCATTTGTCCATTGTTTTCCTGTTTTATGGAACAGGACTAGGAGTATACTTCAGCTCTTCTCTATCACAATCTCCAAGAAGTAATGCAGTTGCCACAGTGATGTATTCTGAGGTCACACCTATGTTGAATCCCTTCATCTACAGCCTGAGGAACAAGGATATTAAAACCGCCTTAAGGAAAATTCTTAGCAGGGCATTCTAATCATTGATATTCTTTATAAATTCACTATATATCTATATTTTAGCTGTACATATAAATCCCAGTTAATGTATCACACATTATTACTAACTTATACTTCATAATATTACATGATGAATTGGTGGTCACTGGGTTGAACAAATTGTGATGGGTATTGTTTTGATATGCAACAAAATTTGAAGGAGCAGAGATAAAACTTTTCTAGGGATGACTGGTGCACACTGTTGTACTACATTTTACAATGCTAGTATAATCAACACATAAAAGCTATGAATATAAACCATTTTAAGGGGACAATTCTGCTGAAATTGGGTTTAGAAATAACAGCGATCCAGGCTGCCTGAACAGTCAGTCAACCAGGAAGATGTGAATAGACATGCTGATGTGGTAGGGGAAAGCTCAGTGGGCCTATTCATTGGTCAAAGAAGCAATTTTGACTGCAGGAGACCTATCAGCAATTCGAGAAAAAGGCAAAGAATTTGAAACAGACTAAGGGTGGTTACTTGTGAAGGAGGGAGTGAAGTGAGAGCTGTTGGGTTTATATTATAATCTTATTTTTAAAATACTTAAACAAATCAATGAAATGTATTACAATACCCACAGAAGAATGATACTTACCATTCCCAGATAACACTTGGATTGCTTTCTACCGTGTTTAATTATTTTATACACTATGCATGCTACTTTAATTAATTTTTTCAATTTAAGTCCCCATTTGAGCTGTCAGTATAGTGAGCCTGCTGTTTGAAGTAAGAGAATTAAAGTTCATGGATTAGGATTGGCATGAATTAAAATCCACTAATGAAGCATGAAATGGGTGGGACTCAAAATGCTCTTGGCCTTTTTAGTGTCTGACGTCCTCCCCTACTTTAAAGATTGTTGTGTTCACAATGTCCAGGAAGCTGCAACAAGTCACTGTAGAATGTAGAACAAAGGGAGAAGAACATGAGATTGATTCCATGTGGTTTATTTGAGGTGGTATTGATGCAGTTGTAGATATAAACATAAACTTTACAAACTCAAAAATATTTCTTAATATTTCAAAATTTTATGTTTCTGGAAGGTACATTGTTCAGAATTGCAAATTTGTTTTTAATGGTTCCATTTACTATGTAAATTTTAATAAATATTTTAATAAAAAGCACATTTACAATATCTGTTGCCAAGTTTGAATTGTATAATTAATGGAAACGTTAATAACATATGTACAATTTAAGGTAATGTTGGCTAAAAAATATGTTACTATATAAAAGCATGACTTTCCTATAACAGGAAAATATCTTGGGAAAAGGAAACACAAAGACTTTTTCATTATGTACTATCAATTTTAGTCAACACTGCCCTTGGATATGTTATGGAGCTGTAGTTATTCTAAACAAAGGGAAATTATACTATTGTCTCTCAACATGTTCAGGTAAATGTAAATGCTTCCTAATTTGCTTTGACCAAAAATAGTTTTTCTTAAATTGGAACGAATTTCTTTTAAATTTTAATAAACTAGTCATATTCACCATGATCCTGGGCTTCTTTTATATAATACGATTTTCAATTCAATTACTGACATTGAATGACGATAATTAGCTTTGCACAGAAACATGAGTCATTAAACAGCAAAGAAACTCTCTGCTTCTACCTCAAGTGGAACAGGCAAGTAGTTCTCTTATAGCCTCCCTCAGGAACACATACCTTTGTCCCACCTGTCAGATCCAAAAACATTTCCTGGAAATCTACAAACTATCCAGTTCATGGAATCAGGTGGGCATCTTCATTCTTCCTTCTGTCATTCAATTCCAATATACCACCCTATTCCTCATATCTGTACAGACTAACTGTTGTGTTCTCTATTCCTTGTCTGCCTTGTAGGAGGAAGTCTGTATGCCACCATTAAACATGTGACTTACTAGAGGCACATACAGATGAGGTAATAAAAGGGCGGTTTACCACACCGCTAACCACACCCACTTTAGACATGACTAAAGACGTATACGGCCGGACGTAAAGACGTATATGTACATAGGCGGTGAACTACGTCACTAGCCAGGCCCACTTTTGGGCATGGCTAGGGGGCGTTACAGGGGAAGGCATAAAAGACAGCACACAGGAAGTCTCGGTCTTTTTTCCCGGAGTTCGGCTTCCGGTTCGGCAGCAGGAAAACTACTTGGCTCCTCTGGGTTACTTGTTTGGTATCTTGTGAGTAATTTCTACAATAAATACTTAGTTTTACTTTCAGTAAGTGTCGCTTATCATTACAGCGTCCTTTGGAGCTACACTGCCTAAATTCTCTAGGGTCTAGGCAGATCCTTTTAGCATACTCTGCTTTCTTCCTACCTGTGTAAACTCCCGTTTCTAGCCCATATTAATTCTAATAGTTCCCAATACCTAAAATCACATTGTACCCAGAACCCAACTTGGCCACCCATGTAACGCAGAAGCATTTCCTGCCAGGCATCCCACAGCCGCCTCCTCAGGCTACTAAGAACCAATGAAGAAACCTGAAATCAAGTATCAAAACACTCACCCAAGAAAGACAAGACCAGATGTCAGCATCTAAAATGACAATCATCTCAGGTCAAGATGCTTACACTCCAGTGTAAATATCTGCTCAATGACAGACAGAACAGTATGTAGTCTCCAGTATTCAGCAAAGTAATATAATAGTCCCAGAGTAATGCAATAGAGCTGAAGCACAAATTAAGGACTCCAAATAGCATCAATATACATTTGAGGTGCTTAAAGAATATACAAATGAAAGCCTTCATAGAATATAAAAATAAACAGTGGAATAAACTGAAGAAAACAGTTCAAGCCATGAAAATGAAAATGGAATATGATAACGAAAACCTATACTAAGGTGAGATGTGAAATGAAAAATTTAGGAACTTAGAAAAGAACTACAGGGACAAGCTTAACCAAGAGAATACAAGAGATGCAAGAGAAAATGTCAAATATTGAAGACAAGATAGGAAAATAAGAGATGTCCCAATCAAAGAAAATGCTAAATGTAAAAAAGTCAGAAACAAATCACACAGGAAATCTGGGACACTCTGAAAATATCTAATCTAAGAATAATAGGAATAGAGGAAAAAGAAGAAACCCTGTAAGGACACAGAAATTATTTTAAACAAAACCATAAGAGAAATTTCCAAAACATAAAGAAGCATGTTCATTTCAAAGTACTAGAAGCATATCAGAACACCAAAGAGACACAACCAGAAATCAAGAACATAATAACCAAAACACTGAAAATGCAGAAAAAGAAAGACTATTAAAGCTGCAAAGAAAAAGGCCAAATAACATAAAGAGAGCAGACCTATTACAATAACAGCTGGCTTCTCAATGAAGATTCTGAATCAGTAAGACACTGGTAGATTGCTCTACAAACTCTAAGAGACTACAGATGCCACCCAGACCACTACACTCAATTAAAATTTTAAATGAGAGATGGAGAAAGAGAGCCTGTGAAAAAGTACCTTCATTCAGTGACTGATGGAAGCAGAGGCACACACCCACAGCTAAACACTGAACTGAATTCCTGGAATCCAGTGACAAAAAGGGAGAACTGATGAACAATGGGGTTAAGAATGGGCTGGCTTAAAACAAAGAAACAGCTGCCCTGACAAGGGGACAAGCTCTTGGACCCCAGACTGATGGCTGGGTGGACAGCACGAGATTGATCCAGTCCCCCTGAATGTGGGTGTCAGTGACGAGGCCTAGGTAATCTATGCGGCCTTGGGTAGTACTTATTCCTGACATACAAATGGACTTTGGGTTCCTATCCCAAAATGAGGGATGCTCTCTCAGCCTGGACACTTGGAGGAGGGCCTAGCCTTGCCATTGATAAAATGACAGACTGTGAAGATCCTCCATGGAGGGCCTCACTCTCCCTGGAGATCAGAATGGAGATTGGGTGGGGGACTAGAGAGCCTAGTGGGGGGATTAAGGAGCCTATAGAGGGCAGGGAGATGGAGCTGGGATTGACATGTGAAGCAAGATTGTTTCTAACATGAATTTTTTAAAAAATGAAGAAATAAAATATTGACATTCCATGATGAAATCACAGTTAAATAATATAAAATTCCCTCTCCTATCTCAGACCCAGTGAAGCAGCTGGACACTGATTTCACCTCTGGTGCAGACCCTTTGCTCTGGTGCAGACCCTAACAGCAGGCCAGAATTTGAGAGACCTGTGGGTAGACTGCACAACCACCACTGCCACCCACTGTACTCTGTTCTCACAAGACCCACTCTGCCACCCACTCACACTAATACATCATCGTCTCCTTGACCAACCATGTCCAACAATACCTGGAGCCCCTACAGGCACAGGCATGTGACTCATGTGGGCATTATTCACTCTTTCCTGTCTGCCATTACCATTTATCCATTCTCACAGTCCTGTAGCTGTCTCCTTCTAGGAGTCGTTCCTCTTGTCCTACCTCCTGGGGACTCTTCTACTTGCTGCAGACCCAGCTAAGTTTTTCTTGCTGACCCTTTCAACCTTACCTTTACTCCACATTCATTAATTTGTGTGAGACATAGATTCCCACAAACACATTCTACCAGGGATCCCCAGTGGATTACACTGGTTTGGACTCAGTTATGCTTTCTCCAGACTTTATTCCTAGTCCTGTAGCAACCTTTTGCAGGAGGCCCTCTTCTGAATCAAACTCCATTTACCTGCCATTCCCCATTTTGTTACATAACCCGGGTTCCCCATGCCCATTCACCCCTGTCTCTTCAGGCTTATTCATATCGCTGCTGCCTCTATTCAGGAGACCCTCCTTCTGCCAAACCTACATTCCCCAGGGCCTCTGCTTCCCCCTAACTACTTCTCACAGTCTTTCTAACTAGCCAATCTCCATTTCCTTCTGCCAATGACCTATCTTCAGAAATACCATTTATCAGAGATGCCAAAGCCATAGGATCCAGAGAGGGTAATAGCAACCATAGAATGTATCACCCACTACCAATGACAGGCCAGATACCAACATCAAGTAACACCTCAAACATTATGGTTCCAGATGCTTAGACTCCAGTGCAAAGACACAAACAAGAATAGGCCAGAAGACATGCTTCTACAAGAAGCAGGTGGCCCTCTTTTGTAGATCTTGAGAAATAAAATATAGGTGAACCACAATACAAGGAGGAATATGTTCAAGAGATTAACATGAATATGACTAAAAAGATATTAAAATGCAGACTGTGAAAACATGACCTTTAGAATCAAATAATGGAAGCAAAATTCTTCCATCAATTTATTTTGGGGTCATTGAGGTCTCATTTTGCATGTAGAACCACTGAGTTGGGGTCTTGCCAGTAGCCACTTAAGAGATTATATTGGAGTTAGGAGGGCTCCAGACACTAGCTAGGAATTGAGGTGCCTGAAAAAATAATTTGTACAAATCACATTGTTATAAAGTTGGGGTTTCCAGAACATATCCCAGGGGTCAGGTGTAGTGAGTTATCTACAAACCTGTGGTGCTAACCACGCCCATTTGGACATGGTCACAGGTGCATACAGGACAGGAGGCCTAGCTTTAGAGGAAGAAAGCAAAATCCAACTCCAAACCAGCATTGGCTTGAGTATTTTGGGACTAAAAGACTGCTAGGAAGTAAAGAGAAATAGATTTTGTATAGAAATAGTTCCATCGTTTAACAGATGTCAGATTTTTCATTGTTTGACGGTTCCTTTAGAATAGCTGTCATCTCTTCTTATGAGTCTAGACATTCAGTGTCTTTTTGCTATTTGGAAATGGGTTTTCCTGTTAAGATGAGAACAAAACACTCCCCCTTCCTTTGTGAGTTCTCCATAAAACTCATGGGATATACCATGGTGGATAACCTATAACTTCTCCTCATCAAGAGGGTTCCCTTGTTCAAACTTGATCTTGATCAACTTTGATGGTAGTCAAAGTTTTTCTTCTAATGTATAAGCAAAGGCAAACCCCCTACCCCAATGTAACACATATCCTTGTTTCCATACTGAGGTCAGTACATCCGTGTAGTTCTGGTTTAGTTCAGAAGCTACTTTTTATTGTTCAGTGTCTTCTTACAACTGTTTTTTCTTTCTCATTAGCATTAAGAAAGTTTAATGTTAATTAAGCATTATGCAATCTGTGTTTGGGGGACTTTGTTCCCCCTGCCTGTTTATAGAGCATTTATTTTAAAGTCCAATTAGATCCCTCCATCACTGCTTGTCCTGTAGGATTGTGTGGTATGGCAGTTAGGTGCTTTATGTTATAATATTTAAGAAACTGTACTAATATTCTGCAGTCATATGCTGGAGCATTGCAGGTATTATTTGTGCAGGTATACCCATAATGTACATTACTTCTGATAGGTGTATCATAACTGAATCAGTCATATCAGAGATAATAGCAGTGACCAATTGAAACCCTGAAAGTGTGTCTATTGTATGGTGCACATATTTTAATTTTCCAAATTCTGCAAAGTGAAATACATCCTTTTGTTAAATTTCATTTCTATGTACACCTTTGTTATTACTGCCTACTGATAATGGAATTTTGTTATAGAATGAACAAGTAGGACACTTTATTTTCACTATTTCCTTGGCTTGTTGCCAAACTTGTTTTTCACATGGTGCTTTTTAAAGAAATTCTGAAGCTTCTAGCACACTTCCTACTAAAAAGTGATCAATTTCATCATTGCCTTGGGCTAGAGGATCTGGAAAACCTGTATGAGATCTGATGTGTGTCATGTATAGAGAATGAGTCCTAATTCTGAATGTTCCTTGTAATTGTATAAACAATCAGGAATAAGTGCCCCTACTTGGATCAGTGACTTTGGACATGCTGTCCTACTGTGCTTGTAGGAGATAATTTAAAGGACTGCTGAAGCTTGCCGAGTCAGAGTAAAAAAATCTTCCTACTTCCCTGCTTCTGTGTTGGTCAGTCTGTTCCTCTAGGAATTAGCCAAAGCTGGTTGCACCTACACTGCTGTGAAACTTTGGGTGACTGTCCACAAAGCCTGCTGCTTCTGTCTTTGCTGTATCTTTGGAAGTTGCTTGCCTGCACTTTCTGCCTACCCTAGTATCATTATCTTCCTTCTCATGTCTTTGATGAGGTTGAAAATTGGACTCACAATTATTTCTCTCTCTAACTATGTAGAAATATTAGTTACAAGACTTAAACTTTCCAGCTTAGGATAACCTTTTAGTAATGACTGGATGTGTAGTTAAGGCCATTTGCTCTAGTTGCTTCACTAGCAATAGGTATTATGTGTTTTTGCTCTTGATTTCCTTCTCTTAGAGCATAATTGATGTTTGCTATATTTGTGTATAGTTTTGTGTCAAATCTAAGTCTTCTCCTTAGAATAAAAGGGGAATTGTAGCAAGAGAGAGAGAGATCTACTATGCACCCGTGGCACTGTCCATGCCCATTTGGGCAGGGTCAAAGGTTTATACAGGAGAGAATTTAGGCTGACTCTGGGAGGCACATGTTACTCTGAATGCTGGTTGAGTCATGGAAAACAGAGTGGGAGGATCCTTGGAACTGGAACCTGTGGCAGCTACCACCTCCTGTGTAATTGTTATCTCCCTGACTCCAAATAAATTTTTTTATGTGTATTGGTTCAAGCAAATCTTCATTGCCACATGTGACAGTCAGATGTGCTTTTATATATCTAATGTAGTTGTGGCAATGGAGCTGCTAGCACTGGGCAGCCCTTCAGGCACCAAATTCTGTACAGGGTTTATGCAGATGATGGAGATGATGGCTCCAGGGATGTCCAGTCATCACTTTACTTTTCCAGTGGATTCCTGAAATTCCTGTTGGGGAATTTAGCATCTTTGTCCATCTCTACTTAGATTCGCAGGTCCTGATTGTATTTGACGAGGTGATAAGATCAGCAAAGGGCATCAGTCTTGATATACCCCGTGCAGAGCCCCACAAAGAAGTCAGCTCTGAAATTATCTTTAGTGTGCCCAGAGTGATGGGACTCCATGACACCCCAGCCATTGGACTGGGCCAACTTACATGCTTGCAGAGATTTGGTCTTAGAGACCGACCTAGTTCATTAAATCAGAAGGCAGTTGTAGGACTTTTCTGTCACAGCCTTGGCACTCCATCAAGTGTTTATTACCACGAAATCATCCCAATGACCAGGATGCCTGTACCAGCTCTGAACTTCTGCCACATTTGAAATCATCCTGGTCAAAGGAATCCTCGATAACCACTGGATATTTCCAGATGAAGGACATGTCAGCCATGTAGTCAGCTTGATGTACCTGTTGGAGTCATAGGTGACTGTAATTCCAGGTCATACATGCCAGACCTAAAGAATTCAGAGGCAGCCATGTCTGTGTTGATGATACCCTTGTGAGTGTAGCTGGCTTTTTCAATTGTGGTCTTCAGCAGCTCTCAGGCTTCTATGTTCTTCTAATGGATTCTCCTGGTATTTCTACTTGATAATATCCTGCAGGTTGTAGTAAAGCTGTTCTGAATGGGCATGGCTTCCCAGAAATGGAAGACCCTGCAGATAGCGTCATGAACTCTTGCACAGCCAGCTCGTTGCCAGCATGAGAACAGTTGTTGATCCCTTTGGAAGCTGGGAGCATTAGAAAGACTTCAGGGATGCCAGTCAAATCAGCGATGTGAGGGCACAGGGACATGTTCTGTCCATGGCATCAAAATTTCAGAAAGCCAAAGATACTCATATTGTGGCATTTTCAGCAATGCTAGATTTAATTCCAGTGCTGTCCACTTCAGTTATCAGTTTTAATATCTTCTTTTGATCTACAGCATTCAGTTATTTTATACTCAGAGCAGGTGCAATAGTCTTGATATGCTCCATCCACATGACTCCTTATGCAGAAGCATGTGCTAACATTGTCACATTTTCAGGGCTTTATTTGTGTCAGCAGAGGCACCACTGGGCACAGCAGGTTGGAGGACAGCTTTTTAGGTGCAGAGATCAACCTCAACAGTCAGATTATCCATGAGTAAAAGATCTCTCTGGCATGGATCTTGAGAACAAACATGGTGAATTTCTGGCCTTTGGATTGACAGATAGGAAAGAAACAGTTTTCTGAAGACACAGGAGAGAGCATTCAGGACAATTTAATAATAATAATAATAATAATAATAATAATAATAATAATAATAATGATAAAATTGCTAAAGAGAACCCAACCTGAAACAAAACTAGAAATGGGAAATTTAGGACATCAAAGAAACCTCATAGCTAAACTCTTGAGAATATTCAACATCTCTTCTGCCTCCTCCATTAACCCCAGGAATTCCTTTGAGATTGCAATATTGTTTACCTATCACCAGCTTGTGCATTGCATTTCTAATGTTATGTAAGAATAATTAGTAAGCCCATCTCTGTAGGTCATCAGATTGTTCTCCATAATGCAGAACTATGTAACCCTATTTGCTCTTCCTACAGTATTCTGCCTCAGGAAACTCTTGCTATTATCTTCACTTCAGGATTCACCAATGAGCATGAACTTCACCAGCCAATAAGCAGGGAATATTTGTCATAGCCACACCCTTTCATCATGGATACACAGACCCACAATTTATTCATGTAAGTTCTGAGAGAATTTATGATGAAGAAGAGAGTACAAGAATTATTATTTCTTCCTAATCACATGAACTATGATTATTTGAACGTAATAGTGGTAAAAATTAGTGCAAAAATAATTTGAGTTTCTCCATTGGTATTTTATTGTTGTGATGGCTGTGCACAAAATCTCATTGACATATTCTCCAGTGTCCCTTTTGCACACTCCTATGATCAAATAGACCAGAAAATACAGCCAACTAAGTTGGTTCATATACAATATAAAGTACTGTGGCTATGCTGTTGAGGAAGATTCAATAATTATAACTTTGTACAAAGCTACTAAGTGTGTGTGACTATTACTGTCTTCCCTGGTTGGAAGATCTGAGCTCTAGAGTTTATGTATCTTACTCTATCTGAATAGTTCTTCCAAATTTCCAAATTATAAGGTTCTTCATGGTTAATATTTTATTGAAGGTACAAGTCAAAAACAGTATTCCTGTGTAGCATGTACTAGGTGGTCAGGCAGAAGGAAGTGAAATCTTGTGTGAATTGCATTGCTGTATCAAAGCACAAAAATCTGTTCAGCAAACAGACATTGCATAAAACCTTATTCTTTTTTCTCTCTAAGACTCTTTTATTACATGATATTGACCAATTTAGTGAAAACTATGGTCAACTTTAAATAATAGTTTCTTTTCTCCCTTTAGCAAATTTGCTTGCTTAAAGTCATAGCTTAAACCAGTGTTAACCTGTGACTTCAGTAATGGTTCTTTTTATAATAATTTTTACTTAACTTTTTACACATGTTACTCCCAGTTCCCTATCCCTCTTCTCCTCCTCTGTCACCCCAATACCCACAACCACCCACTTCATCCCCACTCCTTTCCCCCAGGGAGTGTAAGTTCTTGCATGTGGGATTTTCAGAGTCTGACATATTATTCTGGGCAGAGCCTAGGTTCTCCCCATGTGTCCAGGTTGAGAGAGCATCCTTCCATGTGGAATGGGCTCCCAAAGTCTATTTGTATGCCAGGAATAAATAGTGATCTACTATCTGAGGTCCCATAGATTGTTTATGCCTCCTCAGACATAAATCTGGAGTTCATGAGTTCCCCATATTTATGTCAGCTGACTCCGTGGGTTTTGCTAGCTGGGACTTGATTCCTTTGCTCATCACTCCTCTTTGCAGATGCATTCCAGGAGTTCAGATAGGTTTTTAGCTGTGGGTGTCTGCCTTTGCTTCAATCAGCCACTGGATGAGTAATCTACGATGGCATATAAAGTAGTCATCAATCTCATTATCAGGGGAGGACATTTAAGGTAGCCTTAATGCCAGTTAGTGTCATTTTTGTAGATCTCTGAAAAATCTCACTAGTGCCAGATCTCTCCTCTAACAAATATGCTAAACTCCCTCTAGCATAATACCTTATTATAATTAAAAATACTCATGGCTTTCCAGATCTTTATTTTGGAATGTTTACCTCTGTTTTATGAATGGCAGGTTGTATACTTGAGGTGCATTTGAAATAGTCTCAAAACATGGAAACAACAATTCAACTCAAAATTTTCTAGTTCCCTTGGTCCTTATTATCTTCTTTGTAATTTGAACTATGTTCTCATCATGTTCCCTGTAGGATTTCTATTTTACTGGTATTTTTTATTCTGTCAGCATCCTCCATCATTCCAAGGCTCAGCCACTAAGTTTTCAATGGAAATGCAGTCAGGTTCCTCTATCATTTGTAGTTTGAAACATGAGAGCTTAAAAAGATACATGCTGTTAAGTTCTTTGCGTACCTTCTTAAGACTATATGATTAGTAATCCATGAAGACATATATATGCATGATATAATGATTGGACATGCTATTCATGAATGTGAAGTAGAGTGGAATGAGTTAGAGTTATATAGGGAATTTGAAGAGGTATAGATGGAAGGAAGAGATATTATTGTATTATCATTTGAAATATAAAAATAATCAAATAAGAAAAGTAAGACGAAACCAAAGCAAGCCACTCCAGAATCAAATAATGACACATTTGTTTTGCATTATTTGTAATTCTGAGACATATTAAGTATTATATGACAGAGCTTTAGTAGTATTTTTTCTGTGAGCTTTTATGCTTATTTAAGTATTTTTTATTGATATAATTTATTATCTCTAATTTTCATTGCCACAAATTTGAAATGAACAATTCATATTTTAATCATTAAGTCATCCCTTTCCCCTCTCAAAACCCTGGCTTCCATATATTTGCTTTCCTTTACATTTTTATTCCATTCAGGTATGTGACCTAGAAATTGAAGCAAGATCAATTATTTGTTTGTTTTCATGTTATGGACTTTTCAATCATCTAATGGTAGTAAATAGCTGTACCATTTCCCTGCCAAAATTGTATGTATTCTCACCTGAAGTAAATGAAGGTCAGGCATGAAAAGAAATGGAAATTCAATTTTGTGCATTGTGTGAATACATTATTTAGAGTCCAGTGCCCTTTGGGAATACTCCCCAGTAAATTCATATTTTCTATACACATAGGATTTAAAACATAGTCAAACAAATGTAACTCATTTTTTATCATTTTGCAAATGGAGATGGGATTTTGTGATTGGCTTATATGAGCACGTGGCTATGGAGAAAGTCATAAATGTTCTCTTGATTCACTGATTTCCAACTAGGGCCGCTATCTTCACCATTGGATACAAATAGAAATACATTCTACATATGAGTACATCCTATATTGCATGACCTTAGTTGATTTTCCCTTTTTAATGACACATATTAGGAGGATGTCTTTTAGGTGACAAGTGGGTAAATCATCATGCAAAATCAAATATTTATATGTGATAATATAATTCCAATAGTTTTTAGTGCAAAACAGAAAAGTAGTAATAGGACCCAGGTGACTGTTTTACTAAGAGCAATTAACTGGCGAATATTAAAGCACATGGACTTCTTTTGTTGTAAACCTGGCAGTTACTATATTTTTATTAGGTAACCAAATAGTTACTGGTGTGAATAGAGGAAGACAGTAGAGGTTTTTGATGTTGTAAGTAATTTCGTGATAGAATTTACAATCTGCTCAGGTAGAAACCATTCTACTACTTAGACAACTATGGAAAATTATTTGGTACCAGTGTATGCTTGGTTCTGGCTCATGCAAAAAACAGAGCCAGCCAGATTTGGATATCCCTGTTTGCATTTATAGATTCATAGCTCCAATCGCGTTTTGAGTAATCAACCATGAGACAGAAATTACAATTTTTTTTGTTTGTACAAACGGGGAGATTTTCAATATATACTGTTGTCATAGTTCTCTGGAGACAGACCAGGACTTCTTTGAACAGGCAGCTGTCAATCAAGATTGTCCTGTTTTCTTGGAGAAATATGCTATTACTGATAAGACAACTGGAGGCACTTCTTCAGCTAATTCGACATTATGTGGTTTAATATTTCCTAAACAATTTACAAGTCCTTTTTAATGTCAATTTATTATTCTCAGTTTTTAGTTTTCCATATAAATAGGGTACCTAAAAACTAATGTCTGTCTATCTGTGAGGTAGTGATATGGCTAATCTCTTTGCAATAGACTTGGGAAGTTCACAGGCAGACTTGGAACCTGTCTGCAATGTAAGGAAATACTTCTGAGTGACAGCATGTTCTATGTGACATACTACTGAGTGAGCATCAAGTATGTATTACGTCAATTTAAAATGGCTCTTTATATGTATTTAAATAGGTATTTATATAGAAATTTCACTGAAAAAAATCTGACCCCTGAATTTGTATCATCCATTGAGATAGATGAATTAGACAGTAAAATCATGTAGAACCACTAAGAAGTCAAAATTTATTCATCATAATTCACATTTCTGTAAAGTATCACATCTGACATACATTAAATGCTTATAATATAGTCATTGGGAATTTCTGATAAAAGACTTATTACTTAGATGGTATTAATTGAATACTTTCCAAATGCCTGAAAACATTGTAGGGCAGTAGTTTCTACTCCAGGTTGAATTAATTATAATTTATTATTTCCCATGTATGTATTCTAATTAAATTGACTCATGAAGTCCTGGATCAGATTTTAAGATACTTTAAATAGCACTGGGAATTATATCCACTATTCTACATAATTTGAATTATCTCTAATATCTTACCTACTATAACAGACCTATTTAATGATTAAGTCTTATCTATTTTAGGTGTTAGGGTATTGCCAATATTTTTTGCATCACTAATATTTAATGTATTTTAAACCTTTGTAATTCATTGTGCAATTCCATAGCTTAAGTGAGATCTTGGATATCTATGCACAAGGCCTGACTAACATGGACATCGCTTTACTAGGGCTCTGGGTCAAGCTGGCTGCACTTATGAAAATCAATGGCATTGGGTAGACATAAGAAAATCATGTTTCTATACCAAATATTTTACTGAGAAAATGTGGAGATGATTACCCCATTTAGCTTTGCAGCATAAAATTTCACATGAATTTACTGACATTTCATTATTTTTTATATCACTAGATTAGTGGTTATGGATAGAGATGTTCTTTGATAATGTGCATTTAACTAAGACATTCACAAAAAAATTGAAAGAAACTAAGAGAAATATGAACTACATATATTAATTGGTTTTAAAAATTTAACTAAGATTTTAAGAAAGACTTATCCCACCCTTCCCAATGGAGATTTTTTTTAAGTCAAAGAAAAAGACAATCATATAGAAGACACTGGAACCAGAAAATGTTTTTCTAGATAGGAATCCTAAATTACTATATAGAGGCTAGGATTTCACATTGTAATATATATTCTAAGAAAAATAAACTTGCTCCATGTTATTGTAATAAAAAGATCTGTATTTAATTGCTGCAAGTTTTCATTTTATTTGACTTAGAGTTTTCCTAAAGTTTCTAGAAAATACCATTTTTCCTTAAAAGTGTTTGCTTTAGTTTACTGTGATAACAGGCCTGCTGTTTACAGTAATCTTCTAGATTGCCATATTCAATATGGCACTTATAAGAGGTCACACATGAGCTAAGAACAAAACACTATTTAAACTACGGGATTAGCAACATCTGAGCAATTGTTAGTAAAGTTACAATAGGTTTGAGAAAATAGTATTTGTACTTACTTGACTCATTATAGAGAGTGTCTACATATATACTGGTCCCATAGTTAACATTTTTGGTTTCCTTCAAAAGATGTTCAAGAAATAAAAACACAAAGAATACAACATCTGTACCAGAATTCCACTTCATTCAACTGTCAGAGGATCCAGACCTACAGACTATACTCTTTGGTCTATTCTTGCCTATGTACATCTTTGTCCTATTTGGAAATCTGCTCATCATCCTGACAGTAAGTTATGACTCCCATCTCCACACACCCATGTACTTCTTCCTCTCCAACCTGCCCATGGTTGATATTGGTTTTGTCTCCACCACTGTTCCAAGGGTGATTGTGGAAATCCACACTCACTGCCCAGGCATCTCCTTAGTGGGCTGGCTGACATAGATGTCACTGCTCCTAATTTTTTGGATGTATGGATAGCCTGATTCTGGCAGTGATGGCATATGACAGGTTTGTGGCCATCTGCCACCCTCTATATTACCATGTCATTATGAATCCCACTCGCTGTGGTGTCTTACTTTTAGGGTGTTTTCTCCTTAGTCTGGTAGAATTAATTTTACACTATGCAGCAATATTAAAATTTTCCAACTGTGACAATATCACTGAAATTTCCAACTTTTCTGTGACCCTTCTGAAATCCTAAAACTGGCCTGATTTTATAGTTTCACCAATAACATAGTCAGGTTCAGTAGAGACACTCTGTTTCGGTTACTTCCTATTTCAAGAATCATTTTCTCTTATTTTAAAATAGTTCCCTCCATCATGCGATCATCATCTTCAAGGGGGAAGGTCAAAACCTTCTCCAGTGTGGGTCTCATTTGTTCATTGTTTGCCTGTTTTATGAAACAGGACTAGGAGTGTACTTCAGCTCTTCTCCATCACATTGTACAAGAAGTAATGCAGTGGCCTCAGTGATGTACACTGTGATCACACCTATGTTTAATCCCTTCATGTACAGCCTGCGGAACAAGGACATTAAGACTGCATTAAGGAAGTTTCTTAGCAGAACATTCTAATAATTGACACTCTGTATAAATTCACCATATATCCTGTACCAACTCTAAATGTAAAACCAAGTTAATTTCTAATGTTATCACTAAATGATACTTCACAATATAGCATGAAGAATTGGTGGTCACCATGGTTACACATATGAAGGATTGGTACTGTGGTGGTTTGAAATGAAATTCCCCCAAAGGTAATACCACTCTTAGCAGATTTGACCTTGTAAGAGGTATGGTATTTGAGATTCCTATTGCTGTAACCTCCCTCAATGTGACAATAAATCCATTTCCTGTTGACTGCATGATGTAGTACTCTCCATCACCATACCTGCCTATACAGTGCCATGCTACCTGACATGGTGATAATGGACTGAACCTCTAAAATTATAAGCAAGTTTTCCCATTAAATATTGGTATTGTCATGGCATCTTTCATAATAATAGAAAGCCCTAATCAAGACAGAAACTAGTATCAGAGACAGGAGTACTGCTGTGATACACCAGACTGGTTTTAGGGTGGTAATTGTCAGTTCAGTTCAAGGAATCACATGGGGCCTGCCAGTCTAATGGGACCTCTAACAGTTGAGTCAATGTTTATCCATACTTCACAAATGTACCTTGGATGCCCATTCACTATGGAGGGATACTATTTCAGCCCAGATACATGAAAGAGGGTATAATCCCTCCCACAAATGATGTGATGGACTTTGGTTGTTCCCTGTGGAGGATCTCACTATCCTTGGGGAATGCGTGGGGTTCAGTGGGGGGCATGGGAGAATGGGAGGGCAAGGGAATGGGGGGACTGATATGTCAAATAAGATTGTGTCTAAAAAGAAAAGGAAAAAAAGAGTCTCTGTGACCATGGTATTTCTTTATAGCAATAGAAATCCCTAACCAATACAGGGAGTTAAAAATTTGAAGTTGGAGCAATAAAACTCTTCTAAGGATGAATGATGCAATTGTTGAATAATCACTTGTTATGGTTTATTCCTTAAACTGTGTTAATATGTGTCAATATGAGTGGTGTTTTTTATCTTTGCCATCCTGATGAATGTAATATGGAATCTCAGAATGGTTTTCATTTGCATTTCCCTGATGGCTAGGGATGTTGAACATATCCTTAAGTGTCTTTTCTCCATTTCAGACAAGCTTTCATAATTTACATCATGTCTCTGTGTCATTATTGGGGAGCTAATGGTCCTGACTAAAACCATCAAGGCTCCCTACAATGCATTACATTTTCAATGTAATCAACAACTAAAGGAGCCTATTGAAAGGGGTCAGTCTGCTGAGATTGTGTTTTAGAAATGACAGAGAACCAGGTTTGTGAAGCAGGCTGCCTGACCAGTACCTGAACACGGAATATTGGAATATACATGCTAACATTGCAGGGGAAAACTCAGTTGGCCTCATCCTTAGAAAAAGAGCTACAGCAAGAGAAATATCAGCAATTAAAGAAAAAGGCAACGAGTTTGAAAGTGAGCAAGGATGTGTACATGTGAAGAAGAGAGGGATGTGGGAACTGTTGGATTTACTTGATAATCTCATTTTTAAAATATTTAAGCAAAATTAATTAAATTCATAACAATACCATGAGAAGATTGGTACTTGTCACCCCCCAGAAGTGAGAGAATTAAACTTAATGAATAAGGATTGACATGAATTAAAATCCACTAATGAATCATGAGATGCTTAGGACTCAAAATGCTCTTGGCTTTGTCAGTTCTGAAGTCCTCCACAGTTTTACAGGATGTTGTGTTCATAAAGGCCATGAAACCACATCAAAAAGTCACTGTAGACTTCAGCACAAAGGGAGAAGAATATGAGTGATTCTATGTGACTCATTTGTGGAGGGATTGATAGAGTTGTATATATACACATGAATTTTATAAATATAAAATTATTCCTTAATAATTCAATATTTTGTGTTTTCTGGAAGGTGCATTGTTCAATAATGGTACATTTGTGTATGATGGTTCCATTTACTATGTAAGTTTTAATAAATATTTTTAAAAAGAATATTCATCATATCTACTACCAAGTATGAATTATATATTAACATGAAATTTTATAACACGAACACAGTTTAATTAGTATTGATATAAGATAATATCCATTAATAAAAATATGGTACTCTAAAAGAGCATGACTTTTCAATAACAGGATAATTGCTTGGGAAAATGGAACAAAATGACTCAGTAATTATGAACTATTAATTTGCATTCGACATTTAGCAATAAAGTCACAGAATTTTATATTGCTTTAGTAAATCTAAACATAGAGAAATCATATTATAGTCTGGTAACATCTTAGGGTAAACTTAAATGCCTCCTACTTTTTTTTACTAAAAGGTGTTTTTCTTCAATGGGAAACAAAGTATTTCACCATGGTACTGGGATTCTTTCATATAATATGATTTTCTTTCAAATACTGTGAGATTTAATGTCAATAAATAGCTTTGCATAGAATTATGAGTAATTAAACAGCAAAGATACTCTGTGCTCCTACCTCCAGTGAAAAAGACAGATCTCTTACTGTTTTTGTTTTCAGGTTTTTAAATTTATTTTTTAATATTTTTTATTTAGCTTTTTATGCATGTCACTTTCAGTTCTCTCTCCCACCCCTTCTCCCCCACCTCCCAATCCTCCCTTCCGCTCACCTCCATTCCATCTCCCCTCCTCTCCCCAGGAAGGGCATGGGGTTTCATGACAGATTTTCAGAGTTTGTCACATCATCCCGGGAAAGGCCTAGGTTCTTCCCCATGTGTCCAGGCTGAGAGAGCGTCCCTCCATGTGGTATGGGTTCCCAAAATCCCTATGTATGCCAGGAATAAATACTGCTCTACTCTCTAAGGTCCCACAGATTTCCAAGGCCTCATCTCTGACACCCAGTTTCGGTGGGAAGGATGTCTGGATTAGTCCCATGCTGGCCCCTCAGTCTTCATTCTGGGGTCCATCTGTTCCCCCTTGTTTAGGTCAGCTGCCTCTGTTGGTTTCGCCAGCCCAATTTTGATTCCTTTGGTCATCACTCTTCTTTGCAACTAGTTTCTAGGAGTTCAATTCGGTTCACAGCTGTGGGTGTATGCTTCTGCCTACATCAGCCACTGGATGAGAGTTCTAGGATGGCATATTAGGTAGTCATCATTCTCATTATCATGGCAGGGCATTTAAAGTAGCCTTAATGTCAGTTGGTGTCATTTTTGTAGATCTTTGAAGATCTCACAAGGGCCAGATGTCTCCCCCAACTTATACTGCTTTATAGTATCTCCCATCCTTCTCTCCTCTATTCTTACCCTGGCTCAACCTTCCTCCTCTCCCATGTCCTCCTCTCCCATCCTCGTTTCTCAGTCTCTTTCTCCCATCTCCTTCTGCCTTCCCCTCCTCCCCCCACAATCCAATTAGGAGATTGCATTCCCTAACCCTTCTATGGGTTACCATGCATATCTGTCTTAGGCTCCTTCCTGTGCCCCAGACTTTCTGACGGTAGGATTGTGGGCTGGCAATGCCCTGCTCCATGTCTGAAATCCATATATGAGTGAGTACATACCATGCTTGTCTTTTTGTGACTGGGCTACCTCACACAGGATGGTTTCTTCCAGTGCCATCCATTTGCCTGTAAATTGTAATATTATATTTTTTTCTGCTGAGTAGTATTCCATTTTGTAAATGTACCACATTTTCTCTATCCACTCTTCAGTTGAGTGGCATCTAGATTCTTTCCAGTTTATGGCTATTACAAATAATACTGCTATGAACATAGTTGAGCAGATGTCCTTATTGTATGAGGGTACATTTTTGGGGTATATGCCTAAGAGTGGAAATGCTGTATCTTGTGGAAGAATTATTTCCAGTTTTCTGAGGAATCTCCATACTGATCTCCAAAATGGCTGTAAAAGTTGGTATTCCTGCCAGTAGTGGAGGAGTGTACCCCTTTTTAAATTTTTGTCCCAGATTTTTAAATTTAAATTAGAAATGAGCTTGTTTCACATGTCCATGCCAGCTCCCTCTCCCTTGCCCTCTAATAATCTCACATCCCATAAAATTTCTGCTACCCAGGCAGGGTGATACCTTTATGTGGGATCATTTGGAGGAGGGACTAGGCCCTTCCTCATGTGTTTAGGCTGACAGAGTATCCCTCTATGTGCAATGGTATCCCAAAATCAATACAGTAGATCTCTTCTTGCAATGATTTCAACCTAAATTCAGTTACACTTGTAGTGGGTGTTTGCCCCACCCATGGCCTTGGGCTACCTGGCCAAATAGATGTGGATATTTTCATCTGTTGATTTAACTCGTTTAAAATAAAGAAGCACGAGTCTTTAAATCTCTTGTGTGGTACTCTGAGAAAAGGTCACTGTTTCCATTCATACTAGGACAGAAGGGAAGGCATTGGTAGCTCTCTACCTTGACGTTATTTGTGGGTGTTCTCTAATAAACTTCTGATATATTTCTATTTGGGATGTGTGGAGTCACATAACTTCACCTACATACAATAAACCTGATAAAAAAGGAAGTGGAAAGTAGCCTTGAGTGTATTGTGACTATGTCTTGAATGTAATACTAGTAGCACAGACATTGAGACTGAAAATTAATAAATAGGGCCCCCTGAAACTGGAAAGTTTCTGTAAGGCCAAGGACACTGTCAATGAGACAAAACACAGCCTACAGAATGAGAAATATGATCACCAATTACCACATCTGACAGAATACTGATCTCTAAAATATACAAAGAACTCAAGAAACCTAGAATTCAAATAACAAATAATCCAATTAAAAGTGGGGTATAGATCTAAACATAGAATTCTCAACAGAAGAATCTCAAATGGGTGAAACACACTTATAAAATTGTTCAGCATCCTTAGTCATCAAGGAAATGCAAATCAAAATGACTCCGAGATACCATCTTACACATGTCTCAGTGAGTTAGAGGAAAATCATTAGTGACAGCTTATGTTAGAAAGGAAGTTGAGTCAGGGAAGACTCCTATACTGCTGGTGGGAGTGCAAACTTGTACAGCCACTTTGGAAATTAATATGGCCATTACACAGAAAAATGGGAACCAATCTACTTCAAGACCCAGCTATACCAATCTTGAGCATTTACCCAAAGGATTCTCGATCATACCACGAGGTACTTGCTCAGCTATGTTCATAGTGGCATTCTTCATGATAGCCAAAACCTGGAAATAACCTAGATAACCTTCAATCAAATAATGAGTAAAGAAAATGTGGTACATTTACTGGGTGGTGGTGGTGCACATTTTTAATCCCAGCACTCAGGAGGCAGAGGCAGAAGCAAGTGGATCTCGGTGAATTCAAGGTCAACCTTGTCTACAAGAGCTATCTCCAGGACACCTTGGACTACACAGAGAAATCCTGTCTTGGACAAGAAAACAAACAAACAAACAAACAAAAAGGGGTACTTTTACACCATGGAGTACTGTTCACTTGTGAAAAAACAATGACTTATGAAATTTTCAGCTAAATTAATGGAACTACAAATTACATTCTGAGTCAGGTAACTTAGATCCAGGTATTCAAACACTGCATGCACCCTCTTAGAAGTTGAGATTAGAAGTAAAGTAAAGAATAACCAGACTACAACTCACAGGCTTAGAGTGTCTAGATAATAAAGGCCACCCAAAGAGGGATGCATGCATTTCCATGGGAAGGGGAAGTAGAAAAACCTCCTGGGTTAAGCTATGGGGAAAGAAAGATACATCAATCTTATGAAGTTTTCAAAGAACATATAAAAATAAGAAAAGAAATAGTTGATCTAGTTCTGTATAGGACCCCACATCCTGTAATATGACCTAATCTGACCACCACACCACCATCACGATCATCATAATCCTACCACCACCACCAAACCCAACCAAGTCTCAGTCAAACTCGAGGATTCTGCTAGGACCATTCCTATCTCCATAGTGCAACATAATATAACTGTATTCATGAAATACATAGCCAACATCATCCTAAATGGAAAAGACTTTGAATCCCACAGAAGTTAGAAATGAAACAGTGATATTCACTATCACCACTATTTTTCCAACATAGTGCTGAACATACTAACTAGCTGGAACAATAAGGCAAGAGAATGAAATGAAAGGGATACAAATATTGAAAGAAAAGTGAAACTATCCCTTTTTATAGATTACATGATACTATATGTCTTAGTCAGTATTCTGTTTTTGTGAAGAGACAGCATGACCAATGCTTATAAAAGAAATCATTTAATGGGGGCTTTATTACATTTTCAGAAGTTTAGTTTATTATCATCATGGTGGGGAACATGGTGTCATTCATGGTGATGGAGGAGTAGGTGAGAACTAAATCCTGATCTGCAGGACATGAGAGACAATGGGCTTTTGCATTAGTTATACCAACTTTAAAGCCAGTGTCACACTTCTTCCAACAGGACCACACATCATTTTTTTCATTTTTGAAATTTTTTTAGTAATTTACTTTTTGTATTCCAATCCCAGTTTGACCTCCTTTCACTCCTCCCGCTCCTGCTACTTCCCCTACAACATGCATCTGCCCCTTTGAGAGGGTAAGGCCTCCCCTAGGAAGTCAACTAAGTCTGTCACATAATCTCCTTCAGGTAGGACCAGGGCACCTCACCATGCCCACATGCCTGTGTGTAGCCTGAGCAAGGTATCTCTCTATGTAGAATTGGTTCCCATCCCAATCTTTCTAATAATTTCAAATAGAGCCACACCTTGATGACTAAGCATTAAAAATGTGTGCCTATTCCAATATTATTCAAACTACCACTCTTAACATTAGAGATACCAAAAATTCTACCAGAAAATGTCTAGAAATGAGAAATAAATTGAGCATTATGGTTTTTTTGGTTATTTTGAATGACATTTTTATCCACTTTCTTTCTGACTATACTTTCTTTGTTGCTATTGATTTTTGTTTATTAATTTTATGTTATTTCATTGATATAATAGTGCTACCTCTTCTGGGAATTTTCTGATGAGATGTTTAGTGTCTCATATAGAAAAATGGTCTGAAAAGAAGGAATATTTGATTTTCTTCTTTCCTATTTTGTTCATTTTATCTCTTCCATCTAACTTACAGCTGTCCGTAAGACTTCCAACACTGTATGAATAGGGACGTGCAAAAGAGAAAATAGTTGGAAAGAATTAGCAGGAGAAGGAGAGAAAATACATAGGGGTGAATAAACATTGAATTGGATTGAAGCATGAAATTGTCACAGTGACATAATGAGGAGAAAATAGACTTTATGTAGTATCTACAAAAAATTCACAAAATAGATCATGAATTTATTTGCTAATGTTACTATGTCTCCTGCCATTAAGAAACAAAGTAATTCAAACCTGGTAAGTAGGAAAAAGATGTTAGAATGATATAAGAATGAAGGTATTGCTTGGGTTGCCTACACCCAACTGAGGAGGTGAGTGTGGTCTGTGCTTAGGTATATACCACCTTCCCTTTTTGGTGTTTCCTTGGTCTGCTTGGCATGCAGCAGATGCTCCCTAGCAGGCAGGAACTTCCAGAATCTGCCAACATTTAACTCTTGACCTGCCTAGACCCACCATAACAGGAGAGCGAGAGACCCCACCTGCACCCACTGGAA
Source organism: Mesocricetus auratus (assembly GCF_017639785.1). NCBI lineage: Eukaryota > Metazoa > Chordata > Mammalia > Rodentia > Cricetidae > Mesocricetus > Mesocricetus auratus. Next base: position 1,196,686 of record NW_024429235.1, on the reverse strand, counting down.
TGAGGGAAGTGAAGGTGACAGTATAAACACACATTCAATAATAGAAAGACCAATATGATGCCACAAGTGTCTAGGGACACTGCCCCAGCAAAACCTGCTCATCACAATGTAGATGAAGAAGAAGAGAATGACCTTCATAACAACTTTATGAAGATGCTTGAGACTCTCAAAGAAGAAATTAGAAAAGTCCTCAAAGAAATGGAAGTAAAAAACAAAAAATACAAGAAATGAAGTGAAAGAAAAACCAAAAAGCTCAAGAAATAAACAAATCTCATGAAGAAAGGCAAGAAAAAAAGAAGCAAACACGTGAAGGAAACAATTCAAACAATTCAAGGCTTGAAAGTTGAAATAGAAATAATAAAGAAAACACAAAAAGAAGGATTGCTGGGTAAGTGATCAGGAACAAGAAATGTAAATATAACCAACAGAATACAAGAGATACAGGTTTTGAAGATTCACTAGATGAAATAGACTCATCGACCAAATGATACGTTAAGTCCAAGAAATCCTTAACAGAAAATATCTAGGAAATATGGAACAGTGTGAAAAGTCCAAACCTAAGAATAATAGTATGAAAGATGGTGAATAAATCCAGCTCAAGTGTACAGAAAACATATTCAACAAAATCATAGAAAAATACTTTCCCAATCTAATGAAGGATATGCCTATGAAAGTATAAGAGGCTTACAGAGCCCCAAATATACTGGACCAGAAAAAAGTCCCCTCACCACATAATAATCAAAGCACAAAACATACAGAATAAAGAAATGATATCAAGAACAGCAAAGGAAAAAGGCTAAGCAAGATAGAAAGGCAGATCTATCAGAATTACACCTGACATCTCAATCACCTGGATGCCTGCATGAGCCATGAACTTCTGCCAAACCTCCCTGTTGTCCTAGTCAAAGGAATCTTCGATGGACACCACAGGATATTCACATATGAAGGACTTATACAGGTCGTTCATCTAGTCAGGCATAATGCAACTTTTGGAGTCATAGGAGACTTGAAATCAAGGTCATACTTGCCAGACCTGAAGAATTCAGAAGCAGTCATGTTCATGGTGCTGAAACCCTGGTCAGTGTACCTGGCATTCTCAATTGTGGCCTTCAGCAGCTCCAAACTTTTTTGCTGCAGGATGTTAGTCATAAACCTGCCCTTATCATACACATGGAGAGTTTCTTCATTCATTCCTTCTTGATGACATTCTTCTGGTTGTGATAACCCTCTGCTCCAGTGCACATGGCTTCACAGAAACTGCACACCACCACAGGCAGGTTCATGGACTTTTGCAGGACCAGTTTCTTGCCAGCATGAGGACAATAGTTGATCACATTGGAAGCTGTGAAAAGCAGGATGACTGAGGGAAGTCAGCAAGTCAGTGATGTGAAGGTATAGGAACAACCCCTTTTTCCATGACACACACATTTGAGAAAGCCAGGGACACTTCCTGTATGGCATTTACTCCATATTTAGGTTTATTTTCAGTGCCATCCATCTTGATGATCAGTTTGTCCATCTTCTCTTGTTCCACAACATTCAGTTTCATTTAACCTAGATCAGGCACAACAGTTTTGTTGATGTGATCAGCACATTTGAGATCCCCTTCCTTAGCAGCACATGTTACCACTATCACAGAGTTCTGGTCCCAATAGATATCAGTTGGGATACTGTTGGGCACAAAAAGCTGGAAGACACATTTTGAGGTACAGAGATCAACCTCAACAGTGGGATTCCTGAGAGTCAAAGGTCTCTCTGGTATGAATCTTGAAAATGGACATGGTGAATTTCTGGCCTCTGGATTGCCACACAGAAAAGAAACAGGTTTCTGCAGACAAAGGAAGTACATTCAATAGAATTTACTTATAATACAAAAAATACTAAAGATAGTCAAAACTGAAATAAAAGTGGAGATAAATGATTTAGGACATCAAAGAAATCTCATAGCTAAATTCTTGAGCACATACAACATTTCTTCTGCTTCCTCCATTAACCCCAGGAATTCCTTAGAGATTGTTAATACTGTGGACCAGTACAAGTAATCACCAGCTCTGTGCATTGAGTTTCTAATGTTATGCATAAATCATTAGTTAGCCTGTCCCTGTAGGTCATCAGTTTATTCTCTGCAATCCAGGGCTATATAATCATATTTACTCTTCCTACAGTGTTCTGCATCAGGAAACTCTTCATTATATTCACTTCAGGATTCAAGATTGAGCTTGATCCTTCACCAGGCAACAAGCTCGGGAGATTTTTCATATCCACTGTCCTTCATAATGACCACACAGCCCTACCGTTTATTTATGTAAGTTCTGAAGGAATTGAGGATGAAAAAGAGACTACAAAGATTATTACTTCTTCCTAGTTATATGAACTATGATAATGATCAACACAGTAGTGTACTATGTGCAATAGTATTTTGAGCCTCTCTGCTAGGATTTTATATCTGTAATGGCAGTCCTGAAATTCTCATTGAAGTATCCCCAGTGTCTTTTCTCTACACTCCTATAACCAAAGTGAACAGAAAATACCGCCAACTCCCATGTTTCATATGCAGTACTGTAACTATTTTGGTGAGTGTGATTCAGTAGTTACACTTTTTAAGAAAGCCAAGATGTGTGTGTGTGTGTGTGTGTGTGTGTGTGTGTGTGTGTGAGTGTGTGTGTGACTAGTTAGGTGTTCCCTGGTTGGAAGGTCTGAGCGCTATACCTTATGTGTATTACTTTATCCAAATAGTTCTTCCAAATTTCAAAAATATAAGCTTCTGCCTAGGTATTATCTTACTGAAGATAAAAGACAAAGACTCCATTCCTGTGTAATATGTTTTAGGTCATCAGCTAGAAGTGAATAAAGTCTTGTGTGAATTACTTTGCCTGATCAAAACACAAAATGGTCTTTTCAAGAAACAGATATTGCATAAATCTTCATTTAAAAACATGTCTTCTTCCAATGTTGTTTCCATATCTTTATAACTGAAAGTTCACTTCTGTTGGGTGAACTGTGGTAGCATGTTAGAAATGCATGAGGAATAGTCCCAAAATATTGAAACAACTGTTCAACTCAGTTTGTTTCTAGTTTCCTTGATCCTTATTATCTTTCATGTTCTTTGAAATATGGTTTCATCATGTTCTCCGGAGGATTTCAGGTAAACTGCACTCATTTAGCTTCAGCCTCTTAAGTACGGTGTTTACAGATCCTCCTTAGACTGTGTTCTATTTTTCTGTATATTTTTGATGCTATCAGCATCCTCCATCATTCCTGAGACTCACCCACTCAGTTTTCAATGAGGAAATGAGGTCAACTCACGAAAGTTTACAAAGATACCTGCTGTAAGATCTCGGGATATCTTATTAAGACTATGTGATTAATAATCCATAAAGATATAAATATATGTATGAAATAATGAATGGGCACAGAAGCTATTAATGTGAAGTAGAGTGTGGGGAGGTAGAGTTACATTGGAAGTTTGAAGGTGTGAAATGGAACTAAGACATGTTACTATATTATCATTTCAAATATAAAAATAATTCAATAAAGAAGTAAAACCAAACAAAACCACTCCAGAATCAAATAATGACACATTTATTTTCATTTTTGTCTCTGCTATATATTTTATTAATTTTCACATGTTATTAACAGTTCTGAGATACCTTAACTGTCATATGACCAAGTTTTAGTAAGCATATATTTGTGTGTACATATATTTGTGTGTACATTCCTCATTATGTAATTAGCTTTTTATGTTGATATATCAATTTTTGGTTTTATAAGACCTAAGGAGTCATTGCTGTAGATGGAAAATGAATGATACATATTCTAAACATTAAGTAGACCCTTTCTCCTCTCAAAACCTGACTTCCATGCATTTGGTTTCCTTTACATTTTCATTACATTCAGAAATGTGACCTAGACATTGATGAAAGATCAATATTTGTGTTGCTTGATTCTGTGTTATGGATATTCGGTCATCTCATTTTATTAAATAGCTGCACTATTTGGTTGTCAAAAAATGTGTGCATTCTTATTTGAAAACAAAAGAATGTATAGACATGAAAAGAAATGAAAAGTCAATTTTGTGTATTTTGTGAAGACACACTTTAGATTTTCATATAACTCTATGGTTCAGTGCCCTTTGGAAATGCTCCCCAATAAACTCATATTTTCTGTATTCACAGGATTTTTAATTTTGACAAATGAATACAATGCAAATTTTATCATTTTTCAAAAGTAGATGGGTTGTTATACTGTAGTTTGTATGAGCGTGTCATTATGGAAAGAGTCATACACGTTCTCCCAGTTCATTGATTCCCATAATGCCACTGTATTCAACATTGGAGACAAATAGAAATACATTCAACATGTGAGTGCATCCCATATGACATTATCTTGGAAGAATTGTAACTACATAGATTTCACCATTTTAAATGGCACATATTAGGAGGACGCAATTCTTGGGTAAAGTGTGAAAAACATAATGCAAATTATATGGTATTTAGATGTGATAATATCATAACTCTAATATATTATAGTTTAAAACAGAAAAGGGGTGTTAGGACCCATTAGAGTGTTGTCCATAATTTTTATTACAAATGTTTTCTATATTTTAAACTGTTTACTTTTTAAGCAATTCAATGTGATGTGACCTAAAAGTGAACCTGACATTTCCTCTGTGGCTGAAATAAGAATATGGACACCTATGCACCAGTATGACTCACATGGGAATCACTTTACAGTCTAATAATGAGGGGTCTGAAACTAATCTCTTGGTGTACTGGAACTGTACTTCAGAAAAAGAGTTACATTGTATAGACATACAAAAACCCAGTTTTATAGCAGATATTTTACTGTGATTATGTTGAGATGATAACCCCAAATTTGCTCTGCAGCATTTAATTTCAACTGTGTTTGCTGGCATTTTATTATTTTTCATTTCACTGGACATCTCAGCAGTCGTGGACATAAATGTTCTGTGATAATCTTGATTTAACAAAGACATATTTATGAAAATTAGAAATAGACTTAGAAAAATAAGGAATACATATATTATCTGGTTTTAAAGTTTAAACAAATTTTTAACTAAAGCTTACTTCAATCCCAAATGACAAAAAAATGGTGAATATTCTTTTAAGTCAAAGGTAAAAAAAGAAATCTATAGAAGATACTGGACCCTGAAAATATTTTTCTGGGTAGAAATCAACAATTTTTATTTAGAAACTTTGATTTCACACTGTCATATATTCTAAGGAAAATAAACTTGTTCCAGGTTATTGTAATAAAATGATGTGTGTTTCAGTGATTCAAGTTTACATTTTATTTGATTCACACTTTTCCTAATGTAAGAATTTTAAAAAATATCCACTTTGTCTTAAATATGTTTAGTTTATTTTACTGTGACTACAGGTCAGCTGCTTTCAGTAACATTGGCCTCACATAATCTACGTTACTGTCTTTAATATGGCTCTCATGAGAGGTGTCACCCGAGCTAAGAATAAAACAATATTTATAGTATGGTATTTGCACAACTGATCAATTATTAATGATTTCAAAATAGGCTTGAGAAAATAATGAATATTTTTACTTGACTGGAATTGCAAAGAGGGTCTACATGTGTGCTGGTTCCATTGTTAACAACATTTTTGGTTTTTTTCAAAAGATGTTCACGAAATAAAACCATGCAGAACACAACATCTGCACCAGAATTCCACTTTATTCAAGTCTCAGAGGATCCATACCTACAACCTGTTCTCTTTGGCCTATTCATGTCCATGTACATCTTGGCCCTGATGGGAAACCTACTCATCATCTTGACAGTAAGCTCTGACATCCATCTTCACACCCCTATGTACTTCTTCCTCTCAAACCTGTCCATGGTTGATATTGGTTTCATCTCCACCACTGTTCCCAGGATGATTGTGGATATCCAGACTCACTGCCCAGTCATTTCCTATGTGGGCTGCCTGACACAGATGTCACTGTTTATAATTTTTGGATGTATGGATGATATGCTTCTGGCTGTGATGGCATATGACAGGTTTGTGGCCATCTGCCACCCTCTGTATTACCAGGTCATTATGAATCATAGTAGATGTTGTGTCTTACTTCTAGGATGTTTTTGCATTAGCCTTGTGGACTTACTGATGCACTATGTGGCAGTATTAAGTTTTTCTGACTGTGCGGATTATGTTGAAATTTCCAACTTCTTCTGCGGCCCTTCTGAAGTCCTTAAACTTCCCTGTTTTGATGATGTAAGCAAGAATATAGTCAGGTACTGTGTAGGTGCTTTCTTTGGGTTACTTCCTATTTCGGGAATCATTTTCTCTTACTTTAAAATAGTTTCCTCCATTATGCGATCATCATCATCAAGTGGGAAGCACAAAACCTTCTCAACCTGTGGGTCTCATTTGTCCATTGTTTGCCTGTTTTATGGAACAGCACTAGGAGTGTACTTCAGCTCTACTCTGTCACTTTCCTCAAGAAGTAATACAGTGGCCTCAGTCATGTACACTGTGGTCACACCTATGTTGAATCCCTTCATCTACAGCCTGAGGAACAAGGACATTAAATCTGCCTTAAGGAAGTTTCTTAGCAGAGTATTTTGGTGATTGGTATTCTTTATGTGTTTACATTTATGTATCTATATACTAACTGCACTTGTAAATCCCAGTTAATATCTCATCTTATTAACTGATATTTCACAATATTTCATGATATTGTGGTGGTCACTGGTGTTGCACATATGTTTAATGGGCAGTTTAAAAGGTACACCAAAGTTTGAAATGGAGAGCTGATACTTTTCTAGGCATGAATAGTATACACTGTTGAATAACCATTTACAACATGAGTGTAATCAACACCTAAATTGTGTACATGGCAGTCAATTTAAAGAGGCACCTCTCCTGAAGCTGTGTTTTAGAAATGACAGAAAACCAGGTTACTTGAACAGGAACTGAAGAAGGAAGGAAGGAACTGAATAGACAAGCTGATGTGGAAGGTGGAATCTCAGTGGCTTCATCCTTAGAAACAATGAATTGTGAGAGCTGGAGAAATATCAGTAGTTAAAGAAAAAGGCAATGAATCTGAAAGAGAACAAGGATGGTTACATGTGAAGTAGGGAGGCAGGTGGAAATTGTTGGATTTACATTAAAATCTGATTTTTAAAATATTTAAACAAATCAATTAAATTCATAACCATATCCACAGAAGAATGGCACTTATAACCCCCAGATTATATGTGGGGTACCTGCTACTAGGTTAACTTACTGTACACATTATGCATTTTCTTGATTGTTTTCAAATTAAGTTCTAATGTGTGTTGTCATCATAGTGAGCCTGTTATTTCAAGTGAGAGAATTAAAGTTCATGAACTATTGTTGACATGAATTAAAATCCACTATTGAAGCATGATGTGGCTGGAATACAAAACACTCTCTTGTCTTTTCAGTTACTGAAGTCCTCCCCAATGTTAAAGTTTGTTGTGTTTACAATGTTCATGAAGTTGCAACAAGAAGTCACTGTAGAATATGGAACTAGGGAGACGAATATAAGATTGATTTCGTGTGATTTATTTGAGGGGGGATTGATAAAGTTACACATAGAAACATAAAGTTTGCAATTCATAATTCCTACTATTTCAATATTTTATGTTTCTGGAAGGTACATCATTTTATAATGGCACATTTGGGTTTAATGGTTTCATTTACTATGGAAAGTTTAATAAATACTTTAATAAAAGCACACCTTCTAATCCTACTACCAATTTTGAATAAATACTTAAAGGAAACTTAAGATACTATTGCTTAGATATCAAACATGATACTATAAAATTACCTGATTTATAATAACAAGAGCACTGCTTGAGAAGGTGGAACACGATGACTTTGTCACCATGAACTTTTACCTTTAATTTGACATTTAGAGAATAATGTCCCTGGATATTTTATGGAGCTTTAAGTATTCTTAGAAGATAGAAACTATATTATTTTCTCACACTTATTAGGACAAAATTAAATGCTTCCTACTTTTAATTGACAAAAAGTATATTTTAAATGGGGAAGAATTTATTTTGAGTGTTTTTTATTTTAAATAAATTTATCATATTTCACCATGATCCTGGGCTTCTTTTATATAATCTGATTTTCCTTCAAATACTATAACATTGAATGTCAATAATTAGCTTTGCTTAGAAACATGAAAAATTAAACAGCAAGGAGACTCTCTTCTCCTACCTCTAGTGGAAAAGGCAGATAGATATCTTATAGCCCCCTCAGGAATACTTTCATTAGTCTTTGCTTCTAGCTCCAAAAACATTCCCTGGAAATCCACCAGCCAAAGAGTCCAGGGAATCAGGTGGGCATCTTCACTCCACTCCTCCTTGCATTCTAACTTTCCCTTGTAATTCCCACTCTTGTATCAGGCTACGTGTTGTGTCCTCTACTCCCTGTCTGCCTACATTTCCAAAGGTCTAGGCATATCCTTTTGTCACACCCTGCTTTCCTTCTAAATGTGGACCCAATAAGGTGCCTCTCTTGTAGCCAAAATGTAATCCTAATTGTAAGTTTCCTATACTGAAAAGCACATTCCTCCTGGAACTCCCAGTGACCACACATGGCAGTATCTCAGAAGCATTCCTGCCAGGAAACTCACAGCCACCTGACCCTATAAAAACCAGTGAAGGCAACTGAAACCAAGGAACAAAACCCTCACCCAACAAAGACAAATGAGATACCAGCAACTAAAATTACAACCATCACAAGCCAAGGTGCCTATCCACCACTATAAATATATAATTAATAACAGCTAGAACAACATGTACTCTCTAGTACATAGCAATGGAACACAAGAGTCCCTGAGTAATACAATACAGCTGACCACAGGACAAGGATTTCAAAACAGTATTTATATGCATGTGAGTTGTTTAAAGAAGATACAAATTATTGCATTCATGGAATATATGCAATAAACATTGAAATAAAATGAAGAAAACAGTTCAAGACTTGAAAATGGAAGTACTATTGATTAAAAAATATCTAAACTGAGGTAAGATATGAAGTGAAAACTTTAGGAACTAGAAAAAGAACTACCCTGATAAGCCTAACCAAAAGAATACAAGAGATGGAAAAGAAAATGACAGATATTGAAGACAAAACAGGAAAAAAGGGGATACCCCAGACAAAGTAAATGCTAAATGTAAAAAAAAGCCATGCACAAAACATGCAGGAAATCTGAGACACTGTAAAATATCCAATCTAGGAATAATAGGAATAGTAGAAAAAGAAGAAACCTAGGTCGAGGGCACAAAAAATATTTTCAACAAAATCATAAGAGAAAATTTCCAAAATGTAAATAAGGAGGTTCACATCAAAATACAAGGAACACATCAGAACACCAAATAGACTGAACAAGAAATTCCCCACAATACCTAATAATAAAACCATTAAACATACTGAAAAAGTAAGAATGTTAAATCTGCAAAGAAAGAGGTTAATGAACCTGAAGACTGCAGTCTTATTAGAAAAACACCTGACTTCTCACTGAAGACTCTGAAATGCATAAGGGACTGGAAGAATATTCTACAAACTCTAAGAGACTAAAGTAAAAATTTTAAGTAAGAGATCAAGACATATATTCTATGATGTAACCTAACTTAAGAAATAGCAAACTTCCCCTCCTCTCTCAGACCCATGAAGGCAGCTAGACCCTGCACCCACTTATGAAATCCCACTATGCTGGTGCAGACCCCAGAAACAGGCCAGCAGCTCAGAGAGCTGTGGGCAGGCTGCTCCACCACTGCTGCCATCCACTGTACCCTGTTCCAACAAGACCCATTCTGCCACTCACTCACAGCTACCACACCATCTTACCCTGGCTCAAACAGCCTTGCAACACCAGCTCCCCTAAAGACACAAAGATCACGTTCACCATTTGGAATAAATGGTGAGTGATTGGTATTCCAGTCACTCATATGAAAAAAGGCCAAAATAATTATTTCTATGAGATGTACACTCCCAGGGTCCCTGACTTTAGGTGTAGCCTAGACTTAGCTTTCCTGCCAACACTCTCTGTTTTCCATTTCAGTCAATCTCCATTCTTTTGTGTCAGTTTTGATCCCCACAAACACTTTCTACCAGTGATCTCACAGGGCTGGGGCTTGGGTGGGCAAGTTTCACTCTCTTTCCTATCTGTCATTACCATTTTTCCCAACTCACAGTCCTATAGCAGTCTGCTTGCATAAACCCCTCCTCTCATCCTACCTCCTAGAGACTCTGCTACTTGCTGCAGACCCAGCTAGGTCTATTTTGCTGACCCTCTCAGGCCTTCCCTTTTGTAACCTTGTTGTAGAAGTGGCATTGTTAGAAAGGGAATGTCACTGGAGGTAGAATTGGAGGTTTTAAAAGTTCATGCTAGGGTCTTTATTCCTGTTACACCCCACTCTTGTTTCTTCCCAACTGGGCATGCTCTGCTTCAGGTGTGTGTGGGCTCTGCTTGGGCCCTAATTCCTGCCCATCACCCCCTCCTTGGATCTTCATAGACTGGCTCCTTGCATTGAGTGGAACTCCTCCAGACAGGAAGAAGATGTGTCCTGCCACACCCCACTCTTGGCTCCCCCTCTGAACACCACACTCTGCTTGAGTGAGAATACCAGGAGAAGCCAGACCATCTCGAGTTACAGACAGTGAAACCTTGGCACACATATGCCACCTGGAGAACAGAGGAGACAGAGAGACTCCTTCTACACCCACTCGGAAAAAGGATGGGATGTCGACATTACATGAACACACTCTCAGCAATAGAAAGACCAATATGACACTACCAGAATCTAGAGACTCTACAACAACAAGAATTGAAAAGTTCAATGTTGATGAAGCAGAACGGACAGACTTTAAAAATTATTTTATGAAGATGATAGAGACCCTCAAAGAGGAAATGAGGAAATTCTTAAAGAAATAGAAGAAAACACAACAAAAATACATGAAATGGAGGAAAATACAAAACAAAAAATTCAAGAAGTGAACAAGTCTCTTAAAGAATCTAAAGATAGCCAAGAGAAAACAACCAAGGAAGTGAAGGAAACCACTCCAACAGTTCAAAGCTTGAAAGATGAAATGTAAACGATAGTGAAAACAAAAAATGAGGGGATAGTAGAAATAGAAATGCTAAATAAATGATCAGGAGATACAGATATAAATATAACCAATAGAATACAAGATATGGAAGAGAGAATCTCAGTTGTTGAAGGCTCACTACAGGATATACAGTCATGAGCCAAAGAAAATTTCCAGTGCAACAAATACATAACACAAAATATCCAGGAAATATGCCACACCATGAAAAGGCCTAACTTAAGAATAATAAGTATAGAAGAAGGTGAAGAAATAAAAGGTAGCGAAAAATAAAATCAATCAAAAGAGATGAAAGAGGTCATTACATACTCATCACAGGTGAAACCCACCAAGATGAACTGTCTATCCTGAACATCTATGCCCCAAATACAAAGGCATCCACATTCGTTAAAGAAACATTATTAGAACTTAAATATCATCTAAAGCCCCACACAGTTATAGTGGGAGATTTCAACACACCACTCTCACCACTAGACAGGAATACCAGACAGAAACTCAACAAAGAAGCAAAGGGTCTAATAGAAGTAATGACCCAACTGGGATTAACAGATATCTATAGAACATTTCATCCACATAAAAAAGAATATACCTTCTTCTCACCACCACATGGAACCTTCTCAAAAATCGACCACATACTTGGCAACATGTCAAACCTCAGCAGCTACAAAAAAATTGGAATAACTCCATGCATCTTATCAGACCACCATGCCTTAAAATTAGAATTCAACAACAACACAAATTGCAGAAAACCTACAAACTCATGGAAATTGAATAATGCTCAACTGCACCATCCCTGGGTCAAAGAGGAAATAAAAAAAGAAATTAAAGGCTTCCTCGAATTCAATGGGAATGAAGACACAACATACCCAAACCTATGGGACACTTTGAAAGCAGTGCTATGGGGGGAAGTTCATAGCACTAAGTGCTCACACGAAGAAACAGGAATGTCTAAAATCAAAAACACCAATGACAATTTATGCTGGAGAGGATGTGGTGAAAGGGGGACACTCCTCCATTGCTGGTGGGAGTGCCAACTGGTTCAGCCACTTTGGAAATCAGTATGGAGATTCCTCAGAAAAATGGGAATAAACCTACCACAAGACCCAGCAACTCCACTCTTAGGCATATATCCAAAAGATGCCCATTCGTACAACAAAGATGTCTGTTCCACTATGTTTAGAGCAGCTTTATTTGTAATTGCCAGAACTTGGAAGCAACCTAGATGTCCCTCACCCGAAGAGTGGATAGAGAAAATGTGGTACATCTACACAATGGAGTACTAGTCAGCAGAAAAAAATAATGGAATCATGAGATTCGCAGGCAAATGGATGACACTAGAAGAAACCATCCTGAGTGAGGTAACCCAGTCACAAAAAGAGAAACATGGCATGTACTCTCTCATATATGGATTTTAGACATAGATCTGGGGAGTGCCAGCCTACAATCCTATGGCCAGAGAGTCTGGGAAACAGAAACTTCCTTTAGTGGCTGATCGAAGAAGAGGCTGACTCCCTTGGTTAAGTACTGAGCTGAACTCAAGAAAGGCAGTAACAGAGAGGGAGGACTGATGATCAAACGGATTAAGACTGGGCTGGTTTAACCCCCAGAAACAGCTGACCAGACAAAGGTTAACTCTTGAATCCCAGGCATCAGTCTGGGAATCCAGCATGGGACTGATCAAGACCCCCCTGAATCTGGGTGTCAGTGAGGAGGCCTAGGGAATCTATTGAGACTTGGGCAGCAGATCAGTACCCATCCCAAGTATATACACGGACTTTGCACTCCCATAGAACAATGTGAGGTGCACTCTCACCCTGAAGTTTTGGGGAAGGGTCGAGGCCCTGCCCTATATGAAATGACAGACTATGGACACCCCCATGGAGGGCCTCATCCTCCCTGGGGGAATGAGGTGATAACAGGGGGGGCTGGGGGGAGGGCATGGGAGGAGGGGGAGGGAATGGTAGAGGGACCTGGAACTGACTTGTGAAACAACCTCGTTTCTTATCTAAATTTAAATTGGAAAATAAAATATAAAAAATAATAATAAAAGAATAGGTAGAGAAAACATATTCAATAAAATCATAGAAGAAAACTTCCCCACCCTAAAAAAGGATATGCTTCTGAAAGTATTAGAGCTTACAGAACACCACGAAAAGAAGTCCATTTGCCACAGAATAATCAAAACATCAAAACTACAGAATACAAAGAAAATATTGAGAGCAAAAGAAAAAGGCCAAGCAATATGTAAAGGCAAACCTATCCGAATGACACATGACTTCTCAAAGGAAGCTATAAAAGCTGGATGGTCCTGGATAGACGTTCTACAAATACTAATGGAACATGAATGCAGCACAGACTACAGTGCCTAGAAAAGTTTTCAATTACTATAGATGGAGAAAAATATTCCGTGATAAAACCAGATTTAAACAACGCAAATCCACAAATCCAGCCCTAAAGAAAATACTAAAATGAAAACTCCACCCCCTGTGAAGACAAAAACAAAACACTTCCCTTTTTAATGTGAGCTGTCCTTAAACATTGTAGAATATGACTTTGTAGATGAGCTGTCATCTTTTCACCTCCTAAGATTTCTCTGTTTTGGGTAGAATCTTGATCAATTTTGGTGGAATTCAAAGCTTCTCTTCTATGGGAACAGTGGTGAAACCCCTTCCCCAGTGTAACACATATTTTGGTTTACAAAATGAGAATATAACATCCTTGAAATACACTGGCTGGTTTAGTTCAGAAGTTTTTCTGTAGTCCAGTGACTTTCTGCAGCTGTTTGTACTTTCTCATTAACATGAAGAAAGTTTAATGATAATAAAGAACTGCATAATCTTTGTTTGGGGGTCTTTGTTCCCCTGGCGGTTTATGGACCATTTATTTTAAAATGCAGTCACATCTCTTAATCACTGCTTGTCCTGTGGGATTGTGTGGTATACCAGTTATGTGCTATATGTTATAATATTTGAAAAACTGTTCCAATTTGCTGGAGATATATGCTGAAGCATTGTCATTTTTTATTTGTGAAGGTATACCCAAAATGCCCATCACCTCTAAGAGGTATGTGGCAGCAGAATCAGTCTTTTCAGAGCCCATTGGAAACCTGAAAATGTGTCTATGGTATGGTGCACTTATTTTAAACTTCCTAATTCTGGAATGGGGAACCCAATCTTTTGCCAAATTTTATTTCTGTGAATGCCCTTGAAATTATTGCCTGCGGTAAATGGAGTTTGATTATAGAATGAACAGGTGGGGCAGGGCCTTATTATTTCCTTTGTTTTCTTGACTTGTTGTCAAGTGATAGAAAAATCCTTCTTTAAGCCTTTTCTATTAACACTGCTTTTTATGAAATTCTGAAGCTTTTAGCACACTTCCTACTAATAAATGATCAATATCATCATTAGCTTGTGCCAGAGGAACTGGCTGACACGCATGGAATCTTAGGTGTATTATATATAGGATGAGTTCTATTTTTGATAGTTTCCTGCAATTGTATAAACAATGAAGTTAATTCCATGTCATCAGGAATAAATTCAGGGTCTCAGTGTATAGGATGACTCTCTCTGCCTATTGAGAGTCAGTAACTATATTGAGAGGCTCTGTAAAATACATTAATACCAGGAGAATGGCATATAACTCTGCCTTCTGTACAGAATTGTAAGGACTTTGAACTACTTTACTTATATTTCCTGATTTATATCCTGTTTTATATGATTTGTTTCCATTAGTGTAGAATGTAAGAACTCAAGAGATTGGTGATTTTTTCATAATACATGGAAGGATCCAAACTGTTTTCTTTATGAAATTGATTCTCTCTGTTTTGGGATAATTGTTACCAATCACTCCCAAAATGTTACTGGAAGCAATTCACCAATATTCATTTTCTTCCATAAGGAGGAAATTTCTTCATTAGTTAAAGGTACAATAATTTCTGTTGGGTCACTTGCAGTTAGTTGGCAAAGGCTTAATTTACCTTTTAAAATCAAATCAGAGATCTTTTCTATATATGTATTCAGTTTTTATTCTGTTTATGGCAGAAATATCCATTCTAGTATGGTATCTTCCCTCTGCATCAAAATCCCTGAGGAATATTCTCTAGATGGTAAAACAATAAGAATGCATTCCAACTTTGGATCTACATGGTTCACAATGTGCTTCTAGATCAGTAACCATCCTCCATTTCCCATTCTATAGGCTGGATTCTTCAATATTTCCAGCAGGTCTTGAACCAGCTTTTCTAAAGCCTCTAGATTCTCAGAGGTCATAGGCCATTGCCCTACCTAGACAGGTTAATTTGTTAGCCATTTTAAGGGTAGTGCTGTTGGTTCCTCTGTAGGTTTGGAATTAGCATCCTGTTGTTCTACAACCTGTATGTTTGGCATCTGTTTCCTGTAGTAGCTTACAATATTTTTTCAACCACCAAGAGCTTATTATGATGCATATCTAATACAGGAGGAATGTTAATCTTGATATTCCATTGCTGTGATAGATCATAAGCCCAGAGATTTATAGAAATGTCTGCAACATATGGCTTCAGTCTTCCTCTTTGTCCTTTTGTCCCTATACATTCAACCCATCTTGTTCTTTGTATTAATTTAAATAGGGTTTTAATCCCTAAGAATTGAATGTTTACTTCTTGTAGGGGCCAACTTGGAGGCCAGGGTCTTTGAGGTATGATAGTAACATTTTACCAGTGTTTACAATTCTAATGAACACATTATTATTATACACTTTAACTGGCAATTTGGGTCTGTGATCCAGTATAGAAGTTTGCCAAAATATACTTTTTGTTTCCTCCAGTTATGCTTGATTCATCCTTGGTAGAAAATCTATCATTCAGAGCGGTATTATTCTTTAAATAGGCAGTGGATCTTCTATTCCTCCTGAGAGAGACTGTCTTCCACAGGGACTAGGAATGACCGGACCACTTTTGACAATGGGTGCTATGAGTGGCCCCCCAAGATGTTTCCTGATTTTGAAGGATTAACTTGCCTTTCTGTGGTCAACCTACATTCACTGGTCCTGTGTCAGCCTTGGCCACGTGTCTTCCATAATCCATAAAGCTCAGGCCTTCTGTATGAATCATTCCTAGGAGGGGCAATTTGCCTACAATTCCTTCTTAGATATCCTATTCTATCACAGTTAATGCTTCTGGTATTTCGATGTCTTTTTAAATCCCTGGAGATTGGTTCTCCTACCTAAGGCATTAGGCATCTTGGTGCTGCTTCAAACCTTTAGAAACTGCCTCTGCTACCAAGGCTTATGCATCTTGATCTTTATATTAAAGGTTAGCTGTATACAAGACCCATTCATCCAGTGGTGCTGATCTGATTTCTAATGGCC
This sequence comes from Mesocricetus auratus, assembly GCF_017639785.1. Lineage (NCBI taxonomy): Eukaryota > Metazoa > Chordata > Mammalia > Rodentia > Cricetidae > Mesocricetus > Mesocricetus auratus. The sequence goes on along the minus strand of NW_024429235.1, from coordinate 1,180,220 downwards.
AAAGTACCTGTTTGCATTGTGGATTTGCATACTAATAAGCTAGATAATCTATAAGTATTCTCCTAGAATCTGAGTCAGTTACTTGTAATTCACCTTCTCTGGACAATCTTTCCAAAAATTCAGTAAAATTTTCTATTGGACCCTGTACCACCATGGTATAAGGTTCCATTTTCTCTCCTGGTTCATGAACCTTATTTAAGGCATTCAGTCCTGATGTATGGCATAAAAACACATGTATTCATCAAATCCAGCCAGAAACCGTGTGTCTGCATAAGCACCCTCACCAAGAATTTATCTTGGGGAAATTCATAACTTTTCTTTGGGCCTTGAAGCTCGGGGGCCTTATCTTCTTTCCTCCATAAATTTCTCCATTGCATTTGAGATGAAGTTTCTAGTACAGCTGAGATCAATTGACTCACATCCTTTGGGGTCACACTATTCTTGCTTGCCCAAGAATACAGTAACTCCCTGAAATAAGGGCAGTTATTACCATAAGAAACAACGACTTGCTTTAATTTCATTTAGGTTTTTCATCTTTATTGGTTTCCATTGGTAAGCAGCAAAACCATTTGGATGCTTCTTCAGTGCTGATTATTCAGTCTTAGATACTGGAAGACAATGGCATAATAATCTTAGCAAGGTCTTCCCAGTATTTGAGAGGTGTAGATAAACCTCTGTCATGACCTGTTGTTAGTACTTCTGATTCTGATGTATCAGATTGGAGATTGTCTAAACCCTCCAGTCTATTGACCATTGTTTCTCTGAATGCTTGTACTTCCGGGTCAAAATTTTTTCGAAGGATTTTTTAGAGTCTGTCAGTTTCTTGTGTTCATCATTTATACAGGATTCCAAGCATTTAATACTCTCATCCTGAGATATTATTTGAATGGCATGTAGGTTGCCCTCTAAGAAGGGTATTTCTTCTGTTAGATGGTAATTATCCTCAGACATGAAATGAATTGTTTAAGTAAGTTCACCAATCTGATATTCCAATCTTTGAGTTCTATTAATCAAGTCATCAGTCATGGAATGAATTGTATCTGCCAGCATGATAATGACTTCCTGAATGGATTCTATTTTGGCCTTGAGAGCAGTGGATTTAAGTTTTAAGTTATCTACTTTATTAGACATTTCCCCTTTGACCTCAAGATTTTGAATTTTTGTGTCTAATTTCTCAATAGTTTTCACAATTTCTCTGCTTTCAGTCCTATTATTAAGGGCTCTCTTCCAGGATGTTATATGGATTATGAAGCTGATCGTTAGCATTAGATATAAATATATTTGGGGCATGTTATAATCCTCTCCTAGGAGGTCATTCATGTAATAAATAATGAGATCACTAACATTCTATATCATAAGATTATCTGCCATGTTATATATTAGGTAATCTTATCACTAGCTTAAACTATCGGAATGCAAATCTTACCTCCAATTATCTCAGGTTGAGGAAAGGATTTGTAACTGCAGTATCTATGTTTGGCCATCAGGTATGCAGTATGCCACCAAACACAGCTCCTCCACCGGTACTCTGTATTTTCTCAGTAAAATCTAAAGTAGCTTTTACAGAAATTTAGCGAGAAGGATTTTGTTAAAAGGAAGTTAAAAGAGCCTTGCGCAGATTGTGGGAACCTTCAGGTGTGCAGTGCTACAGAACCTTAAAGGCAGGAATGAAAATGAATACTGCATGTCGTGGCTTCCAAGATACTGGCTTTGGCAACTACTGAGAGAGGTGCGACTTGCAGCCAGGGAAAGCTGCGGTGTTTAGCAGCTGTGCAGGGGCACTGGTTCAGCAAGTTCCATGTGGACCAGGGCTTGCTAGGCTCGGGTGGCAGGAGTGATGATTTCTTGGTGGGAAGTAGGGCTGCAGAGACTCTAGGTCTCAGGAACGCTGACAGTCCAGGAATGCCAGAGGTCGTTTGCATGGCCAGAGAACAAATGGGATGGAAATCGGTTCAATGGAAGAAAACTGCACCTACTGGAAAAGGGGACTGAGCTGGGAAACCCCAGTGACATAGGAAACCTCTTGGGGCACCAAAATGTATGGGGGTTTAGGCCTTGCATGTAGGCTGGCAGCTGGCACCCAGCTGGCAAGGAAAGACTGGGTAAACTTATTTCCTGACACCTGATAGTGTGGAAATATTAAGCTACACAAAATAGGGATGTTCTATAATATTTTATTGAGGGATAAATCACTTACATGAGAATCCAAGAAAGCAGAGAACCAAAGGTACCCAAGCTGCCTTCTGGGATGCAACTGGAACACAAAGAGAGAGAATTTCTGTCCCCCCAGTTCTGTCATTCCCCATATATTCTACATACCTGTGACCATGCCCAAACAGGCATGGTGAGTACTACTGGTATGTAAATCTGTCCTTTCAATACTTCAACACTCCATATAACCACTAGACAGGAACACTAGACATAAAAGTAACAAAGAATCCAAAGAACTAACAGGTGTTATGACCTAATGGGATTAACAGACATCTATAGATCATTCCATTCAAACACAAAAGAATATATATTATTCTCACCTCCACATGGAACCTACTCTAAAATCGACCACATACTTGGTAACATAGCAAACCTCAATAGATATAAAACAATTGGAATTACCCATTGCTTCCAATATTATCACCATGGTTCACAGCTAGAATTCAACAACAACACAAATTACAGAATCCCTACAAATTCATGGAAATTGCAGCATTCCTCAGTTAAAACAGAAATAAAAAAATAAATGAAAGACTTTCTAGATTTCAGCAAGAATGTAGACACACCACACCCAAACTTATGGGACACTTTAAAGCCATTGTAAGAGAAGAGTTCATTGCACTAAGTACCCACGTGAAGAAACTGCCCAATAGCCACACTAGAGAATTAACAGCACAACTGAAAACTCTAGAACAAAAAGAAGCAAATATACCCCAGAGTAGTGTACACCAGGGAATAATAAAATGGAGGTTTGAAATTAATAATGTAGAAACTAAGAAAACAGTGCAAAGAATTAATAAAACAGTAGCTGGCTTTTTGAGAAAATCAACAAGATAGACAAACCTGTATTCAAACTAACAAAAAAGCAGAGAGAAACCATGGTAATTAACAAAACTGGAAAGGAAAAGGGTGACATAACAATGGACACCAAAGAAATCCAAAGAATCATCCGGTCATATTTTGAAAAACTGTACTCCATAAAATTGGAAAATCTAGAAGAAATGAACAACATATAAAATATATCAATGCAATCCAACATATAAACAAAGTGAAATAGAAAACCACATGATCATCTCAGTAGATGCTGAAAAAAACCTTTGACAAAAATTCAACAACCCTTCATGATTAAAGTCTTAGAGAGATCAGGAATAACAGGTACAAACTTAAACATGATAAAAACAATATACAGCAAGCCAACAGTCAGCATCAAACTAAATGGAGAGAAGTTCAATAAGATTTCTCTACAAGATGAGGCTGTCCACTCTCTCCATATCTCTTCAGTATTGTACTTGAAGTTCTAGATAGAAAAATAAGACAACAAAAGGAGACCAAGGGGATACAAATTGGAAAGGAAGAAGTCAAACTTTCACTATTTGCAGATGATATGATAGTTTACATAAGTGACTGGGTATCTCTACCAGAGAATTCCTACAGCTGGTAAACACCTTCAGCAAAGTGTTCCAGTGACTAGGGATTGCCTGGGGACTGCCACAGAGCTTTCCATCCCTGCAGGAGTCATGCACCCCAGATTCCAGGTCTTTGCTTCCTGCCAACAAGACCAGAGAATCAGTGGGTTCAGTCCACGGTACCAGCAGTTCCAGGGGACCAGTACCTGGGGACTGCCACGAGCCTCCAATCCAGGCCCCACACACCCCAGATCCCAGGTCTTCTCTTCCACCTCACATGTCAGTTCAGATTTTCTTTATCAATACTATTTTCATGTCCTGAACTGTTTTCTTCATTTTATTCTACTGTATATTTATTATATTCATCGAATGCATTAATTTGTATCTTCTTTAAGGAACTCAAATGTATATAAATGTTATTTTGACCTTTTTATATTATGCATAAGCTCTATTTCATAATTTGGGCCTATTTTATTGCTTTGCTGTGTACTAGAGAGTACATATTTTTCTGTCTGTAATTGATTATGAATTTACACTGCTGCGTAGGTATCTTGGCTTGAGATGATTGTCATTTTACATGCTGACATCTTGTCTTGTCTCTGTTGGGTGAGTGTTTTGTTCCTTTGTTTCAGTTTCCTTCACTAGTTCTTAGTAGAGTCTGGTGGCTTTGAGTTGCCTGGCAGGAAATGCTTCTGAGAACAATGTGTGGCCAGTGGAGGTTCTGAGTATAGTAAACTGACAATTATAATTACATGTGGGCTAGAAGGGGGAGTGTGCAAGGTACAAAGGTAGGAGTAAAGCAGGGTATGCCAAACATATCTTCCTAGATATTTGGGCACGTACACATTGACAAAATAGAAACCACAACAGGAAGAGTGATACAGGGTTGGGGAATAGGGTGATAGACTGGAATCTAAGGAAATGAGGAAGACTGAAGATGCCTATCTGATTCCATGTACTCTGTTGCTGGTAGATATCCAGGGAATTGTTTTTGGAACTTGAGGCTAACACAAAGGGATGTGGTCCTGAGGGAGGCTTTAAGAGATCTTCCTTCCTGTTCCACTGGAGTTGGGAGCAGAGAGTCTCTTTGCTATTTAATCATTTAAATATTTCTATGCAAAACTATTTAACTGTATTCAGTGTCACAGTATTTGAATATCACATTATATAAAAGAAGTCCAGGATCATTGTGAAATATTACTATTTTATTAAAAAACACACACACTCAAAATAAATTCTTCCCCACTTAAAAACTCTTTTTAGTAAAAGAAAAGGAAGAAGCATTTTAAGTTTATTCCTAACATGTTGGGAGACAATAATACAGTTTCCTTCTGTTTAGAATAACTAAAGCCCCATAATATATCCAGAGACACTACTGTCTAAATGTTGAATAAAAATTAATAGTTCATGACGACAAAGTCATTTTGTTCCATATGCCCAAGCAGTAATTTTCCTGATATTGGAAAGTCATGCTTTTTTTTATAATATCATGTTTGCTTTTTTAACCAATATTATCTTAAATTGTCAAGTATCTTTCAATTGAATTATTTTTCAATTATACAATTCAAAATTGCTAGTAGATAAAGTAAATGTGAATTTTATCAAATTTTTTTTATCATTTTTTATTTTAATTTTAAATAGCTTGTTTTACATGTCAATCCCAGTTCCCTCTCCCTCCCCTCTTCCCGCACACCCCTTCCCCCCTCCCTCCCACCCTATTGCCAAATCCTTCCACATAGGGGATATCTAAAGTCTGTCATTTTACTCTTGGTAGGGTCAAGGCACTCCACTAAGAGTCCAGGCTGAGAGAGCATCTCTCTTTGTGCTATAGGCACACGAAGACAGTTTGTATACCAGGGATAGACACTGATCCACAGCTCAGGGCCCCATAGGTTGCCCAGGCCTTCTCACTGACACTCACATTTGGGGGGGTCCAGATCAGTCCCATGCTGGCCTCCCCACTCTCGGTCTGGGGTCCAAGAGCACTCCCCTGTTCAGATCAGCTATCTCTGCTGGATTTGCCAGCCCATTCTTTGTCAATTTGCTCATCACTCCTCTCTCTCTGTCACTGGGTTCCTTGGGTTCAGTTCAGTGATTGGTTGTGTGTTTGCCTATGCTTCCATCAGTCACAGGATGAAGGCTCCCGGATGGTTATAGACATCAAGTTCATTATCAGGAATGGGCATTCGAGGTGGTCCCTCCACTATTGCTTAGCTTGCCAATTGATGTTATACCTTTAGATCACTCGAGGTCACTCTGGTGCCTGATCTGTCTTCGATCCTATGATTCCCTCTTCCCCCTATTCTACCCCCACGCCCTCAACTTCCTGTTCCCCCATGACCAACTCCCTTCTTCTTTACCCCCTCTATTCTTCCCAGGGCCCACTACCCCCCACCCCTCACCGTGTTCCCCATCCATTCAGAGGATCTTGTCTCCATCCTCTTCTCTTGGGTACTATGCATATATTTTAGGTTCTTTCCTATTTCCCAGACTCTCTATCTGTGGAAGTGCAGACTGGCACTATCCTGATGCATATCTAAAATCCATATATGAGTGAGTACATACCATGTTTGTCTTTTTGCGACTGGGTTACCTCACTCAGGATGGTTTCTTCCAGTGCTATCCATTTCCCTGCGAATTTCAAGATTCCATTGTTTTTTTTCTGCTGAGTAATACTCCATTGTGTAAATGTACCACATTTTCTCTATCCACTCTTTAGTTGAGGGGCATCTAGGTTGCTTCCAGGTTCTGGCTATTACAAACAATGCTGCTATGAACATAGTGGAGAAGATGCCCTTGTTGTATGAACCTGCTTCATTTGGATAAATGCCTAAGAGTGGAATTGCTGGGTCTAGTGGTAGATTAATTCCCATTTTCCTGAGGAATCTCCATACTGATCTCCAAAGAGGCTGTATGAGTCGGCATTCCCACCAGCAGTGGAGGAGTGTTCCTCTTTCTCCACATCCTCTCCAGCATAAATTGTCTTCGGTGTTTTTGATTCTAGCCATTCTGACAGGAGTAAGATGGTATCTCAGTGTTGTTTTGATTTGCGTTTCCCTGATGGCTAAGGATGTTGAGCACTTTCTTAAGTGTCTCTTGGCCATTTTAGCCTCCTCTACTGAGAATTCTCTATTTAGCTCTGTACCCCACCTTTCAAGTGGATCCTTTGGTGTTTTGGAGACTTGTTTCTTGAGTTCTTTGTAAATTTTGGAGATTAGCCCTCTGTCAGATGAAGGGTTAGTGAATATCTTTTCCCATTCTGTGGCCTGCATTTTTGTCTTTTTGACTGTGTCCTTTGCCTTAAAGAAGCTTTTCAGTTTCAGAAGGTCCCATTTGTTAATTGTCGATCTCAGTGCCTGTGCCACTGGTGTTATGTTTAGGAAGTGTTCTCCTGTACCAACTCGTTGAAGAGTATCTCCCACTTTCTCTTCTAAAAGTTTCAGTGTGGCTGGATGTATGTTGAGATCTTTGATCCATTTGGACTTACGTTTTGTACAAGGCGATAAACATGGATCTATCTGCAGTCTTCTGCATTCCAGTACCCAGTTATGCCAGCACCATTTGTTGAAGATGCTTTCTTTTTTTTCCACTGTACAGTTTTAGCTTCTTTGTCAAAAATCAGGTGTTCATAGGTGTGTGGGTTAAAATTAGAGCTTTCGATTCGCTTCCATTGGTCTACCTGCCTATTTTTGTGCCAATACCAAGCTGTTTTCAGGACTATAGCTCTATAATAGAGCTTGAAGTCAGGTATGTTGATGCCTCCTGAAGTTCCTTTATTGTATAGGGATGTTTTGGCTATCCTGGGCCTTTTGTTTTTCCATATAAAGTTGATTAATGTTCTTTCCAGGTCCTTGAAGAATTGTGATGGAATTTTGATAGGGATTGCATTGAATCTGTAGACTGCTTTTGGCAAGATTGCCATTTTTATTATGTTGATCCTACCAATCCAAGAGCATGGGAGATCTTTCCATTTTCTTCTATCTTCTTTGATTTCTTTCTTCAAAGACACAAAGTTCTTGATATACAGTTCTTTCACTTCCTTGGTTAACATTATCCCCAGATATTTGATGCTGTTTTTGGCTATCGTAAAAGGTGATGTTTCTCTGATGTCTTTCTCAGACACTTCATCATCTGTATATAATAGGGCCACTGATTTTTTTTGAGTTTACCTTGTATCCTGCTACATTGCTGAAGGTGTTTATCAGCTCTAGGAGTAACCTTGCGGAGTTTTTTGGGTCACTTATGTAAACTATCATATCATCTGCAAATAGTGAAAGTTTGACTTCTTCTTTTCCTATTTGTATCCCCTTTATCTCCTTTTGTTGTCTTATTGCTGTAGCTAGAACTTCAAGTACAATATTGAAGAGATATGGAGAGAGTGGACAGCCTTGTCTTGTTCCTGATTTTAGAGGAATTGCTTTGAGTTTCTCTCCATTTAGTTTGATGTTAGCTGTTGGTTTACTGTATATTGCTTTTATTATATTCAGGTACGTTCCTGTTATCACTTATCACTCTAGGAGCTTTATCATGAAGGGTTGTTGGATTTTGTCAAAGGCTTTTTCAGCATCTAGTGAGATTATCATGTGGTTTTTCTTTCGCTGATTGTTAATATGGTGGATTACATTGATAGATTTTCTAATGGTGAACCATCCCTGCATTCCAGGGATGAAGCCTACTTGATCATGGTGGATGATTTTTCTGATGTGTTCTTGAATCCGGTTTGTGAGTATTTTATGGAGTATTTTTGCATCAATGTTCATGAGGGAAATTGGTTTATAGTTCTCTTTCTTAGTTGTGTCTTTGTGTGGCTTGGGTATCAAGGTAATTGTAGCCTCGTAGAAAGAGTTTGGCAGTGAGCCTCCTGCTTCTATTGTGTGGAATACTTTGAGGAGTATTGGAATTAGCTCTTCTTTGAATTTCTGGTAGAATTCTGCACTGAAGCCATCTGGGCCTGGGCTTTTTTTTTGGGAAACTTTTGATGACTGCTTCTATTTCATTAGGGGTTAGAGGTCTGTTTAGATTATTTATCTCTTCTTGATTTAGTTTTGGCAAGTGATATCTATCTAGGAAATTGTCCATTTCCTTTAAATTTTCAAATTTTGTGGAGTAAAGTTTTTCAAAGTATGCCCTGATGATTCTCTGGATTTCCTCAGAGTCCGTTGTTATGTCCCCTTTTTCATCCCTGATTTTGTTAATTAGCATGTTCTCTCTCTGTCTTTTGGTTAGTTTGGACAGAGGTTTGTCTATTTTGTTGATTTTCTCAAAGAACCAACTCTTTGTTTCACTGATTCTTCTCAGTGTTTTCCTCGTTTCTACTTGATTGATTTCAGCCCTCAATTTGATTATTTCCTGGCGTCTTCTCCTCCTAGGGGAGTTTGCTTCTTTTTGTTCTAGAACATTCAGCTGTGCTATTAATTCTCTAGTATGACTGTTCTCCAGTTTTTTCATGTGGGCACTTAGTGCTATAAACTTTCCTCTCAGCACTGCTTTCAAAGTGTCCCATAAGTTTGTGTATGTTGTGTCTTCATTCTCATTGAAATCGAGGAAGTCTTTAATTTCTTTTTTTATTTGTTCCTTTACCCAGGGATGGTGCAATTGTGCATTGTTCAATCTCCATGAGTTTGTTGGGTTTCTGTGATTTGTGTTATTGTTGAATTCTAATGTTAATGCATGGTGGTCTGATAAGATGCAGGGGATTATTCCAATTTTTTTGTATCTGTGGAGATTTGCTATGTTTCCTATTATGTGGTCAATTTTAGAGAAAGTTCCATGTGGTGCCGAGAAGAAGGTTTATCCCTTTGTATTTGGGTGGAGTGTTCTAAAGATGTCTGTTAAACCCAGTTGGTTCATAACTTCTATTAATTCTTTTGTTTCTTTGTTAAGTTTCTGTCTGTAGGTCCTGTCTAGCGGTGAGAGCAGTGTTGAAGTCTCCTACTATTAGTGTGTGAGATTTTATGTGCATTTTGAGCTTTAGTAATGTATCTTTCACGAATGTAGGTGCCTTTGTATTTGGGGCATAGATGTTTAAAATCGAGACTTCGTCTTGATGTATTTTTCCTTTGATGAATATGAAGTGCCCATCTTCATCTCTTTTGATTGATTTTAATTTGAAGTCTAATTTGTTAGATATTAGGATTGCTACACCCGCTTGTTTCTTGGGACCGTTTGTTTGGAAGATCTTTTCCCAACCCTTTACTCTGAGATAACGTCTGTCTTTGGTGTTGAGATGTGTTTCTTGTATGCAGCAGAAGGAAGGGTTCTGTCTTCGTATCCATTCTGCTAGTCTGTGTCTTTTTATAGGCAAGTTGAGGCCGTTGACATTGAGGGATATTAATGAGCATTGATTGGTGATCCTTGTTTGCGCTTGATTTATTGTTAGTGAAGTTATTTTGTGTAGTTTCTCCTCCCTTTTTCTTTTGGTGTTTTGTAAAGTATGATTATATATTGCCTGTGTCTTTGTGAATGTAGTTATCTTCCTTGGCTCTAGGTTTTCCTTGTAGCATTTTCTGTAGAGCTGGATTCATGGATACATATTGTTTAAATCTGGCTTTGTCATGGAATATTTTGTTTTCTCCATCTATGGTAATTGAGAGCTTTGCTGGATATAGTAGTCTGGGCTGGAATCCTTGTTCCCTTAGCGTTTGGAGGATATCTGACCAGGATCTTCTGGCTTTCATCGTTTCCAGTGAGAAGTCAGGTGTAATTCGGATAGGTCTGCCTTTGTATGTTACTTGGCATTTTTCTTTAGCTGCTCTTAATATTTTCTCTTTACTCTGTTGGTTTGAAGTTTTGATTATTATATGGTGAGGTGACTTCTTTTTCTGGTCAAGCCTATTTGGTGTTCTGTAAGATTCTTGTACTTTCATAGGCATATCTTTCTTTAGGTTAGGGAAGTTTTCTTCTATGATTTTGTTGAATATGTCTTCTGTACCTTTAAGTTGAAGTTCTTCACCTTCTTCTATACCTATTATTCTCAGGTTTGGCTTCTTCACGGTGTCCCATATTTCCTGGATATTTTGTGTTAAGTATTTGTTGGTTTTGAGATTTTCTTTGGTTGACGACTCTATATCCTCTAATGAGTCTTCAACACCTGAGATTCTCTCTTCTATCTCTTGTATTCTATTGGTGATACTTGCATCTGTAGTTCCAGTCCGTTTACCGAGCTTTGCTATTTCCAGCATCCCTTCATTCTGTGTTTTCTTTTTCGTTTCTATTTCGGCTTTCAATCCTTCAACTGTTTGAGCTGTTTCCTTAATTTTCTTGGTTGTTTTTTCTTGGTGCTCTTTAGATTCTTTGAGAGATTTGTTTATTTCTTGAATTTTTCCCCCATTTCATGTATTTTTTGTTTGTTTTTTCTTCTATTTCTTTAAGGGATTTCCTCGTTTCTTCTTTGAGGGTCTCCATCATCTTCATGAAATAATTTTAAGGTCTGTCTCCTCTTCTTCATCTATGTAGTGCTTTTCGGGTCTTGCTGGTGTTGGATCCCTGGATTCTGGTGGGGTCATGTTGGTGTTTCTATTGCTGAGTGATCTCTTATTCTGTCTTCTTCCCATCTCTTCTTCCAGTGGGTGCTGGTGGGGTCTTTCCGTCTCCACTGGTCTCCTTCCTTACTGCAGCTGAAGCTGGGGATGCTGAAGCTGGACTCACTGGGGTTGTGGTCTCGGGGGGCTGATCTCTTTCCTGAACCTGGACTCCCTGGGGTTGGGGTCTTGGACGGGCTGATGTCTTTCTTTCCTGTGTGGGCATCTCTTCTGGAAGCCGGGAATGGCCCCGAAGATGGAGGGGGATGGGTGATGGGCGGGCAGTCCCAGCCGGAGACCCAATCTCACCTGAAGCTGGACTCGCTGTGGTTGGGGTCTTGGAGGGGTTGATCTCTTTCCTGTGTGGGCGGCTCTTCTCGAAGCCGGGAGTGGCCCCGAAGATGGAAGGGGATGGGTGATGGGCGGGCAGTCCCAGCCGGAGACCCAATCTCACCTGAAGCTGGACTCGCTGGGTTGGGGTCTTGGAGGGGCTGATCTCTTTCCTGTGTGGGCGGCTCTTCTAAATTTTATTAAAATTTGCATGTTAAATGGAACCATTAAACACAAATGTGCCATTATAAAATGATGCAACTTCCAGAAATATAAAATATTGAAATATTATTGAATTTGTAAGCATTATGTTTATATGTACAACACCATCAATCCCCCCTCAAATAAGTCACATGGAATCGATCTTATATTCTATTCTTCTCCCATGTTCCACATTCTAAATTGACTAGTTGTTACAGCTTTGTGGACTCTATGAACAAGACAACCTTTAAACCTGTGGAGAACTTCAGAACTGCGAAGAACAGGAGCATTTTGAACTCCAGTCATCTCATGCTTTGTTAGGAGATTTTAATTCATATCAGTCCTTGACCATGAATTTTAATTATCTCACTTCAAATAACAGGCTCACTACTTTGGCAGCTCACAACATTACTTAATTTGTAAAATGAATAATCAAGTAAGATTCATAAGTATATCATAAGTAAACCCAGTAGCATGTACCCCACATCTTATTGTAGGTGATAAATGCCACCATTTTATGGGTATTGATAAAATTTAATTGATTTTGCTTCAATATTAAAAAAAATGAGATTATAATGCAAATTCAGCAGTTCTCATTTCCCTACTTATCATGTACATACATGCTCTCCTACAAATTCATGGCCTTTCTGTAACTACTTAATTTCTCCTGCTCTTAAAATTCCTTACTTGACTGGATACTCAGAGTTCAGCCTGGTGTTTGGTTGTGGATCCCTGCATCTGTTTCTGTTACTTATTAGATGAGGGCTCTATGATGATTTTGGGGTATTCATCAGTCTGATACATGAAAGGTCAGTTCAGATCCCCTCAGGACTACTGCCAGGTGTCTTAGCTGGGGTCATTATTGTGGATTCTTGGGGAATTCCCCACTGCCAGGTTTCTCCCTTAACCCATAGTGGCTCTCTCTATCTAGGCTTAAGTTTCAGGAATACACGATCCAGTGAGGTCAAAACCATGATGAAGAAATTTACAGAGACAGCTGCACTAATCTCGTGGAAATTTTTTAACTCTGGACAAACATCTCTGGAGCCTATATGGAACCAAACTAGGCCCTTCTTTCATGAGAGACTGTTGTGTATCTTGGTCTATCTGAAGGACCCCTGGTAGTAGGACCAGAATCTATCCCTGGTCTACGAAATAGCCTGTTGGAGCCTGTTCCCTAAGACGGTACATCATGCTCAGGATTAACACAATAGGGAGGTGTTGATCCTGCTCCTACTTAATGTGATCAAATTTGACAACTCCCATGGGAGGTCTTATCTATTGGGAGTGGATCTGGGGTAGACTTGGGGAAAGGCAAGAGGAGGGGAGGAGACAGAAATTAGGTTGCAAATGTAAAATGAAATTTTAAAAATATCCTAAAAAAGATTTGATTCATTTAAAGAAATTACAGAACAAAATAACATCAAAATAATATTTATAGTATTAATAAAAGTTATTTCTGGGCTTAAAAATATCCTTTTGTCTAAGATGCAGCCTACTGACCTGTGGTCTTCCATATTAGCATATCTATACATGTCTTCCTTGTTAAAGTCCTGCTCAGGCAGCCTGCTATACAAGCTTGGTTCTCTGACATTTCTGAAACACAATTCAGCAGAACAGACCCTTTAAATAGACTCCTGTACATAGCTTTTAGGTATTGAATACACTCATGATGTAAAGGTTTGTTCAACTATGTGCACCATTCATCCCCAGAAACGTTTCATGTCTGCACCTTCAAATTTTTTGTGTACTTTTAAAACTACCCATCCTCCATGTACACAACCTCAGTGACCACCACTTCATCATGCATCATTGTAAAGTATCAGCTAGTGACAATGTGAAACATTAATTGTAATTTATGTGTACAAGTAATCTATAAATGTATGGTGAATTTATTGAGAATGTCAATGATTATAATGCCCCGATAAGACTCTTACTTAAGTCAGTTTTAATATTCTTGTTCCTCAGGCTGTAGATATAGGGATTCAACACAGGAGTGACTGCAGAATACTAAGAACACTGCAGAATACTGCGGAACACTGAGGCCATTGCATTACTTCTTGGAGAATATGACAGAAAGTAGGTGAAGTACAATCCTGTTCCTGTTCCATAAAACAGGCAAACACTGGACCCACAGGTGGAGAAGGCTTTGTGCTTCCAACTTGATGGTAATGATTGCATGATGGAGGAAACTTTTTCAAAGTAAGAAAAAATAATTCCTGAAATAGGAAGGAACCAAAAGACAGTGCCTATACAGTAGCTGTGTATGTTATTAGTGACAGTATCAAAATTTGCAAGTTTAAGAACTTCTGAGGGGCCACAGAAAAAGTTAGAAATTTTGATAAAATCCTTATAAATGCAAATTTTTAATACTGCTCAAAAGTGCAACAGTAATTCAGCAAGGCTAAGGAGAAAAGAACCTAGAAGGAAGACACCACAGTGACTGGGATTCATAATCACTTGGTAATACAGGGAGTGGCATATTGCCACAAACCTGTCATAAATAAATAGTAGAGACAAAATAATTCAAATCAAATGTGTCATTCTATGATTTTGAAGTGTTTTGCTATGGTATGGTTTTGTTTTCTATTTGATTATTTTATATTTCAAATTACAATACATTAACACTTCTGTCCATTTCACCTCTTTTAACACCCATATAACCCAACCCACACTAATTCACATTCATAGATTCTGTGTCCATATATTTTTATTTCATTACATATTTATATTTTCATGGATTTCTAATCATATAGTTTTAAGGTGACATTCAGAAGTCTTAACAGCACTTATATTTGTAAGCTCTCATGTTTTCAAGCTACAAGTTATATAGGGATCAGAACTCATTTCCTCATTGAAAACTTAGTGGCTGAACCTCAGAACAATAGAGGATGCTAACAACAGCCAAAATATCTGAAAAAAAATAGAACACAGTCTTTGTAGATCTGTAAATCAGGCACTTCAGAAGGTGAGGCCAAATATGGACTAAGGGAACTAGAAAACCCTGAGTTGAATTGTTGTTTCAATGTTTTGAGACTGTTCTGAATGCAACTTAAACATAAAATTCACGAATGTTCACACAGCAAAGGTGAACATTCCATTATGAAGGATCTGGAAACCATAAGGGAAAGAAGGCATGAGTCTACATTTTTTGCAGAATAAAACATTGTACAATGTCTGTTTACTGAAAACATCATTTTGTGTTGTGATCAGGAAAGGTAATTTACATAAGACTTCATTATTTTCTACCTGAATACCTATAAATGTGACAGCAGGAAATTGTCTTTGTCTTTCACCTTCTATAAAATAATAATTTTCTAGATGCTTATAATTTTGAAATTTAGATGAACTATTCAAAACAAGTAATGTACAAAAATCTAGAGCTCAGATCTTCCAACCATAAAGAACTTAATAGTTACACACATCATATCTTTCTTTAAAAATATACTTACTGATTCATCCTCACCAGCACAGAACCCCAGTATTGAAGATTGTTTGTGAAACAACATTTTGAACATATCTTCTGTTCTCATTGATCATAGGAGTGTGAGGAAGAGACACTGTGTATAATTCAATGTAAATTTGAGGACTGTCATCAGAACAATAAAATCCCAGTAAAGAAGCTCAAATTATTATTGCCCATGTTACACTACCATGCTGCCCAAATAATCATAGTTCATTTGATTAGGAATAAGTAACAATTCTTGCAGTCTCTTCTTCATCCTCAATTCTCTTGGAACTTACATGAATAAAATATGGGTCTTTGTGGCCATGATGAAGGACTGTGAATATGAGGAACCCCCATTGTTTTTTGCCTGGTGAAGCATTCTTGAATCCTGAAGTGAACATAGCAGAAGTGTTTCCTGATGCAGTATAGTGGAGGCAGAGCAAAAAGGGATATATAATCCTGGGTTACAGATCAAGCTGATGACTTAAGGGATGGGCTAACTAATTATTCTTTCACAACCTTAGAAACTCAATGCACAGAGCTGGTGATTACTCATACTGGTGCACAATATTGTAATCTCTACAGAATTCTTGGGGTTAATAGAGGAAGCAGAAGTGATGTTGACTATTCTCAAGAGGATAGCTATGAGGTTTTTATTTAGTCCTAAATTTTACACCTCCAGTTTTATGTCAGAATGGACTCTCTTTAGTAATTTATTATTATTATTAAAGTCTACCAAATGATCTCTTATGTGTTTGCAGAAACTTTTTCCTTTCTGTGTGCAGACCAAAGGCCAGAAATTCACCATGTCTCTTGTCATGATTCATGCCAGAGAGATCTTTGATCTTGGTGTATGCCAATCTTGAGGCTGATCTCTGCACCTCAGAAATACTCTTCCAAACTGTGGTGCCCAGTAGTGCCTCCACTAACACACATAAGGCCCTAGAACTCAATGAAAATGATTGTACCTGCTACTGGGATAGGGGTTTCCTAAGCTTTTAAGCACATCAATAAGACTATTGCACCTGCTATGAGTAGTAAGAAACTGAATGTTGTGGAAAAAGAGAAGATGGACAAACTGATTATCAAGATGGAAGGTACTGAAAATAAATATAAAGTTGGCACACATGACATACTGGAAGTGTCCCTCCCTGGATATCTCAAAAGCTAGTGCTGTAGAAAAGGGGGTACACTGCACCCTCACATGACTGACTTGGGTGGCAAACCTGAAGTCATCCCAAGGGTCTTACATTTCAATATGATCAACGGTGGTTCTCATGCTGCCAAAGAACTGGCAATGCAAGAGTTTATAATCCTGCCTGCAGGCAGTCCAGTTTCAGGGAAGTCAGGCCCATTGAAGCAGAGGTTTACCAAAACCTGAAGAATAAAATCACATCTCCAACTTTCTTCTTTCTTTTTAGTATAACACCATGTCTCACAGTATGCCCAGGCCAACCTTGATCTCAAGAGTCCAATGACATAGTTGAGCTCTCAACAGAGGACTTGCTAGATAATTGTGTTTCATTAAGTCTTTCTTTTTTGTTTGTATGTTTGATTTTTGTTGCTGTTCTGTGTGTTATTCTTTTTAAATTATTTTTTATTTAGGTTAGAAACAATCTTGTTTCATATGTCAATCCCAGCTCCCTCTCCCTCCCCTCTTCCCTGCCCTCCCCACTAGGTCCCTCAGTCCCCCACCCAATCTCCACTCCAATTCCCAATGAGGGTGGGGCACTCCATGGTCTATCTCCAGCAACTGTCATTTCATCCTGGACAGGGTCTAGGCCCTCCACCAAGAGTTTCAGCTGAGAGAGCCTCCCATATTTTGGTGTGGGCACTCAAAGTCTATTTGTCCACGAGGGATAAATACCACCAAAGGCTCCATAGTTTACCTAGGCCTCCTCACTGACACCCACATTCAGGGGGTCTGCGTCAGTCCCATTCTTTCCACACAGCCATCAATCTGGAATCCAAGAGTTCCCCCTTGTTCAGGTCAACTGTTTCTGTGGGTTAAACCAGCCCACTCTTAACTCCTTTGCCCATCAGTTCTCTCTTTCTGACACTGGATTCTAGGAGTTCAGTTCAGTGTTTGTCTGTGATTCCAACACATTCTAAAGTTTGAGAGCTCTTATCTGAACCTCTGTTGAAAAAGCTGTGACTAATGAGGCTCCAGTAAGAAACAGAGAGAGAGAAGGAGAGAGAGAGAGAGAGAGAGAGAGAGAGAGAGAGACAGACAGACAGACAGACAGACAGACAGACAGACAGAGAAGCATTACAAATCCTATGTAGGGTTTTAGGAAAACTCAAAAGAGATAATTTTTAATGTTCTAATAAAAGTTCATTAGAATACTTAGATGGGATCAACAGAGTATCCATCCATTACACTCATCCCCACTTTTTTCTTTTTCTCTTCCAAGGGTAGACTAATACATAATGAACCAAGGACACATTCAGCACTTTGACAGTAGGGGAAATAGCTAGTATCCATGTGTGAGAGTCCTCCAAGATTATTCTACAAAGGGAGAGGGAGAAGTAATATAACCATTATTTTATTTTTAACTTAAATGATAGGGGCCCTGTCTCTCTGGGCTTCTATTAGGCATTTCAGTGCCGAATTGATACAAGGTCATGTTATCTTCGATCTGG
Organism: Mesocricetus auratus; assembly: GCF_017639785.1. Lineage (NCBI taxonomy): Eukaryota > Metazoa > Chordata > Mammalia > Rodentia > Cricetidae > Mesocricetus > Mesocricetus auratus. The sequence continues at coordinate 1,162,461 of NW_024429235.1, read as the reverse complement.
GTAGCTTTTTCCTTATCAAAAGGAAAATCATTAATGAGAAATGATTGTTTAAATAACATCTTGTAGACATTTAGACATAAGTCTAGGGAGTGAGATCCCTTTTAATGTTAAATAAATATTCCAATCATGTTAATCCTTGGTTATATTTTCCTATTGGGTATTTAGGACCTTACAACTGTCCAAAATTAATTATTTTCTGTTTCTGTTGGTAGTGGCTACTGCTCTTGTTGCTGTTGTTGTTGTTCTGCTTGCTGGGGGCTGGAACCTTTAGCTCTCATAACAACCCCCTCTTCCCAGGTCTGAGTCCCTTATCTTGAATTATATTTGAATAATTTCTGTTGTTGACAGTTTCTTTGCTGCATAAGATTTCCCTTAATCACTTTTCACAGTAAGGAAGCTTAGTTGGGTGGGGTCTTTCCATGAGAACAAATTTCCTTAATTCCATTTTGAGTCAGCTTTCCTTTAAGTTTTTATCTCCCAGAGCCCAAGAGTTGGCTCCACTATTACAGGTCCCAGTGCTCCTTTTCACCTCAAACTACACAATATTTCTCTTTGCCCAGATAGCTCTTTTCATTGTAGTTCATAAGAGTGGTCAAAGATAACCATGTAACTTGAGCAATAATAGACTCTATTCTAATCTCCTCCATCAGCAACATTCATTCAAAATTCTTCAGTTTAGCCTTGGGCAAACAATGACAAAACTAGACACATTTTCCCCAAAATATCCTAAGAATTATCTAGAATATAATTATGCACTAAAACATCTAGAGCTGGGACACCATAGTCCAAATCACCCTAGCACTTCTGTCTTCCATGCTCTACTATGATTACCCATTAATCCTCATCTAAAAGGTTCACCTGCCTTTCTACTCCATAGTACTGATGTATTCCATACTGGCCCAATGAATGGCATGGTGAGAACAATCACAGCATTATCCCAGGCCCAGGCACTATCTGCTATCTTAGTCACTTTTCCTTTTTCCTTTTTATATATTTTATTTTTAAATGTAAATTTAAATTAGAAGAAAAGTTGTTTCACATTTCAAGTACAGGTCCCTCTTCCTTTCCCTCCTCTCCTCCTGCACCCTCCCAGCAACCCCTCCAATACCCCCACATTTCCTCAGGAGGGTGAGGCCTTCCATGGGGTTGTCCATAGTCTGTCATTTCATCCAGGGAAGGGCCTAGGCCCTCACACAAGAGTCCAGAGTGAGAGTGCATCTCACATTGTTGGAAGAATGCCCAAAATCTATTTATATACCCAGTATAAATACTGATCTACTATCCAAGGCTCAGTAGATTACCTAGGACTCTTCACTGACACTCGTATTCAGGAGGTCTTGATAAGTCCCATGCTGGATTCCCAGGCATCAGTCTGGGATTCAAGAGCTAACCATTATCAGGTCAGCTGTTTCTGGGGGTTAAACCAGCCCAGTCTTAACTCCTGTGTTCATCAGGCCTCCCTCTCTATCACTGGATTTCTTGAGATCAGATCAGTGTTTAGGTGTGGGAGTATGCCTCTGCTTCCATCAGCCACTGAATGAAGGTTGTGTTTCCCAGACTCTCTGGCCATGGGATTGTAGGCTGGCACGACCCATACCTATGTCTAAAATCCATATATGAGAGAGTACATGCCATGTTTCTATTTTTATGACTGGGTTACCTAACTCAGGATGATTTCTTCTAGTGCCATCCATTTGCCTGAAAATTTCAGGAATCCATTGTTTTTTTTTTCTGCTGAATTGTACCACATTTTCTCTATCTACTCTTCGACTGAGGGGCATGTAAGTTGCTTCCATGTTCTGGCCTTTACAAATAATGCTGCTATGAACAGAGTGGAACAGACATCCATGTTGTATAGAGAGGCATCTTTTGGATATATGACTAAGAGTTGAGTTGTTGGGTCTTGTGGTAGGTTTATTCCCATTTTTTTGAGGAATCTACATACTGATTTTGAAAGGGGCTGTACAAGTTGGCACTCCCACCAGCAATGAGGAGTGTTCCCTTTCACCACAACCTCTCTAGCATAAAATGTCATTGATGGTTTTGATTTTAGCAATTCTGACAGGAGAAAGATGGTATCACTGACTTGATTTGATTTGCATTTCCCCGATGGCAAAGGATGTTGAGCAACTTCTAAAGTGCCTCTAAGCCAGTTTAGACTCTTCTATTAAGTATTCTCTACTGAGTTCTGTAGCCCATTTTTAATTGGGTCATTTGGTGTTTTGGAGACTTGCATCTTGAGTTCTTTGTAAATTTTGGAGATCAGCCCTTTGTCAGATGTCGGGTTAGTGAATATCTTTTCCCATTCTGTGGGCTGCCTTTTGTCTTGCTGACTGTCTTCTTTGCCTTACAGAAGCTTCTCAATTTCAGGAGGTCCCATTTATTAATTGTTGACCTCACTGTCTGAGACACTGGTATTATGTTCAGGAATCTGTCTCCTGTACCAATTTGTTCAAGGTTACCACCCTCTTTCTCTTCTAAGAGTTTCAGTGTGGCAGGATTTATGTTGAGGTCTTTGATCCATTTGGACTTAAGTTTTCTGCAAGGCGATAGTCAAGGATCTATCAGCATTCTTCTACATGCCCGCATTCAGTTATGCCAGCACCATTTGTTAAAGATGCTTTCTTTTCCATTGTATATTTTTAGCTTCTTTGTCAAACATCAGATGTTCATACATGTATGTGTTAATATCAGAGTGTTCAATTAGATTCCATTGGTCTACCTGTCTATTTTCGTGCCAATACCAAACTGTTTTCAGGAATACAGCTCTATAATAGAGCTTGAGGTCAGGGAAGGTGATGCCTCCAGGTGTTTCTGTGTTGAGTAAGGTTGTTTTGACTAACCTGGGTCTTTTTTTCGCACAAATTTGATTATTTTTCTTTCATGGTCTGTGAAGAATAGTGCTGGCATTTTACTGGGGAATACATTGAACCTGTAGATTGCTTTTGGCAGGATAGCCATTTTACTACAATGATTCTACCTATCCAAGAGCATAGGAGATCTTTCCATTTCTCAGTGCTTCTTTAATTTCTCTCTTTAACGACTCAAAGTTCTTGTGACACAGGTCTTTCACTTGTTTGGTTCGCATTATGCCAAGGTATTTTATGTTGTTTGTGGCAATTGCAAAGGGTTATGTTTCTCTGTATTCCTTCTCAGCCCTTTTATCATCTGTATATAGTACGGCTACTAATTTTCTTTTTTTATTTATCAATTTTTATTTTAATTTTAAATACCTTGTTTTACATGTCAATCCCAGTCCCTCTCCCTCCCCTCTTCCCGCACACCCCTTTCCCCCACCCTCCCACCCTATTGTCAAATCCTTCCACATAAGGGATATCTAGAGTCTGTCATTTTAATCTGGGTAGGGTCCAGGCACTCCCCTAAGAGTCCAGGCTGAGAGAGCATCTCTCTTTGTGCTATAAGCACACGAAGACTGTTTGTATACCAGGGATAGACACTGATCCACAGCTCAGGGCCCCATAGGTTGCCCAGGCCTTCTCACTGACACTCACATTTGGGGGGGTCCAGATCAGTCCCATGCTGGCCTCCCCACTGTCGGTCTGGGGTCCAAGAGCTCTCCCCTGTTCAGATCAGCTGTCTCCGCTGGTTTTGCCAGCCCATTCTTTACCAATTTGCTCATCACTCCTCTCTCTCTGTCACTGGGTTCCTTGGGTTCAGTTCAGTGATTAATTGTGTGTTTGCCTCTGCTTCCATCAGTCACAGGATGAAGGCTCCCGGATGGTTACAGACATCAAGTTCATTATCAGGAATGGGCATTCGAGGTGGTCTCTCCACTATTGCTTAGCTTGCCAATTGTTGTTATCCCTTTAGATCACTCGAGGTCGCTCTGGTGCCTGATCTGTATTCGATCCTATGATTCCCTCTTCCCCCTATCCTACCCCTACCCCCTCAAATTCCTGTTCTCCCATGACCAACGCTCTTCCTCTTCACCCCCTCTCTTCTTCCCAGGTCCCACTCCCCCCACCCCTCGACGTGTTCCCCATCCATTCAGGGGATCTTGTCTCCATCCTCTTCTCTTGGGTATTATGCATATATGCATATCGTTTAGGTTCTTTCCTGTTTCCCAGACTCTCTATCAGTGGAAGTGCAGACTGGCACTATCCTTCCATGTCTAAAATCCATATATGAGTGAGTACATACCATGTTTGTCTTTTTGCGACTGGGTTACCTCACTCAGGATGGTTTATTCCAGTGCTATCCATTTCCCTGCGAATTTCAAGATTCCATTGTTTTTTTTTCTGCTGAGTAATACTCCATTGTGTAAATGTACCACATTTTCTCTATCCACTCTTCAGTTGAGGGGCATCTAGGTTGCTTCCAGGTTCTGGTTATTACAAACAATGCTGCTATGAACATAGTGGAGTAGATGCCCTTGTTGTATGAACTTGCCTCATTTGGATATGTGCCTAAGAGTGGAATTGCTGGGTCTAGTGGTATATTAATTCCCAATTTCCTGAGGAATCTCCATACTGATTTCCAAAGAGGTTGTATGAGTCGGCACTCCCACCAGCAGTGGAGGAGTGTTCCTCTCTCTCCACATCCTCTCCAGCATAAATTGTCTTTGGTGTTTTTGATTTTAGCCATTCTGACTGGAGTAAGATGGTATCTCAGAGTTGTTTTGATTTGCGTTTCCCTGATGGCTAAGGATGTTGAGCACTTTCTTAAGTGTCTCTTGGCCATTTTAGCCTCCTCTACTGAGAATTCTCTATTTAGCTCTGTACCCCACCTTTTAATTGGGACCTTTGGTGTTTTGGAGACTTGTTTCTTGAGTTCTTTGTAAATTTTGGAGATTAGCCCTCTGTCAGATGTAGGGTTAGTGAATATCTTTTCCCATTCTGTGGCCTACATTTTTGTCTTTTTGACTGTGTCCTTTGCCTTACAGAAGCCTTTTAGTTTCAGAAGGTCCCATTTGTTAATTGTCGACCTCATTGCCTGTGCCACTGGTGTTATGTTTAGGAAGTGGTCTCCTGTACCAACTCGTTGAAGAGTATCTCCCACTTTCTCTTCTAAAAGTTTCAGTGTGGCTGGATTTATGTTGAGATCTTTGATCCATTTGGACTTTAGTTTTGTACAAGGCAATAAACATGGATCTATCTGTAGTCTTCTGCATACCAGTACTCAGTTATGCCAGCACCATTTGTTGAAGATGCTTTCTTTTTTCCATTGTACAGTTTTAGCTTCTTTGTCAAAAATCAAGTGTTCCTAGGTGTGTGGGTTAAAATTAGAGCTTTCGATTCGGTTCCATGGGTCTACCTGCCTATTTTTGTGCCAATACCAAGCTGTTTTCAGGACTATAGCTCTATAATAGAGCTTGAAGTCAGGTATGGTGATGCCTCCTGAAGTTCCTTTATTGTATAGGGATGCTTTTGCTATCCTGGGCCTTTTGTTTTTCCATATAAAGTTGATTAATGTTCTTTCCAGGTCCTTGAAGAATTGTGATGGAATTTTCATAGGGATTGCATTGAATCTGTAGACTGCTTTTGGCATTTTTATTATGTTGCCATTTTTATTATGTTGATCCTACCAATCCAAGAGCATGGGAGATCTTTCCATTTTCTTCTATCTTCTTTGATTTCTTTCTTTAAAGACACAAAGTTCTTGATATACAGGTCTTGAATTTCCTTGGTTAACATTATCCCCAGGTATTTGATGTTGTTTTTGGCTATTGTAAAGGGCAATGTTTCTCTCATTTCTTTCTCAGTCACTTCATCATCTGTATATAATAGGGCCACTGATTTTTTTTGAGTTTACCTTGTATCCTGCCACATTGCTGAAGGTGTTTATCAGCTCTAGGAGTAACCTTGCATAGTTTTTTGGGTCACTTATGTAAACTATCATATCATCTGCAAATAGTGAAAGTTTGACTTCTTCTTTTCCTATTTGTATCCCCTTTATCTCCTTTTGTTGTCTTATTGCTGTAGCTACAGCTTCAAGTACTATATTGAAGAGATATGGAGAGAGTGGACAGCTTTGTCTTGTTCCTGATTTTAGAGGAATTGCTTTGAGTTTCTCTCCATTTAGTTTGATGTTAGCTGTTGGTGTACTGTATATTCCTTTTATAATATTCAGGTACATTCCTGTTTTCCCTGATCTCTCTAGGACCTTTATCATGTAGGGGTGCTGGATTTTGTCAAAGGCTTTTTCAGCATCTAGTGAGATTATCATGTGGTTTTTCTTTCGCAGATTGTTAATATGGTGGATTACATTGATAGATTTTCTAATGGTGAACCATCCCTGCATTCCTGGGATGAAGCCTACTTGATCATGGTGGATGATTTTTCTGATGTGTTCTTGAATCCGGTTTGTGTGTATTTTATTGAGTATTTTTGCATCAATATTCATGAGGGAAATTGGTCTATAGTTCTCTTTCTTAGTTGTGTCTTTGTGTGGCTTGGGTATCAAGGTAATTGTAGCCTCGTAGAAAGAGTTTGGCAGTGAGCCTCCTGCTTCTATTGTGTGGAATACTTTGAGGAGTATTGGAATTAGCTCTTCTTTGAATTTCTGGTAGAATTCTGCACTGAAGCCATCTGGGCCTGGGCTTTTTTATTTGGGAGACTTTTGATGACTGCTTCTATTTCATTAGGGGTTATAGGTCTGTTTAGATTGTCTATCTGTTCTTGATTTAGTTTTGGCATGTGATATCTATCCAGGAAATTGTCCATTTCCTTTAAATTTTCAAATTTTGTGGAGTAAAGATTTTCAAAGTATGCCCTGATGATTCTCTGGATTTCCTCCGAGTCTGTTGTTATGTCCCCTTTTTAATCCCTGATTTTGTTAATTAGCATGCTCTCCCTCTGTCGTTTGGTTAGTTTGGACAGAGGTTTATCTATTTTGTTGATTTTTTCAAAGAATCAACTCTTTGTTTCATTGATTCTTCTTAGTGTTTTTCTGGTTTCTACTTGATTGATTTCAGCCCTCAATTTGATTATTTCCTGGCATCTTCTCCTCCTGGGGAAGTATGCTTCTTTTTGTTCTAGAACATTCAGCTGTGCTATTAATTCTCTAGTATGACTGTTCTCCAGTTTTTTCATGTGGGCACTTAATGCTATAAACTTTCCTCTAAGCACTGCTTTCAAAGTGTCCCATAAGTTTGTGTATGTTGTGTCTTCATTCTCATTGAAATCGAGGAAGTCTTTAATTTCTTTTTTATTTGTTCCTTTACACAGGGATGGTGCAATTGTGCATTGTTCAATCTCCATGAGTTTGTAGGGTTTCTGTGATTTGTGTTATTGTTGAATTCTAATGTTAATGCATGGTGGTCTGATAAGATGCAGGGGGTTATTCCAATTTTTTTGTATGTGTGGAGATTTGCTATGTTTCCTATTATGTGGCCAATTTTAGAGAAGGTTCCATGTTGTGCCGAGAAGAAGGTATATCCCTTTGTACTTTGGTGGAATGTTCTATAGATGTCTGTTAAACCCAGTTGTGTCATAACTTCTATTAGTTCTTTTGTTTCTTTGTTAAGTTTCTGTCTGTAGGTCCTGTCTAGCGGTGAGAGCGGAGTGTTGAAGTCTCCTACTGTTAGTGTATGAGATTTTATGTGCTTTTTGAGCTTTAGTAATGTTTCTTTCACAAATGTAGGTGGCTTTGTATTTAGGGCGTAGATGTTTAAAATGGAGACTTCGTCTTGATGTATTTTTCCTTTGATGAATATGAAGTGTCCTTCTTCATCTCTTTTGATTGATTTTAATTTGAAGTCTAATTTGTTAGATATTAGGATTGCTACACCCGCTTGTTTCTTGGGACCGTTTGATTGGAAGATCTTTTCCCAACCATTTACTCTGAGATAACGTCTGTCTTTGATGTTGAGATGTGTTTCTTGTATGCAACAGAAGGAAGTGTTCTGTCTTCGTATCCATTATGCTAGTCTGGGTGTTTCTATAGGCAAGTTGAGGCCGTTGACATTGAGGGATATTAATGACCATTGATTGGTGATCCTTGTTTGTGCTTGATTTATTGTTAGTGAAGTTATTTTGTGTAGTTTCTCCTCCCTTTTTCTTTTGGTGTTTTGTAAAGTGTGATTATATATTGCCTGTGTCTTTGTGAATGTAGTTATCTTCCTTGTCTCTAGGTTTTCCTTCTAGCATTTTCTGTAGAGCTGGATTCATGGATACATATTGTGTAAATCTGGCTTTGTCATGGAATATTTTGTTTTCTCCATCTATGGTAATTGAGAGCTTTGCTGGATATAGTAGTCTGGCCTGGCATTCTTGTTCCCTTAGCATTTGTAGGACATCTGTCCAGGATCTTCTGGCTTTCATCGTTTCCAGTGAGAAGTCAGTTGTAATTCGGATAGGTCTGCCTTTGTATGTTACTTGGCCTTTTTCTTTAGCTGCTCTTAATATTTTCTCTTTACTCTGTAGGTTTGATGTTTTGATTATTATATGGCGAGGTGACTTCTTTTTCTGGTCGAGCTTATTTGGTGTTCTGTAAGATTCTTGTACTTTCATAGGCATATCTTTCTTTAGGTTAGGGAAGTTTTCTTCTATGATTTTGTTGAATATGATTTGATCTTGTAGCCTGCTACTTTGCTGAAGGTGTTAACCAACTGTAAGAGTTCCCTGGTAGAATTCGTTGGGTCATTTATGTAAACTATATCATCACCTGCAAATAGTGAAAGTTTGACCTCATCTTTTCCAACTTATATTCCCTCGATCTCCTTTTGTTGCCTTATTGCTCTAGCTAGAACTATGACTACAGTATTGAAGAAGTATGGGGAAAGTGGACTGCCTTGTCTTGTTCTTGATTTTAGAGGAATTGCGTTGAGTTTCTGTCCTTTTATTTTGATGTTGGCTGTTGGTTTGATGTATATAGCTTTTATTATATTTAGGTATGTTCCTGTTTTCCCAGATCTCTCCAAGACCTTTACCATGTAGATTTGTTGGATATTGTCAAAGGCTTTTTCTGCATCTACTGAGATGATCATGTGATTTTTGTTTTTCAGATTGTTTATATGGTGGATTACATTGATGGATTATTGTATATTGAACCATCCCTACTTCCCTGGGATGAAAGCTACTTAATCATGATGAATGATTGTTTTGATTTGTTCTTGGATTCGATTTGCCAAGCCTCATATAAAGAGTATGGCAAAGACTCTTCTGCTTCTATTGCATGGAATACTTTGAGAAGAATTGGTAAAAGCTGTTGGTATAGGATGCTCTTTGAATTTCTGGTAGAATTCTGCATTGAGGCCTTCTGGACCTGGGCTTTTTTTTAGTTGGTAGATTTTGATGACTGCTTCTATTTCCATAGGGGTTATAGATGTATTCAAATTGCTTATCTGTTCTTGATTTAATTTTGTCAAGTGATACCTATCCATACAATTGTCCATTTCCTTTAAATTTTCAAATTTTGTGGAGTACAGGTTTTCGAATTATGACCTGATAATTCTCTGTATTACTTCAGAGTCTGTTAGTATGTCCACTTTTTCATTTCTGCATTTGTTAACTATCATGGACACACTCTATTGTTTGGTAAGTTTGGACAAAGGTTTGTCTATCTTGTTGATTTTCTCAAAGAATCAACTCTTCCTTTCATTGATTCTTTGCAGTGTTTTCCTAATTTCTACTTTATTGATTTCACCACTGGATTTGATTATTTCCTGGCATCTACTCCTCCTTGGGGAGTTTGCTTCTTTGTATTTTAGAGCTTTCAGCAGTGCTAGTAATTCTCTAGTATAGGTATTCTCCAGTTTCTTCATGTGGGCATTTAGTGTTCTGAACTTACCCCGTAGTACTGCTTTCAAAGTTTCTCATAGGTTTGTGTATGTTGTTTCTTCATTCACATTGAATTCTAGGAAGTCTTTCTTTTTTATGATTTCTTTGACCCAGGAATGGCCCAGTTTTGCATTATGCAATTTCCTTGCGTTTGTAGGTTTTCTGCAATTTGTGTTGTTGTTGAATTCTAATTTTAACGCATGGTGGTCTGATAAGATGCATGGAGTTGTTCCAATTTTTTGTAGCTGCTGAGGTTTGATATGTTGCCAATTATGTGGTCAATATTTGAGAAGGTTCCATGTGGACGTGAGAAGAAGGTATATTCTTTTTTATGTGGATGGAATATTCTATATATGTTTGTTAATCCCAATTGGGTCATAACTTCTATTAGACCCTTTGCTTCTTTGCTGAGTTTCTTACTGGTATTCATGTCTAGTGGCGAGGATGGCATGTTGAAGTCTCCCACTATGAGTGTATGGGGTTTTTTATGTGATTTGAGTTTTAGTAATGTTCCTTTTACGAATGTGGATGCCTTTGTATTTGGGGTATATATGTTCAAAATTGAGACTTCCATCTCTTGTAGTCTGTTGATAATGCTTTTATATGTAGTACCTGACCATTTGACCAGCTTTTCTTTTTCCAGCCTTCCTTCAGATTGTGTTTTGTCATTGTGTATAATCACAATGTTCTGGTACAGACCCCAGCAACAAGCCAGCATCTGAAAGCCCTGTGGACTGGCTACATAATCACCTCTGCCACCCACTTGACTCTGTTCCCAAAAGACGCACTTTCCTACCTGTTCACACTACCAAATCATCCTCCACTTGACCAACTATGCCCAGCAACATCAACATCCCGTATAGGTACAAGCGTGACCTATTCCAGTTGGAAGAATAGGCAAGAGAATGTTCACCCAGTCACTCATATGAACAAAAGACCAAAATATTATTTTTTATGAGATGTACATCCCTGCAGACCCTGACTCTTGGTGTAGACCAGGCTTAGGTATCCAGAAACTCTCTTAGCCTTCTCTTTCAGTGCATCTCCATTCCTTTGCGTAAGCTTTTATACGTACAAATACTTTCTACCAACGATCACACAGGTCTGGGACTCAAGTGGGAAATTTTCACTGTTTCCAGACTCACATTCTTGTAGCAGTCTGATTGCAGGAGCCTCTCCTCTTGTCCTATCTCCTGGTGACTCTGCTACTTGCTGCAGACTCAGCTAAATCTTCACTGCTGTCCTCTCAGCCTTCCATTTACTCCATTTTCTCTCATTTTTGTGAGCCATCAATTACCAAAAAGGATTCTACTGAAGGTCCCCAGTGGTGGCACTGGTCTGAGACTCAGGTGGGCAGTTCTCACTGTTCTTTCTGTCCTTCATTATGCTTTCTTCAGATTTACTCCAAGTCCCATAGTATCCCATTTGCAGGAGGCCCTTCTACCAATCAATCTCCATTTTATTACAGAACCAGGGTTCCTCTTGCTCTTTCACCCCTGCCTCCCCAGATTTACTATTTATCCTACTGCATCCTCTTTGCAAAAACCTGATGGGGGATACCCTACTGTATGCTGTGAAAATATCTTTCTCTTATTGGTTAATTAATGGTGCTGTTCTGGCCATTGGAAATATAGGATGTAGCCAAGCATGAAGTATAGGCAGGGCTACCATATGAGCTAAATTCTTGGAAGAGATAGGCAGAGAGGATATGCTAGAGAGACACCATGTATCCATCAAAGGATTAATATTCAGGAGCAATACACATAAGCTACAGCCTTGGGGCTATACATGGTTTAATAAATATGTGTAATTAATTAAGGGAGAAATAGCCAATAAGAAACCTGAAACATTGGCTGATGGGAGATAACATTCTGTAAATCTGTCTCTTATTGGTTGTTGAATAAAGCAATGTTGGCAAATATAGAAGCAAGATAGGTGGGACTAGGAGACAAGGAGGATTCTGGGAATGAAAGGCCGAGTCAGACACCATGTAGGCCACTGGCAGAGTAAGAGGTCTGGACCCTTTTCTCTGGGAAGAGAAATACTAAGATTAACAATTATGCGTTAAATACTTAAGTCAGAGCTAGTCAGTAAGAAACCAAGCAAATGGCCAACAGCTTTACAATTGATATAGTGTGCTGTGTGTTATTTGGGGGGACAGTGTGGCAGGGCCCAGGCAACTGGTGGGGAACACTACACTCTACAATTGGCCAAACAGTTTATAATTATATAAGCCTCTGTGTGTTTATTTGGGACTAAATGGTCACAATATGGGGTGAGACAGAAATTACATCTTCAGGAGCCCCACCTCCTGCCACTCCTATATTTCCTGGGGACTCTGCCTCTTGGTGTAGACAGATCCCCTAGGTCTTGCCCACAGTCATCTCAGCATTATATCTAGCTCATCTCAATTCCATTCTGCCAACGACCTACCCACAGAAATACTCTTTACCAGAGACACTAGAGCCACCACAGTTGCATAGGTTCCAGAGAGATTAACAGCTACCAAATAATGGAACAGCCACCCACCAATGACAAGACCAGATTTCAAAACCAAGAAACACCTCACACATTGTAGCTCCAGATGTTTAGAGCCCAGTGCTAAGATACAAACATACAAAGAACCGAAGACAACAAGCCTCCTCCAGAAGCCAGGAAACTTCTTTCTGGAGGCCTTGAGAAATACAATATAGCTGAAGCACAATACAAAAACTTCAAAGATAGCTATTATGAATATGTTCAAGTATTTTGGGGGATATGAATGAAAACGGTATGAAAAACAAACTCTGTGACATACCCTAATAGAGGGAGCCATTATAGGTTTAAAGAGAAATCTGGCACTAGGGAATTTTACAGGGACCCACAAGATTGACTCCATCTAAAAATCTAAGGAATATTTGAGAATGTACCTTAAATGCCCTTCCCCTATAATGAGATTGATGGCTACCTTAAATGTCTTCCTAGAGCCTTCACCCAGTAGCTGATGGAAGCAGAACAAGATATCCTCAGCTAAACACTGAGTCCAACTCCTGGAATCCAGTTGTAGATAGGGAGGAGTAATCAGCAAACAGGTCAAGATCATTCTGGGGAAAGCCACAGAAACAGCTGACCTGAATAAGTGGGAACTCATGGACCAAAGACTGACAGTTAGGGAAACAGCATAGGACTCAATCAGGCCCCCTAAACATGGGTGTCAACTGGGAGGCCAGGGCAGTTCATGGGACTTCTGGCAGTGGAACCAGTATTTATACCTAGTGCACAGGCTTTGGGAGCCTTTTCCCTATGGAGGGATTCTCTCTCAGCCTAGATACTAGGGGAGGGCCCAGGCCCTGCTAAAAATGATGTGACAGGCATTGCTGATTCCCCCATGGGATGCCTCACCCTCCCTTGGGAGTTGAAAGTGCTGTGATGAGAGGTTATTGGAGGGGGCATTAGAGAATGGAAAAGAGAGAGAATTGGGATTGGCATGTAACATATGATTGTTTTTAATTTAAATAAAATTAATAAAAATAAAATAACTCCCCCGAAAATAAAATGAAGTTTGTTGAAACAAAAACAGTAGAATAAAATGATGAAAAATTCAAGGTATTAAAGCAAAATTTATCCATTAATACATTGATTTATTTGGGGTCACAGAGGCTTTTATTTTGCATGTGGAACTACTGATGTTGGCTTCTCATCTGAGGTCCCTCTAGAGATTTCACTGGAGTTGTGAAGGCTCTAAACACTAGCTGGAATGTGAGGTGACAGAAACAATGATTTGAACAAATCACATGATTAAAAAACTGGAGTTTCCAGAAGGGCTCCTAGTAATCAGGTGTGGCTTATAATTTCTAAGGAAGCTGAGGCATGGGAGGGGCAAGCAGTGGGCCATCCTTGAACAATGTCCATGACATCAAAGACAGGTATTAAGGATTGAAGTATTGTATGAATTATTTTCCTTATCAAAACCCAAAATTATCTGTTCAGTATGTCTTTTTTCCTTCCTGGTTTCTAAATCCTTTTTTAAAATGTTTCTTTTGGTGTGTGAATTGCAGGTAGTATATCCGAATTGTATTTGGAACAGGCTGAGAACATTGAAAGAATAATTCACCTGAAGCTTTGCTAGTTTCCTTGGTTCATATTATCTTCTTTGTACCTTGAGACACAGTCTTTAAAAGTTCCCTGAAGGAGTTCAGTGAACCTGCTCTCATTTGGCTACAGCATCTGATGTGCTTGATTTACATATCTACTCATTCTGTATTCGATTTTACTGGAAATTTTTGATGCTGACAGCATCTTCCATCATTTCAGGCTCAGCTCCTAAGTTTTTAATGAGAAAATGAGAGGAGGTCCCTATGTCATCTCCAGTCTGAAAACATGAGAACTTAAAAAGTTACATGCTGTTAAGGCCTCTGGATATCTTCTTAAAACTATATGAATAGTAATCCATGAAAATATATATATGCACATGAAATATGAATTGACATAGAAGCTATGAATGAGAAGTAGAGTGGGGTGAATTAGAATTATATAGGGAGTTTGAGGAGGTGAATTTGAAGGAAGAATTTTTACTATATTATAATTTCAAATTCAAAATTACCCACATAAAAAGCAAAAGGAAACCAAGACAAAACATTCCAGAATACAAGAATGACACATTTCTTTTAATTATTTTGTCTCTGGTATTTGTTTATGTAAATTAGGATACTTTATTAGTAATTCTAAGACACCTCACCTATCATATGACCAAATTTTTGTACATACTTTGCTATCAATGTTCCTACTTATTGAAGTATATTTTGCATACTGATATGTTATTGCCTCTACCTTTCTTTTTTAATTTCAAAGAACCTAAAAAGTCATTGCCACAGACATGAAATGAACAATATATTTTTAAAAGATTAAGTAGACTTCTCTGAAAACACTGACTTCCACATATTTTTTTTTACATTTTATTCTGTTCTGGAATGTGTTCTAGAAATTGATGCAAGCTCAATATTGTGTTGTTTAATTCAGTGTTATGTACTTTTTGGATCATCTAATAATATTAAATAACAGAACTATTGGGTTAACAAAAATTGCTTTATGCATTCTCACCTAAAGATAATAGAAGGTACAGGCATAAAAAGAAATGGAAAGTCAATCTTTTTTTGTGTGAAAACCCACTTAAGAGTTTCATATAAGTGTATGGTTCAGTTCTCTTTGGAAATGCTCCATAATAAGTTCATATTTTCTATATTCGTAGGATTTTTAATTTGGAGAAATAAATACAATGCAAATCCTATCATTTTGGTAACGGAGATACGTTTTTTTATTGGTTCATATGAGCCATTAGTTCATATGGCTATGGAAAAATTCATAAATGTTCTCTAAATTCATTGATTCCCAACCACAGCCACTGTCTTCATTATTTGAGATAAATAGAAATATATACAACTTGTGAGTTCTTCCCATAGTACATTATGTTAGGTGAATTTAACTATTTTTGATGGCACATATTAGGAGGATGTCTTTCATGGGAAAATCATCATGAACATTGGATAGTATTTATGTGTGGTTAGTATCATAATTCCAATAATTTATAGTGTAAATCAGAAAAGGGGTATTAGGATCCATTAGAGTATTGCCCACGTTTTTGCATTGCTAATATTTTCTGTATCTTAAACCTTTTACATGTTGAGAAATTCAGTGTGTTCTGATCTAATAGTGAGCCCGAAATTTCTTCTGTAGCTGAAGTAAGAACATGGACATGTATGATGTAGGCCCAGCTGTCTGAGGAGGTGGGGATGAAGGTAGGGCTCTGGGTCAATCTGGACTGTACTTCAGAAAATCAATGGCATTGCATAGACACAGAAAAAAACATGCTTTTATACCATGTGTTTCACTGATATTATTTGGTGATGATCTCTCCAAGTTAACTTTGCAACATAAAATTTCAAGTGTGTTTAATGATATTGCATGTTTTTCACATCACTGGACACTTCAGCAATTGTGGGCAGAAATGTTTTGTGATCATATAGATTTAATTTACATATGTTTAAAACCTTAGAAATAGACTTTCAAAAAAAAGACTACATATATTAATTGGTTTCAAAAATCTAAGTAAGTTTTTAGCAAAGACTTCCTTAAACCCAAACACAAAAAATGGAGGACAACTTTTTAAGTCAAAGAAAACAAAAGAAACCTATAGAAGACAGTGGAACCTGAAAACATATTTCTGTGTAGGAATTACAAATTGTTATTTAAAGAGAGAAATAAATTTGTTCTACGTTATTGTGATACAAAGACCTTTGTTTAAGTGCTTCAAATTTTCATTTTATTTGTGTAACAGTTTTCCCAAAGTGAGGCTTCTATAAAATATCCATTTTGTCTAACAGCTGTGTGCTTCATTTTACTGTGAATATAGGCTAGCTTTTTTACAGTAATTCTGGCTTCACATCATCTAGATTAGTGAATTCAATATGGCTCCCATAAGAGTTAATACATGAGCTAAAAAAAACACTATTTTGCATATGGCATTTGCCACAGCTGTAGTTATTATTCATGTCAATAAGCTTGAGAAAATATCAATATTTGTACTTAAATGACTCAAATTGTACAGGAGGTTTACAGCCTGGTACAATGGTTAACATTTTTGTTTTCTTCGAAAAGATGTTCAAGAAATAAAAACATGGGAAATGAAACATCTGCACCAGAATTCCAATTCATTCAACTATTGATTCTTACAGCCTGTTCTCTTTGGCCTATTCTTGTCCATGTTTGGAAACTTGCTCATCATCCTGACAGTACGTTCTGACTCCCATCTCCACACACCCATGTACTTCTTCCTCTCTGACCTGTCCATGGTCGATATTGGTTTCATCTCCACCACTATTGCAATGGTGGTCATGGACATTCAAACTCACTGCCCAGTCATCTCTTATGTAGGCTGCCTGACACAGATATCATTGTTTGTAATTTTCAAGGGTATGGATAACATGCTTCTGGCTGTGATGCCATATGACAGGTTTTTGGCCATCTGCCACCCCCTGTATTATCAGGTCATTATGAATCCCAGTCGTTTCGTTGTCTTCCTTCTAGGATCTTTTCTCCTTTGTCTTCTGGAATTATTTTTGCACTATGTGGCAGTATTAGATTTTTCCATCTCTGAGGATATTTTTGAAATTTCAAATTTCTTTTGTGACCCTTCTGAACTACCTAAACTTGCCTGCTTTGATACTGTCACTAATAACATAGTCAGATACTGTGTAGGTGCTCTCTTTGGGTAACTTCCTATTTCCAGAATCCTTTCCTCTTACTTTAAAATAGTTTCCTCCATCATGTGATTATCATCATCAAGTGGGAAGCACAAAGCCTTCTCCGCCTGTGGGTCTCATTTGTCTATTGTTTACCTGTCTTATGGAACAGGACTAGCAGTGTACTGCAGCTCCCCTTTGTCACAATCTCCAAGAAATAATGCAGTGGCTTCAGTGATGTACATTCTTGTCCCACCTATGTTGAACCCCTTCATCTACAGCCTGAGGAACAAGGACCTTAAAATTGCCATAAGGAACATTCTTAACATAGTATTATAATCAGTGATATAATTTATATATTTACATTTGTATATGTATATATTAACTGTATATGTAAATGCTAGTATCTCACCTTATTTCTGATACTTCACAGTATAGCATGACATAGTGATGGTCACTGGGATTGCACATATGATGTAGATGTAAAAGTGCACAAAACTTTGAAGTGGGAGAGATTAAACTTTTATAGGGATGATTGTCAAGCAACATTTTACAATATGAGTGCAATCAACACCTAAAAGTTATGCACAGGACTCAACTGAAAGGGGTCATTCTGTTGAAATTTTGTTTTAGAAATGACAGAGAACCACACTTAACAATCAGACGCCTGAACATAAATTGAACAAGGAAGACAACATGACATGCTAATCTGGAAGGGAAAAGCACAGTGACCTCATCTTTAGAGAAAGTAGAGACTATGAGAGCAGGAGACATATCTACAATTAGATAGAAAGGCAACAGATGTGATATATATGCATGGTGCGTACATGTGAAGTAAGGAGGGAAGGAGGTAGTAACTGTTTGATTTAAATTATAATCTAAATTTTAAAATATTTAAGCAAAATTAATTGAAACTGTAACAAGAGCGACACTTGTCATCCCGGATAATATGCGTAGTACCTGCTACTGGGTTTACTTAGGAAAAATATTATGTGTGTTACTTGATCATTTTTTAAATTTAATTCTCAACATGAACTGTCAATATAGTGATCCTGTTATTGCAAGTGAGAGAATTAAAATTCATGGGCATATATTGACATGAATTAAAATCCACTACTGAAGCATGAGATGGCTGGAGTTCACAATGCACTTGCCCCTTCATAACATCCATGAAGCCACAGCAATATGTCATTGTACAATGTAGAAGAAATGTAGAGGAATATAAGTTTGATTCAATGTGGCTTATATGAGGGGGGATTGATCATGTTGTTAACAAAAAAATAAACTTTACAAATTCGATTAATATTCCAACATTTTATGTTTTTCCATATTACATCATTTAATAATGACACAATTATGTTTAGTGGCTCCATTCATTATGTAAATTTTA
Organism: Mesocricetus auratus; assembly: GCF_017639785.1. NCBI lineage: Eukaryota > Metazoa > Chordata > Mammalia > Rodentia > Cricetidae > Mesocricetus > Mesocricetus auratus. Next base: position 1,144,114 of record NW_024429235.1, on the reverse strand, counting down.
ATAAATATTTTACTTTAAAGCACATTTTCTGTATCTACTACAAATTGTATGATGTATACTACAAGGAAACTTTAATAACATATGCAAAATTTAAGGTATTATTGGTTAAAAAAGCAAACATGGCACTTTCAAAAAGCATGACTTTCATATAGCAGGAAAACTCCTTGGGAAAAAGAAACACAGTCACTTTGTCATCATGAACTATTAATTTCAATTTGGCATCTAGACAATACTCCCCCTGGATATCTTATGGGGCTTTAGTTATTCTAAACAGAGGTAAACTATATTATGATCTCTGTTATGTTGGGGTAAACTTAAATGCTTTCTTCTTTTCTTTAACTAGAAAGAGTTTTTATTTAAGAAAGAATGTACTTCATAATGATCCTGGACTTTCATACAATATGATTTTTTCAAATACTGTAATATTGAATGCCAATAATAAAATTTGCATGGAAACATGAGAAATTAACCCACAAAGAGTCTCTCTGCTCCTATCTCCAGTGGAAGAAGGAAAAAATCTCTTATAGACTGTCAGATTCTGGATGGGCTGGTCTGCTGGGATGGGTTCCCCTTCTCCCCCTCCTCTCCCTACCCTGAGAACATCAGACCTCAGGCGTCTCTGAACAGGGTTTGAGAAGGTGGGCTGGAAAATGCCACATTATTTCTTTAGAAGGAGATTGATTGTTATCATTAACCATTCATAATCGACCCCATTTAAATGAAAAAACTTTGATAAACAGTGTTTAGGAATTTGGGTCATTCTCTCCAAACTGCATCCTGCTCTTTGGGGCCACTGCCAAATCAATGGGGATCCTGAGAAAACGCACAAACCTGGCCAAATCCTGGCTGTAATAGTCTGCAAGAATGCATTGTCCCTGCTGTTTTAATCTTCGATTACATGGGCCACTGCTTTAGGTGGTCTTGCTTCATCAAAATATATTAGTGTGGAAGGAATTCACAGCTTTTCTTTTTCTGAGAAAACAAAGGTAACCTGTCCTTAGACTTAAATTTTGAAGTCAAAGCATTTTCAAATATATAAACTGGAGGCAGCTTGTTGTGGTGCACCACTTTAATCCCAGCACTTGGGAGGCAGAGGCAGGCAGATCTCTATTAAGTTTTGTGCATGGTGCTAGACATGGATCTATCCGCATTCTTCTACATGCCAGCATCCAGGTATGCCAGCACCATTTGCTGAAAATGCTTTCTTTTTCCCATGTATAATTTCAGCTTCTTTGTCAAAAATCAAGTCTTTGTAAGTGTGTGGGTTCATATAAGGGTTTTTAATCCGATTACATTGGTCTACCTGTCTATTTTTGTTCCAATACCACGATGTTTTTAGAACTATAGCTCTATAATAGAGTTTGAAGTGAGGGATGGTGATGCCTCTGAAAGTTGCTTTATTGAACAGGGTTGTTTTGCCTATTCTGTGACTTTTGTTTCTCCATATAAGTATTGTTATTTCAATGTCTGTGAAAAATTTTGCTGGTATATTGATGGGGATTGTGTTGAATCTGTAGATTCCTTTTGGCAAGATTGCTATTTTTACTGTTAATCCTACCAATCTAAGAAAATGGGAAATCTTTCCATTCTCTGGTATATTCTTTAATTTATTTCTTTAAAGACTCAAAGTTCTTGCTGTACAGGTCTTTCACTTATTTGGTGAACATTATCCCCAAATATTTTATGTTGTTTGGGGCTATGGTAAAGTGTTATGTTTCTCTGATTTATTTCTCAGCACATGTATCATCTATATACAATAGGGATACTGATTTTTTTAGTTAACCTTGTATCCTGAAACTTTGCTGAAAGTGTTTATCAGCTGTAAGAGTTACTTTGTAGAGTTTTTCAAGTCACTTATTTAAACTACCATATCATCTGCAAATAGTGCAAGTTTGACTTCTTCCTTTTCTTTGTTTTGACTTTATTGATTTCAGCCCTCAATTTGACTATTTCCTGGTGTCTAGTCCTCCTAGGTGAGTTTGCTTCTTTTTGTTCTAGAGCTTTCATTTGTGCTGTTAATTCTCTAGTGTGACTATTCTCCAGTTCTTTTCATATGTGCACTTAGTGCTATGTACTTTCCTCTTAGTACTGCTTTCAAAGTGTCCCATAATTATGGGTATATTGTGTATTCATTTTCATTGAATTTTAGAATGTTTTTAATTTCTTTATTTCTTCCTTGACCTAAGAATACAGCAATCGAGTGTTGTTCCATTTCCATGAGTTTGTAGGATTTCTACAATTTGTGTTGTTGTTAAACTCTAATTTTAAACCATGGTGGTCTGATAAGTTACAGAGGGTTATTCCATTTTTTGTACCTGTTGAGGTTTGCTCTGTTGCCAAGTATGTTGTCGATTTCAGAGAAGGTTCCATGTGGCCCTGAGAAGAAGGCATATTCTCTTGTGTTTGTGTGGAATGTTCTATAGATGTCTGTTAAACCCAATTGGGTCATAACTTCTGTTAGTTCCTTTCTTTCTTCTTTGGGTCCTGTCTGGTCGTTCTGTCTAGTGGTGAGAGTGGGGTGTTGAAGTCTCCCACTATAACTGTGTGAGCTCTTATGTGTGATTTGTGTTTTAGTAATGTGTCCTCTGCGAACATGGGCGCCCTTGTAATTGGGGTATAGATGTTCAGAATTGAGACTTCATTCTGATGGGTTTTTTCTTTATTTTTTCCTTATCCTTTCTTTTTTAGATTTTTTATTATTTTAATTTTAAATCTTCCATCTCTTGTATTCTGTTGCTTATGCTTGTATCTGTAGTACCTGACTTTTGCCCATGTTTTCTATTCCTAGCATTCCTTCAGACTTTTTTATTGTCTGTATTTCATCTTTCAACCCTTGCACTATTTGAATTGTTTCTTGCAAATATTGCTTTTTCTTTTCCTCTCTTCTGCTACCAAGAAGCTGTGTTGTTTCTTTTATTTGTTTTCAGAATCCCCTTTTAAAACTTCGGTCATGTTCTACATGGATATTCATGCCTCACTTTGTGCCACAGCACAGCAGCAACATGAACAACAATAACCAGCAACAACAGCTACTGAAAATAATTAATTTTGGAAATCTGCAAAGTTTTAAACACCCACATTGAAAGTATAATCAAAGATGAACATGTTTGGAATATTAATTTAACATTTCATGCAATCTCACTCCCCAGTCCTTAGGTTAACTCTGCAATTTGCCATTTAAACAATTATTTCTCATTAATGATTTTCCAGATCTAAGATAAAATGACCTTGTATCAATTCAGCACTGAAGTGCCTAATAGTATCCCAGAGAGACAGGGCCTCTTGTTTTAAGTTAAAAATAAAATAATAGTTAAATTTCTTCCCTCTGTTCTTTTTAGAAGTAATTTTGGAGGAACCTCACTGTTGGATGCTAGCTATTTCCCCAGCTGTCAAAGTGCCTGAAAGTGTCCTATGTTCATATTCTTAGGTCTAATGTGGGTGCATGCCATGGATGGATACTCATTTAAGGCCATGAAAGAATTCTAATGAATTTTGATTTGGGCATTAAAAAATTCTCTCTTCTTAGTTTTCCTGATTACCTACCCAGGACTTGTAATTCTCTCTCTCTCTCTCTCTCTCTCTCTCTCTCTCTCTCTCTCTCTCTCTCTCTCTCTCTCTGTCTCTATTTCTCTCTCCTTTGCCTCTCTCTATTTCTGTTTATGTATCTCTATCTTTCTAATTCTTGCTGGAGCCTCGTTAGTCAGAGATTTTTTTAATAGAACTCCAGATCAGTTTCATTCAAACTTTCAAATACATTGGAATCACTTGAAGGACTTAACAAAACAAATAATCTAGCAAGTCTTCTATTGAGAGATCACCTAAGGCAAGGGGCTCATGAGAACAAGGCTGGACTTTGCAACAAAGTGAGACATTGTTTCAAGTAAAATGTAAGTAGATGTTTGGAGATGTGGTTTTGTTCTTCAGGTTATGGCAAACCTCTGCTCCAATGGGCCTGGCTTGCCTAAAACTGGACTTCTTGCAAGAAGCATCATGAACTCTTACATGGCCAGCTTGAGGACCACTGCTGATCACATTGAAATGTGGGACCCATGACATGGCTTCAGGATTGCCAACCAAGTCAGTGATGTGAGGGTACAGGGAAACCCCCTTTGCTACAGCAGCAGTTTTTGAAACAGCCAGGGACATTTCCAGTATGGCATTTGCACCAAATTTAGATTTATTTTCAGTGTTGTCCATCTCATTGTTCAGTTTATCCATCTTCTTTTGTTCCACAACATTCAGTATTTTCCTACCAAAAGCAGGTGCAATAGTCTTGTTGATATGCTTAACAACCGAGGAGACCACTTCCCAATTTTCTCTTGTTCCATAACAGTTTCTTTAAAGTTCTCTTTAGATTTAAAAATTCCTCATAAAATTCTCCAACAGTTCCTTTTTAAAAGTATGTAAAATTTCCTTCTAAAAGTTCTTTAAAAGTATCTGTTAGGAATAAAGAATAATGGGTTGGGTCTGAAGGTGGCAGGTGTACAAACCCATATTAGGACCTTGAGGATTGTGGTCCTGGAGTAGGAGATGGTCTGTGGGCTGATGTGTAAGCAGACACTCATAATGACGGTTTTATTGAGGGAATCATAAAATAAGGTAAAGAGACATAGAGACAGAGGATAGAAAGAAGAGGGAGACAAGAAATATCCCATCTGTTCCAGGGTTTACAGTGGGAAAGAGAGTTTAAGTGGGTAGGGATCTTTCTATTAAAGGGGCCTTTTGCATCTGCAAATGTAAACTAGGTAGTCCTGGAACCCTGTGCTGACCAGGGTACTGCCTGAGTGCCATCTGCCAGGTGGCAGAAGCCGGCCTGTATAATGCCTGAATCTTTATAGTGACTTTAATATTCTCTGTAAGTTCCTTTTAAAAGTTATCTCAAAAAAAGAAGTTATCTCAAAGGCCCTCTTAAAAGTCTCAAAAAATTCCTTTTAATGTCACATGTCTTCTAGTTTGTATATCCACAGGCACATTTAACAACTCTCTGAAAATAGGGTGTGAATATCTCTGAGAGCAAGGAAGGCTGATAGAACCTTGAGAAAAGCTATGCTTCACATCTCCTCCCTGGAGGTGACTTTCAAAACATCCTGGCAAACTTAAGTCTTGGGGGGGGACATGACTTGTAACACGTGTGGTTAACTGATTAAAAGCGACTTCTAGCATTATACCAAAGAGAATAACTAAGGCTAGGTAATGTGAGATTTGGAGGCTACAGCTCTTATCATTGATGCCCAGTGAAAAGGAATAACTTTCTCTAGAGCCTATTTGTATTCGGATGATAATTATTTAGCATTGTCTTTTTTGCTTAGGATTGTTTTGTGGTTCCCTATGAATTTTTAGGGCAGTTTTATTCTGTTTATATGAAGAATGAAGTGGGGATATTTTATTGAATTTTATTGACTTTGTGAATAGCTTCTGGTATAATGGTCATTTTCACAATGTTAATTCTACAAATGCATGTTCATGGATGTCTTTTTCAGTTTCTATTGTTTTTCTCTCTTTTTCTTGAGAGGATTAAAATTTTTACTGCAGAGGTCCTTCACTTCCTTGGTTAGGTATATTCCTGGAGACTTTATTTTCTTTGAGGCTATTGTGAATGAAAGTATGCCCATGATCTCCTTCTCTGCATGTTTGTTGTTAGTATGTAGAAAAGCTATGACTTGTGTGATTTTCTATATACTGCAGTATTGCTGAATTTATTTCTCATTTCTAGAAATTTTCTGGTAGAGTTTTTGGTATGTCTAATATAAAGAGTGGCTGTTTGAATAAGAATGGGATAGGCTCTTATATTTGAATTGGTAGTGTTGAGTGGGATTGGCTCTATTTGAAAATATTAGAAGGATTAGGATGTGAGCTGATTCTACATGAAGAAATACTTTGCTCAGCTTAGACCCAGGAGTGTGGGGGTGGTGATGTGCCTTGGTCCTACCTCAATTTGATTATGGGACATAGTTAGTTGACTTCCTAGGGAACACTTTACTTTCTCTGAGGATCAGGTATGGATAGGAGTAGAGGAGGGAGGGAAACTGGGATTGGGTTGTAAAATGTAGATTAATAAAAAAGAAGAAAGAAAAGGATGTGTGGTCCTGTTGGAAGAAATGTGACACTGGCTTTGAAGTTTCTAATACCCATCCCAAGCCCAGTGTCTCTCTTGACTTGCAGGTCAGGATTTAGCTCTCACCTTCTTTTCCAGATCCATGAGTGTCACCATGTTCCCCACCATGATGATTATAGACTAAACCTCTGAAAATATAAACAATCCCCTAATTGAATGTTTTCTTTTATAAGCTTCTCAGCAACAGAATACTGACTGGGTCATATATAGTATAATGTAATCTATAAAAAAGGATAATTTGAATTTTTCTTTTCACAATTTGTATCACGTTCATTTCATTCTCTTGCCTTATTGCTTCATTTAATTAGTATATTCACCACTATGATGAAAAAGATTGGGGATAGTGAACATCCCTGTTTCATTCCATACTTCAGTGGGATTCAAGCTCTTTACCATTTAGGATGATGTTGGCTATGGGTTTCATGATAATTTTTATAATTTGAGGTATGCCTATAGGGCTGGTCCTGGCAGAATCCAAGAAAGTGGCTGTGGCTTTTTTGGGTTTGGTGATGGTGGATATGGTGGTGATGGTGATGGTGAGGTGGTGGTCAGTTCAAGCCAGGGCATATGATGTGGGTCCTGCAGAAACCTAGATCTCTAATTTAATTCTTGAATTTTGTTTATTCTTTGGAAACTTCATATCCTCTATATGTCTGTGTGTCTGTCTGTTTATCTCTCTGTATTGTATTCATTTATACCTATCTATCATTTTCTTTTCATCCACCAACTCTTTCCACATCCTTCCCCCTTCTTACGTACACATATTGATGATCATTCTCAGTCTTAAAAAACTGGAACTAAAAACAAAATGAAAAATAGACATACTCTCTTTATTCTAACACAGATGACTGCTTTGTCAGGATGGCCATTTTCATATATATCTTTTTTAGTTTATGAGCATAGGGTCCTTTCTATCTACTATTGTCTAAATTTCTATCTTCAGTGTTTTAATGTTCATTATAAGATTTTAATTTTTTGTGCCTAGTTTGAATGATATTTTTCTCCACATTTTTTAAACCACACTTTCTTTCTAACTACTGATTTTTGTTTGTTAATTTTATGATCTTACTTACTTACTCTTAATTTTTTTGTTTGTAAATTTTATGATCTTTCATTGTGATAACATTATTTGATGTTCTGGAAATTTTCTGATGAGATGTTTGCTCTCTATTATATACCGAAAAATGTTATCTGAAAAGAAGGAGGCCTTAACTTTTTTCTTTCCTCTTTTATTCATTTTATCCAGCTATAGCTAAGACTTCAAACACTGTATGAATAGGAATGCACAAGAGAGGAAATAATTGCAATAAATTAGCAGGAGCTGAAGGGAAAAAAGAGAAAATCCTTAGGGGTGAATAAACATTGCATTGGATACAAGCATGAAATTGTTACTGGGCATAAAACATATTCAACAAACTCATAGAAGAACACAACCTAAAGTAAGGAATGTCAATGAAAGTACAAGAAAGTGGAGTCCCCTTGCCACATAATAATCGAAAACCCAAACATACAGAATAAAGAAAGGATATTGAGAGTAGCAAGGAAAGTGCCAAGTAACATCTAAAGGCAAACCTATCAGAATTACACATGACTTCTCCATGGTAATGTGAGAGCCAGAAAGTCATGGATAGATATTCTACCAACTCAAAGAGACCAGAGATGCCAGCCCAGACTACTATAACCAGCAAAGTTTTCAATCACTATAGATGGAGAAAACAAGACATTCCATTACAAAACCAGATGTACACAATACATATCCACTAATCTAGTCCTGCAGGAAGTTCTGGAAGGAAAGCTCCAACCCAAGGAAGTTAACTACACCCACAATAACACAGACAATAGATAATCCCACTTTACCAGCAGCCAAAAGAAAAGGAGGAGGAAATCCCCACATAATACCACCACCACAAACAACAAATCCAAAAAAAGAATGAACAATCATGGTCATTAATATTCCTAAGTATTAATGGTTTTGACTTGCCTATAAAAATTCACAGGATATGAATACAGTATCTTCTGCTGCATACAAGAAACACACCTCAATTTCAAAGATAGATGATACCTCGGAGTTAAAAGTTGGGAAAAGCTTTTCCAACCGAATAGGCATAAGACAGAAATGCCTGTAGCCATTTAAATTAGACTTTAAATTAAAATCAATCAAAAGAGCTGAAGGAGGTCATTTCATAGTCATCACAGGGGAAATCCATTAAGATGATGTCTCAATTCTGAGCATCTATGCCCTAAATACAAAGACATTCACATTTGGAAAAGAAACATTAGTAAAACTCAAATCACACACAAAACCCCAGATACTTATAGTAGGAGACATCAACACCCCATTCCTACCACTAGACAGAAGCTTAATAAAGAAACAAAGGAAATAATAGAAGTTAGACTCAATTGTTTTTAACAGTCACCTATAGAACATCCATACACAAAAGAATATACCTTCTTCTCAGTGCCACATGGAGTCTTCTCTAAAATCGAAAGTATACTCAGCAATATAGCAAACCAAAATATATACAAAAAAGGGGAAGAACCCCCTGTATCTTATCTGACCATCATACTTTAAAGTTAATATTCAGCAACACAAATTGAATGAACCCTACAAACTCATGGAAATTGAACAATGCACAATTACAACATTCCTGGGTCAAGGAAGAAATAAAGAATGAAATTAAAGACTTCCTAGAATTCAATGAGAATGAAGACACAGCATAATCAAACTTATGGGACCCTGGAAGCAGTGATAAGAGGAAAGTTCATAGCACTAAGTGACCACACAAAGAAACTGGAGAAGAGCCACACTAGAGAATTAACAGCACAGCTTAATTCTCTAGAACAGAAAGAATTAATCTCACCCTGGAGGATTAGGTGCCAGGAAATAATCAAATTGAGGGTTGATAACAATTTAGTAGACACTAGGAAAACAATACAACAATCAATGTAATGAAGACTTGATTCTTTGAGAAAATTATCAACATAGACAAATCTTTATGCAAACTTACCAAAAGGTAGAGAGTGAACATGCAAATTAACAAAATCAGAGATGAAATAGGTGACAAAACATTAGACACAGAAAATCCAGAGAATCATCAGGTCATACTTTGAAAACCTGTACTCCATGAAATTGGAAAATCTAAGTGAAATGGAGAATTTTCTGGACAGATATCACTTACCAAAACTAAATCAAGAGCAGATAAGTAATTTGAGTAGACCTATGTCGCCCGTGGAAACAGAAGAAATCATCAAAAGTCTCACAACCAAAAAAAAAATACCCACTGCCACATGGTTTCAGTACAGAATTCTACCAGAAATTTGAAGATCATCTAATACCAATTCTCCTAAATATATTAAACAACATAGAAGTGGCAGAGTCATTGCCAAAATTTTTAATGACGTTTCAAGGCACAACTAAGAAAGAGAACTACAGACCAATCTCCTTCATGAACATTGATGCAAAAATAGTCATTAAAATACTGACAAATGGAATTCATGAACACACCAGAAAAATCATTCAACATGATCAAGTAGCATTCATCCAAGAGACGTAGTGATGGTTCAACACCAAAAATCCATGAATGTAACCCACCATATAAATGAGCTGAGAAAGAAAAACCACATGATCATCTCACTAGATACTGAAATCCAACATCTCTTCATGATAAAGGTCTTGGAGAGATCGGGGATATGAGGAATATAATAAACATAATAAAAACAGATACAGCAAACCAACAGCCAACATAAAACTATATGGAGAGAATCTCAACATGATTCCTCTAAAATCAGGAACAAGACAAGGTTGCCCACTCTCTCCATTCATCTTTAATATTGTACTTGAAGTTCTTGCTAGAGCAATAAGACAACAAAAGGAGATTAAGAGGATACAAATTGGAAAGGACGAAGTGAAACTTTCACTATTTGAAGATGATATGATAGTTTACATAAGTCACCCAAAAGACTCTACCAGAGAACTCATACAGCTGTTCAACACCTTCAGCAATGTGGCAGGATACAAGGTTAACTCAAAAAAATCAGTAGCCCTACTATGTATAGACAATAAATAGACTGAGAAAGATATCAGAGAAACATCACCCTTTCTAATTGCCAGAAACAACATAAAATACCTAGGGTAATGCTAATGAAACAAGTGAACAACATGTATAACATGAGTTTTTATAGAAAGAAATTAAAGAAGATACCAGAAAATTGAAAGATCTTCCATGGTCTTGGAAAGGAAGGATCAATGTAGTAGAAATGGCAATCTTTTTTTTTTTTTGGTTTTACGAGACAGGGTTTCACTGTATTGTTTTGGAGGCTGTCGGTCCAGCCTGGCCTCGAACTCACAGAGATCCGCCTGCCTCTGCCTCCCGGGTGCTGGGATTAAAGGCGTGCGCCACCACCACCCGGCAGAAATGGCAATCTTACCAAAAGCAATCTACAGATTCATTGCAAATCCTATCAACATCCCAACACAATTCTTCACAGATCTTGAAGAACTATATGTAACTTTATATGGAAAAACAAAATACCCTGAACAGCCAAAACAACCATGTACAGTAAAGGAACTTATGGAGGCATCACCATCCCTGACTTCAACATCTATTACAGAGTTATAGTCCTGAAAGCAGCTTGGTATTGGCACAAAAAAAAGACAGGTCGTCCAATGGAATTGAATTGAAAACCCTGATGTGAATGCACATACCTATGAACACCTATTTTTGACAAAGAAGCTAAAATTATACATTGGAAAAAATAAAACATCTTCAACAAATGGTGCTGGCATAACTGGATGCTGGCCTGTAGAAAACTGCAGAAAGAACCGTATCTATCACCATGCACAAAACTTAAGTCCAAGTAGATCAAAGACCTCAACATAAATCCAGCCACACTGAACCACTTAGAAGAGAAATTAGGAGGTACCATCAAATGAATTGGTACAGGAAACCTCTTCCTGAACATAACACCAGTAGCCCAGACACTGAATTTGACAATTTATACATGGGAATCCCTGAAATTGAGAGGCTTCTGTAAGGTGAAAGACACAGTCCATAAGAGAAAAACAGCAGCCCACATAATGGGAAAACATCTTCAACAACCCACATGTGACAGAGGGTTGATTTCCAAAATATACAAAGAACTGAAGAAAGCTAGTCACCAAAACACCAAATAATCCGATTAAAAATGGAGTACAAAACTAAATAGGGAATTCTCATTAGAGAAATCTAAAAAGGCTGAAAAGACACTTAAGAAAGTGCTTAGTCATCAGGGATATTCTTTTCAAAAGAACTCTGAGATAGCATCTTTCTTCCTTCAGAATGGTTAAAATAAAAAACACACATGACAGTCTATGTTGGAGAGGCTGTGGAGAAAGGGGAACACTCCTTCTTTGCTGGTGGGAGTGCAAACCTGTGGAAATCAATATGGTGGCTTCTCAGGAAAATTGGAATCCGTCTACCTCAAGACCTAGCACTTTCACTCTTGACCCTATACCCAAAAGATGCACATTCATACAACAAGGCATCTGTTTAACTATGTTCATAGTAGCATTATTTGTAACAGACTGAACATGGAAGCAAACTAGATACTCCTCCTCTGAAGAATGGATAGAGAAAATGTTGCACATTTACAAAATGTAGTACTATTCAGTGGAAAAAACCAATGGAATCTTGAAATTCAAAGGCAAATGGATGGTACTAGAAGAAATCTTCCTGAGTTTGGTAACCCAGTCACAAAAGACAAACATAGTATGTACTCACTGATATATGGATATTAGACATAGAACAAAGGATTTTCAGTCTACAATTCATACCACCACAGTAGCTAGGAGACAAGGAGGACCCAAAAAGAGACATATACATGGTTCCCCAGAGAAGGGGAAAGGGACAAGATCTCCTGAGAAATTTGGCAGCATGGGGGTGCGTGAAGAATGAGTTAGCAGAAAGAGTAGGGTAGAAAAGGAGGGGAGAGGATATAAGGAAGCAGCAAGTTTGCGTTGGGTGAAGACTAGTGTAGAGCAAGATAAGCAATACCATAATAGAGGGAATCATAAGTTTATAGAGAGATCTGGTGCTAGGGAAATCTCCAGAAATTTACAAGGATGTCAAAACCAACAATCTAAGCAAAAGTCGAGAGGCTACCTTAAATACCCTTCCCCAATAATGGGATTGATGACTACCTTATATGCCATCTTAGAGTCTACATCCAGTAGTTGATGAAAACAGAGACAGACAGATACCCTATGCTAAACACTGAACTGAACTTCTGGAACCCAGTTTCAGAGAGGGAGGAGTGATGTTCAAAAAGGTGAAGAATGGGCTGGTGAAACCCACAGAAATATGTGACCTGAACAAGGGGAAGCTCATGGACCCCAGACTCTTTGCTGGAAAGCCAGTACGCAACTGATGCAGACACCCTGCACATGGGTCTCAGGTAGGACACCTGGGCATTCTATGGGGACTCTTGTAGTGGATCAGTATTTATCCCTATCTTATGAATAGACTTCCAGAGCCCATTCCACATAGAGGGAATACTCTCTCTCCCTAGACACATGGGGGAGGGCCTAGGCCCTGCTCCAAATGATGTGACACACTTTAAAATTGCCCATGGAATGCCTTACCCTCTCTGGGGAGCTTTAGGCTTAGGATGGGATTGGGGACAGTGGGGGTCATGTGAGGAGGGGATGGGGAGGGAACTGGGATTTACATGTAAAACAAGCTTGTTTCTAATTTAAATTTTAAAAACATAAGAATAAAACACAGAACCAGAAAAAAGAAAACTTTGCAACGTGGGACTTTACTGGAGGAAGTCAGTCAATGATGGCTGCTCTCAGATCCTTCCTGACCACATTGATATAAATCAATCTGCTCTAGCATCATCTGCTATGATGCACTGAAATTTCTGAAACTGAGCAAGATAAATCTGTCCTCATTTTAAAAAACTGGTTTTTAAGCTAAGTATTTTGCATATAGGGTTCCTTAATTGTTCAAATAGAATTTTAAATTTCCCTGTTCTTATTCTTCTTTGGTATTAGTAAATTGTATCTTTGTAAATAAAGCCTTGGGAGCATTAGTATACTTATAAAGGGAGTTTTGAGTCCAAAAATGTTAGGAAACAACCGATTTAAAGTTGCATTATAAAACATTTTCAATTTTGGCTATAAGAAATGAGGGGGAATGTCTGATATCTGAAAATCCTGAAGTTAGATTGGAGTGGTTGACCATATGTTATTTACTACTTACTGGTCTTAATGATAAGTGGCCTTGCAAGATGTGAATCCTTAAGTGCAGAGGAGGAGATTGTGGAAGTCCCATCGATCACGGGATTTTCTTTTCCCTGGGGAATATCTTTGGGTCAATTATCTTAGTTACTGCTTGTTAAAACTAGCAAAATATTCATTAAAGACTACAAGTTTCACAGTTCCATGTTCTTTTATACAGACCCTAATGATGTTTTATAATCTTTGTCTCCAGCAGCAAAAAAGTACCTTTTGTATAAGGCAAATTTTTATGTACATGAGTTGGATCCTTGTGTTTTAGCACTTCTTTTCTCCACAGTGTGTTTTATTGTCCATTTTCCTGGCCTATGTATGAGAGACCATCACAAGTCTTCAGAGCTTATCAACAAGGTGATTTTATGCAGTCAGGGTACGGATAGGTCTGAATATTGGAACAGTGGCTGTGAACTATCTTTAGGAAATAAAAAAATAATATAAAAAAGGAAACTGGCTTAAATGGGATGGAAATGGGGGTTGAGACAGGGATGGGTGGACAAGGGAATAGAGGAAAGGAGTATTAACACTGAAATTATTTTGAAATAGTTACTTGGAAACTGACTACTGTAGAGCTTGTTAAAACACATACAAATCACATATAAAATGTTTAAATAGATTGTGTCTTTAATGGGGCAACAATGTCTCTACTACTCATGACACTTTAATGAATAGAAATCAAGACAAAGCAAGCAAGCAAACAAGCAAGCAAGCAAACAAACAAACAAACAAAAACAAAATAAATCCGATGCCAGGAATGGGTTAAGCCCTTTGGAGTGAGAAGGTTCACAAATCCTCAAATATTATAGGCTATTAACATTGACAGTGCTCTTGGTTACTGCCCAGAATTTGATGGAAATCCCCTGTGACTGAGGACATCACTTACTATAATAGAACATACCTACTTGCTAATTTTCATAACAATGCAATGCACACTGCCAGAGGAGAAATATAGTCACCAATTTGGTTGTTTGAATGAGAATGCCCCCCATTGGCTTATATTTTGTATGCTTAATAGCAAAGAATGAAACTGTTTGGTAAGGATTAGGAGGTGTAGCCTTGTTGTGTACCTTTCCCTCTCCATCATCCCCTTCATCCCTCCATCTCTCTTCCCTCCATTTATCTTCCTCTTATTCCCTCCCTTTCTCTCTTCCTTTCTCCCTTCTTCTTGTCTCTTTTGCTTAATAACCAAAACCCAACTGTGTTTTTATGGTGCTTTTGGTTTCCTTTTTTAAAAGTCCCCTCTTGCCGGGCAGTGGTGGCACACACCTTTAATCCCAGCACTTGGGAGGCAGAGGCAGGCAGAACTCTGTGAGATGGAGACCAGCCTGGTCAACCAAGCTACACACAGTAAATTGAAATAAATATTTTAAACAGGGAATTCCAAGTAACTAGCTTTGCATCAGTCTTTTCTTTGCTTCCAGAATGACTATACTTAATGAGGATTCATGAGTATTGAGCCAAGAAAGGAATGGAGAGAATAAAACATTGTGGAAAGGAAGATGAGTTCACGATTAATTCTGGAGCCTTGTTAGTCATAGCTTTTTCAACAGAAACCCAGAGAAGTGACTTTCAAATTTAGAATGTGTTGGAATCACTTGAAAGACATAGTGAAATACAAACACCTAGCAAGTCCTCTGTTGAGAGCTCACCTATAGCAGGGGCATCATGAGAACAAGGCTGGACTGGGCAACAGAGTGAGACATTGTGTAAGCTAAAAAGTAAGAAGATTGGAGATGTGACTCTGCTCCTCAGGTTGTGGGAAACCTCTGCTCCAATGAATACTGCTTCCCAGAACCAGGACACCCTGCAGGCAAGATCATGCACTCTTGCATTAGCAACTCATTATCAGCATGAGATCCACTGTTGATCTCATTGAAATGTGGGACCCATGGGATGACTTAAGGTTTGTTATAGAAGTCAGTCCTGCCTGGGTACAGGCAAACTCCCATTTCCATAACACCAGCTTTTTAGACAGCCAGGGACACTTACATTAGGGCATTTACACCAAATTTAGATTTATTGTCAGTGCTGTCCATGTGAATGATCTGTTTTTCCATCTTCTCTTGTACCACAACATTCAGTTTCTTTCTGCCCAGAGGAGGTCCAATAGTCTTATTGATGTGTTCAAGAATCTAGGAGACACCCTTCCCCAGTAGCAGGCATAATCATTGTCAAGGAGGTCTTGGGCCTTATGAGGCCCAGTTGAGGAACCACTGGCACAGCAGTGTGGAAGAGACATTTTGAGGTGCAGAGATCAACGTCAAGGGTGGGATACCCCGAGATCAACAATCACTTTGGCATGAATCTTGAAAATAGACATGGTGCATTTTTGGCCTTTGGATTGCAACATAAGAAACAGGTTTCTGCAGACATAGAAGAAAGCATTGTACATATTAATAATAATAAAAAGAATTACTAATGGGAGTCCAAACAGAAATACAATAGGAAATGAACAATTTAGTATGTCTATAATAACCTCAAAGCTAACCTCTTGAGAACATTCAACTTCTCTTCTGCTTCATCCATTAACCCAGGAATTCCTTAGAGACAGCAATATTGGGGACCAGTATGAGTCTTCACCAGTTCTGTGCAGTGAGTTTCTAAGGTTACTTAATTTTAATTAGTCAGCAGGTCCCTCTGGGTCATCAGCTTGATCTCTGTAATTCAGGACAGTATAACCCTGTTTGCTCGTCCTACAATGTTCTTGCATTAGGAAGCTCCTGTTATTATATTCATTTCATGATTCAAGAGTGAAGTTGAGTCATCACAGTCAACAAGCAAGGGAGTTTCATCATATCCACGACACTTCATCATGACCACACAGGCCCACAATTTATTCATGTAAGTTCTGAGGAAATTAGTACAAGCCTACAAGAATGATCATTTCTTCATAATAACTATGGTAATTTGTGTTGCATTATTATATAATAACTGCAATAAATATTTGAGCCTATGCACTTGAATTTTCTGTTCTTAGTGTGATGGTAGTCCACAGTTCTCATGGACTTATCCCCAGTGACTCTTTCCCATACCCCTATAACCAATGGGAGCAGAAAATATGTCCAACTATGTTATTACATAATCAATGTAAAGTACTGTGGCCATGCTGGTAAGGGTGATTCAGTAAGTATACATTTGGAGAAAGATATGATGTGTGTATGACTATTGTCTTCCCTGTGTAGAAGATCTGAGCTCTAAATTTTAAGGCTCTTATTTCATCTGAATAAATTTTCCAAATTCCAAAATTATAATCCTTCTCTAAAATTTTTACGTATAGAATGTATAGAATCTGCTGTGTGAATTGTGGGTTATATAATCAAGGCGCATTTGGAGCAGTTTGAAAATATTGAAACATCAATTCAACTCAGGTTTTTCTAGTTTCCTAGATCCATATTTGTCCTCACCCTTTGAAGTGCCTGATTTAGAGATCTATTCAGACTACTTTGTATTTTCAGTTATTTATGTTTTTGTCAGCATCCTCCATAACTCTGAGGCTCAGCCATTATATTTTCAATGAGAAAATGAAGTCAGGTCCCCGTAATATCTGCAGTTTGGAAACATGAGCACTTAAAAAGATTTGTGTTGCTAAGACCTTTGTATGTCTCCTTAAAACTGTATGATTAATAATCCATGAAAATATACATATATCAATGAATGGACACAGAATCTATGAATGTGAAGTAGAGTGGAATGAGCTATATAGGGGGTTAGACAAGGTGAAATGAGCAGAAGAAATGTTACTACATTATTATTAGAAATATAAAATTAATCAAATATAAAGTAAAACCAAACTAAACCAAAACACTTCAGAAACAAAGAATGACACAGTTGTTTTGAATTATTTTTCTCTACTATTTATGTGATTGGGACATGTTATTATTAATTCTGAGACACATTAACTATCATATAACCAAGTTTTAACTAAATTTTTGTAGTTTACTCCTTATATGTGATTTCTTTGTATATTGATATCTCTTATTACCACTAACTTTCAGTTTTAGTCTAATAGGATCAAAAGAATAATTGTCACAGATGTGAAATGATCAATACATATTTTAAAGATTAATTTGCCCATTTGTCCCCTCAAAACACTGACTTTTGTGTATTTGGTTGCCTGTTAAGGAATGTGACCTAGAAATGGATCCAGATAATGTTTTTGGTGTTTGATTTCATGCCACTGACTGGGTCATCTGTGGTATTTAAGAGCTGTATTATCATAATATCCAAAAGTAATTGTACATATTCTCACCTGAATATAAAAGAATGTAGAGGCATAAAAAGAAATGCAAATTTCTTGTGTGAAGACTCACATCAGGGTTTCACATAATTCTATTGTCCAGAGTCCATTGGAAATACTTCCCAATGATCTCATTTTCTATAGTTACAGGATTTAAAATTTAGACAAATAAATACGATGCAAATTTTTTTAATTTTGCAAATGGAGACTAGTTGTTATCCTTGGTTTGTATGAGCATGTGTCAATGGAAAAAACATAAATGTTCTCTCAATTCACTGATTCCAAGTCACAGCCACTGTCTTCACTATTGAATACGAACAGAAATATATTCTACGTATGAGTGCATCTCATATTACAGTATATTGAAAGAAGTATACATAGATAGATTTCACAATTTTTGATGGCATATATTATGAGGATGTCTTTAATGGGATTCTCAGTTTTCAGGTTTTCCTACATAAATATGGAACTTAAAAACTAATGCTTGTCTATCCATGAGTCAGTGATCCAGCTAATCCCTGTGCAGATGATATGGGAAGTTCACAGACAGACTTAGGACCGCACTGCAATTCAGTAAATTCATTTTAGGGACAGCATGTGTTGTAGTACATACTAGTGAATGACTATCAAGAATTCATTAGGTTAATTTAAAATTGTTCTTTACATGTATTTCAATAGGTATTTATATAGAAATATCACTGGAAAAATATGCTCCCTGAATTCCTATTAGCCATTGAGAGAGATGAAGTAGACAATAAAATCATGGAGAACCACTACGAAGACAAAGTTCATCACCATAATTCAAATTTCTGCAATGTATTGCATCTGACATACATAATATAAAATGCTTATTAATAAGTCATGATGAGTTTCTGTTATTAGTATCATTATGTAGATAATATTATTTGAATGCATTCTAAATGTCAGAAAGTATTGTAAGCCAGTGGATACTATCCCAGGCTGAATTCATGATAATCCTCTGTTTCCAATGTACATATTCTAATTAAACTTTCTAATGAAGATCAAGATCTTATTTATCTTTTTCCACTTTATAAATTTTATTTTAGAAACAATCTTATTTTACATATCAATCCTCCCATTCCTTCACCCTTCCATCCTCCCTTGCCCCCCCAAGAGAGCCACCCAACCCAACCTTACCCAATTCCAAAGACTAGTGAAATACACACGGGGGGCCATGGAAGTCTATTATATCATTTGTGGGAGGTCCTATGCCCCCTTTCATGTCTGGACTTATATTGTATGCCTCCATAGGGAATGAACTTTTCCTTTTACATAAAAAAAAATCTCCATTTGCCCATATTTTTGCATCTCTAATATTATTTGCATTTTAAATATTTACAATTTAAGCAATTCAATGTGCTCTCACATAGAAGTAAATCTGAAATTTCCTCTGAAGCTAAAGTAAGAACATTGGCATTCATACAACAGGCCTGTCTCTCAAGTAAATCACTTTACTATTTTAGGAGGAAGAGAATGAAACTAGGCCCCAGGTCAGCTGGTTGCACTTCAGAAAATCAATAACATTTTCATCATATGAAAATCATGTTTTTATTATTATTTTTTATTTTTAAATTTAAATTTAAATTAGAAACAAGGTTGCTTCACATGTCAATGCCAGGTCCTTCTCCCTTTCCCTCCCCTCCTCCCACGTTCTCCCACCAATGGCCCCAATAAAATTTCATTTCCCCAGGGAGGATGAGGCCCTCCATGGGATGCCCATAATCTGTCATTTCATCCAGGGCAGGGCCTAGACCCTCCCCGAAGTGTCCAGGGTTACAGTGCATCTCTAATTGTGGGATGGGCATCCAAAGTACATTTGTATGCCAGGGATAAACACTGATCTACTACCCAAGGCCCAATTGATTGTCTAGGCCCACATTCAGGGGTTCTTGATAAGTCCCATGGAGGATTCCCAGTCATCAGTCTGGGTGGGATTCCAGAGCTAATTCTTGTCAGGTCAGCTGTTTCTGGGGGTTAAAGCAGCCCAGTCTTAACCACTTGGCTCATCAGTCCTCCCTCTTTGTCAATGGGTTCCTTGAGTTCAGCTCAGTGTTTAGCTGTGGCAGTATGCCTCAGTTTCCATCAGCCATTAAAAGAAGGTTTTGTTTCCCAGATTCTCTGGCCATGGGATTGTAGGCTGGCATTCTCCAGATCTATGTCTAAAATCCATATATGAGAGAGTACATGCCATGTTTCTCTTTTTGTGACTGGGTTACCTCACTCAGGATGTTTTCTTCTAGTGCCATCCATTAGCCTGCAAATTTTAGGATTTCATTGTTTTTTTCTGCTGAATATTACTCCATTGTGTAAATGTACCACATTTTCTCTATCCACTCTTCTGTTGAGGGGCATCTAGGTTGTTTCCAAGTTCTGGCTTTTACGAATAATGCTGCTATGAGCATAGTTCAACAGACATCCTTATTGTATGAATGTGCGTCTTTTGGATATGTGCCAAATAGTGGAATTGCTGAATCTTTGGTAGGCTTATTCCCATTTATCTGAGGAATCTCCATACTGATTTCCAAAGTGGCTGTATGAGTTGGCACTCCCAATAGCAGTGGAGGAATATTTGCCTTTCTCCACAACCTCTCCATCATAAACTGCCATTGGAGTTTTCGATTTTATCCATTCTGGAAGGAGTAACATGGTATCTCAGAGTTGTTTTGATTTGCGTTTCCCTGATGTCTACGGATGATGAGCAATTTTTTCAGTGCCTCTCAGCCATTTTAGACTCACCTATTGAGAATTCTCTATGTAGTTCTGTAACCCACTTTATAATTGGATCCTTTGGAGCAAGAGCCTTGCTTCTTGATTTTGTTGTAAATTTTGGAGATAAGCCCTCGGTCAGATGTGGGGTTAGTGAATACCATTTCCCTTTCTGTGGGCTGCCTTTTTGTCTTGCTGACTGTGTTTTTGTACCTGTTGAGGTTTGATATGTTCCCAAGTATGTGGTCGATTTTTAAGAAGGTTCCATGTGGTGCTGAGAAAAAGGTATATTCTTTTTTATTTGGACAAAATATTCTATAGATGTCTGTTAATCCCAATTGCGTCATAACTTTTATAGCCCCATTAGTTCTTTTATAAGTTTCTGTCTGGTATTACTGTCTAGTGGTGAGAGTGGGGTTTAGACGTCTCCCACTATAAATGTGTGGGGCTTTAAATGTGATTTGAGTTTTAGTAATGTTTCTTCTACAAACGTAAATGCCTTTGTATTTGGGGCACGGATACTCAGAATTGAAATTTCATCTTGGTGGATTTCTCATGTGATGGTATATCTTGTTTGATTGATTTTATTTGAAAGTCTATACTGTTAGATATTAGGATTGCTACACCCATTTGGTTGGGTGCCTTTCATTGGAAAATATTTTCCCAACTTGAAACTTTGAGGTAATTTCTGTCTTTGAGGCTCAGGTATGTTTCTTGTATGTAGCAGAAAGATGGGTTCTGTCTTTGAGTCCATTCTGTTAGCCTGTGTGTTTTTATGGGAGAGTGATGACCATTAATATTGAGGGATATTAATATCCATTGATTGCTCATTCTCTTTGAATTGGAATGGTTGTTATTGGTGGAATTATGTGTGGAATTACACCCCTTTTTTCTTTTGGCTGTTAGTAAGTTGAAATTATCTAATGCCTATGTTTTTCTGGTTGTAGTTAACTTTCTTGGCTTGGAGTTTTCCTTCCAGAACTTTCTGTAGGCCTGGGTTAGTGGATATGTATTGCTTGAGTCTAGTTTTGTCATGGAATATCTTGTTTTCTCCATCTATAGTGATTGAAAGATTTGCTGGGTATAGTAGTCTGGGGTGGCATCCGTGGACTCTTCGTGTTGGTAGAATACCTATCCAGGACTTTCTGGATTTCAGAGTTTCCCTGGAGAAGTCAGGTGTAATTCTGATAGGTTTACCTGTATATGGTACTTGGTCTTTTTCCTTAGCTGCTCTTAATATTCTTTGTTTATTCTGTGTATTTGTGGTCTTAATTGCTATTTGGCAAGGGGACTTTTTTGTGGTCCACTATTTTTGGTGTTCTGTAAACTTTCTTTTACTTTCATTGGCATGTATTTCTTTAGGTTGTGAAAGTTTTCTTCTATGACTTTGTTGAATATATTTTCTGCCCCCCTTTTTATCTTTTTTTAAATTTTATTATTTATTTTTAAATTTAAATTAGAAACAAGTTTTCCTCACAAGTCAGTTCTGGGTCCCTTTCTTCTCCTTTTATGTGGTTTTCTTCACCTTCTTCTATACCTATTATTCTTAGGTTTCATCTTTTCATGGTGTCCCAAGTTTACTGGATGTTTTGTGTTATGGATTTGTTGGACTTAAGATTTTCTTTGGTCAATGAATCAATTTCTCCCAGTGTATCTTCAACACCTGAGATTCTCTCTTCCATCTTTTGTATTCTGTTGGTTATGCTTGCATCTATAGTACCTGCCTGTTTGCCCAGATTTTCTATTTCCAGCCTTCCTTCAGATTATGTATTTTATTGTCTGTATTTCAGTTTTCCACCATTGCACTATTTGAATTTTTCTTGCAATTTTTGCTTTGTCTTTTCTTCCATTTGTTGCACTTTAAAAATTATTGGTTTGCTTTTTCTTCCATTTCTTTCAGGGATTTTCCTATATCCTCCTTTAGGCCTCTATCATTTTCATGAAGTTGTTTATATGGTCATTCTCTTCTGCTTCCTTTGCATTGGAATTTTGGAGTCTTACTGTTGTGTAGTATCTAGAATATGGCAGTGTCATACTTGTTTTTGTTGTTGTTGTTGTTTTTGCTGAGTTTTTGAATTGTCTCTTTCCCATCTCTTCTTCTGGTGTGTGCAGAAAGAGCCCCTTACTGGCCTTCTGGCTAGGGAACTAGAGGTCCCTTTCCATGGGTGCAAGCAAGTCCAATACTCTGATAGTTCTCCTCTTCCTGGTCCCTAGCCCTGGTCCCATGTGTGGAGAAGAATACTGGGAATCTGCGGTTGGTAGGCTCCCACTGGTGGTCTGCAGGCACTGGTACCCTGGTCCTGTTAGTATAACAGAAGCCCAGGAATCTGTGATGTGTGGCTCCTGTTGGGAGGAGAGGCTCTGTATCAGTCCCCTGGCAGTCCCCATGCACTGGAAGGTAGGCCTGTTTACAGGGCCTGGTTTAAATGGTTCTGTTTGTGGAAAAGGAAACCAGGAATCTGGGGTGCTTGGCTCCTGGTCCCCTGGTACCGTTAGTGGAAGAGAAGGCCAGGCATCTGGTATGCATGGATCCCACTGGGAAGGGAGGCTCTGTAGCAGCCCCCAGGCACTGGAAGTCAGTCTTTTTATACCAGATATTTTACTGATATTATTGGAATTGATCTCCACAAATTAGCTTTGGTGCATAAAATTTCCACCCTATTTATTGGTATTTCATTATGTTTCACATCACTGGACAACACAACAGATGTGGACAGAAATATTTTGTAAGGATGTCAATTTAACTAAAATCTATTTAGAAAATTTGAATTACACTAAAATAAGTAAGGAATATATAAACAAATGGTTTTAAAATTATAAGTAATAATTAACAAAAATTAAATTCCCCACAATGAAGAATTCTTTTTTCATTCGAAGAATAAAAAGAAACTATAGAAGATACTGTAGTCTGAAAAAAATTTTCTTTGTAGGAGTCATAAATTGTTATTTAGAGACTTGGACTTCACACTGTGAGATATATTTCAAGACAAATAAATTTGCTCCATGTTACTACAATAAGAAAAATCATACTTAAATGCTTCAAGTTTTCATTTTATTTGATTAGCAGTTTATGTGAAGTGAAACTTCTACAAAATACCTATTTTGTTTTAAAGGTATTTGATTTATTTTACTATGACTACAGGACAGCTGATTCCAGTAACTCTAGCCTCATTTTCTAGATTAATGCATTAAACATGGATCTCATAAGAGGTAACACTTGGGAAGAGAACAAAATATGGAGCAAGTATTAATGATGACAAAATAAACTTGAGAAAATCATATATTTTTGTACTTACATGATTCAAATTCTAAAGAGGTCTACATGCATTCTGTTATCATTGTTAACAACATTCTTGGTTTTCCCTCAAAAGGTGTTCAAGAAATAAAAGCCTGCAAAATGCAACAACTATACCAGAATTCCATTTCATTCAACTCTCAGAGGATCCAGATATACAGACTGTTCTCTTTGGCCTATTCTTGTCCATGTACATCTTGGCCCTGTTTGGAAATCTGCTCTTCATCTTGACGGTAATCTCTGACTGCCATCTCCACACACCCATGTACTGCTTCCTCTCCAACCTGTCCATGGTTGATATTGGTTTCATCTCCACTACTGTTCCAAGAGTGATTGTGGACATCCAAACTAACTGCCCGGCCATCTCCTATGTGGGCTGCCTGACACAGATGTCATTGTTTGTAATTTTTGGATGTATGGATGACATGCTTCTGGCTGTGATGACATATGACAGGTTTGTGGCCATCTGCCACCCTTTGTATTATCAGGTCATTATGAATATCAGTCACTGCAGTGTCTTACTTCTAGGGTCTTTTATCCTTAGCCTGGTGGAATTACTGTTGCACTATGTGGCAGTAATAACATTTTCCAACTGTGAGGATTATAATGAAATTTCTAACTTCTTCTGTGGTTCTTCTGAAGTCCTCAAACTTGCCTGTTTTGATACTGTCATCAGTAACATAGTCAGATACTGTATAGGTACCATCTTTGGGTTACTTCCTATATTAGGAATCATTTTCTCTTACTTTAAAATAGTTTCCTCCATCATGAGGTCATCATCATCAAGTGGGAATCACAAAATCTTTTCCACCTGTGGATCTCATTTGTCCATTGTTTGTATGTTTTATGGAACCGCACTAGGAGTATACTTCAGCTCTTCTCTATCACTTTCCCCAAGAAGTAATGCAGTGGCCTCAGTGATGTACACTGTGGTCACACCTATGTTGAATCCCTTCATCTACAGCCTCAGGAACAAGCATGTTAAAACTGCCTTAAGGAAGTTTCTTAGCAGAGCATTCTAATCATTGACAATCTTTATAAATTCACATTTTATGTCTGTTTATTAAATATACAGGTAAATCCCAGTTAATGTCTCAAGACATTATCATGAGATGATATTTCACAATTTTGGATGATGAAGTGATGTTTATTGAGGTTGCACATATGGTGATGGGGAGTTTAGAAATGCACAAATATTTGTAGTTGGAGAGATGAAACTTCTTGGGACGATAGATGCACATTGCTGAACAACCCCTTACAATATGAGTGTAATCAACATCTTAAATGTATCACAGGAGCCAATTTCAAGGAGCAGTTCTTCTGAACTCTGTTTTAGAAATGGCTGAATCCCTGACTTGTCACCCAGACTATCTGAACAGGATTTGCACAAGGAACACGTGAATAGACATGCTAATGTGGAAGGGGAAAGCTTAGTAGGTCTCATCCTTAGACAAAGATGGATTTTAGCCTATAAAGAATTTTTGTTGATTTAATAAGTTGTAATATGTTATATTTGCTGTGTAGTTTCTTCAGATGAATCAATTTCTTAAATTTATTTTTTTTAATTTAACTTTTGCATTCCAACCAAAGTTCTCATTCCTAACTCTCCTCCTCCTCTTTCCTTTCTACAAGCCTGCCCCAGATCCATTCCCAACAGATAAGGGCTCCTATGTGGAGTCATAAAAGATGGACACATTATGTTGG
The DNA here is from genome assembly GCF_017639785.1 of Mesocricetus auratus. Lineage (NCBI taxonomy): Eukaryota > Metazoa > Chordata > Mammalia > Rodentia > Cricetidae > Mesocricetus > Mesocricetus auratus. Next base: position 1,118,763 of record NW_024429235.1, on the reverse strand, counting down.
AGCAGGACCACCCCCTCAACACTGTGTTAAGGCTAAGTGTGACATACCCTCACAGGTAACAGGCTTCAACAAGCTATTCATGCACCAGGGATAGATCCTCATCCTACTGCCAGGGGTGCCTGAGATGGACCAAGCTACGCAATTGTCTCCAACACAAGAAAGTCCTAGTTTAATTCAAGAGATACTCCACTGCTGTCTGTCTAGAGTTTATGCATTTCCATGAGATTAGTTCAGCTGTCTCTGTAGATTTCTCCGTAGTGATCTTGACATCCCTGTATTCTTTTCATGTATTCCTGAAAGAGATACTGTGATAGAGAGAAAGCTACTATATGTTTAGGGAGAAACCCGATGCTAGGTAAATCCCAAAGAATCCACAAGGATGGCTCTAGTTAAGATTCATAGCACAAGTGGTGAAGGGCCTCAAACTTGCCTTCCCTGTAATAAGATTGGTGAATACCCGATGGAACCAGATGCATAAATCCTCAACCAACCACCAGGCTGAACTCTGGGAATCCAATCAAGTAAGGAATTTTGAAAGCAGGAGAAATATCATTAGTTAGAGAAAAAGGCAATGAATCCAAAGAGAGCAAGGGTGGGTACATAGGAATTAGCAAAAGAGGGAGGTGAGAGGTGCTGGATGTAAAGCATAATCTCATTTTAAAAATATTAAGCAAAATCAATTAAATTTTTAACAATACCCATAGAAGGGTGGCACGTATCACCTCCAGATAATATGTGGGATACATGGGTTTGCTTATGATATACTTAAGAATCTTACTTGATTATTTTTTTATAAATTAAGTTTTGATGTGAGCTGTCAAAGTAATTAGCCAGGTATCTGGAGTGAGAGAATTAAAGTAAATGGATAAGATTTGATATTAATTAAAATCCACTAATGATGCATGAGATTGCTGGAGTTCAAAATGGTCTTGTCCTTAGTTCTTTTGTTTACAGTGTCCACGAAACTGCAACAAGTTACAGTAGAATATGGATCAAAAGAAGAATATAAGATTGATTCCATGTGACATATTTAAGGGGAATTGATAAAACTGTAACATTAACATAAACTTTAACAAGTCAAAATTATTTTTTAATAATTTAATATTTTATATTTCTAGAAGATTCATCATTCCATAATGGCAGATTTGTGTTTAATGGTCCCAATTACTATGTAAGTTTTAATAAATATTTTTAATAAAAGCACATTTTTCATATCCTCTGCCAGTTTTGAATTGTATACAAAAAGAAATCTTCAATAACATACACACAATTTAAGATAATATTGTTTAAAACACAAACATAGACTCTCAAAAAACATGACTTACCTATAATAGGAAAGCTATTTTGGAAAATGGAACACAATGACTTTGTCATCATGAACTTTTAATTTTAATGGAACATTTAGACAATAATTTCCCTTGATATCTTATGGGGTTTTAGTTAGTCTAAGCAGAGGGGAACTGTATTATATCCTAGCAAAATAGTAGGGGAAACATAGATGCTTCCTACTTTTCTTTGACTAAAAGTAATGTTTCTTCAATGGGGAAGAATTTATTTTGAGTGGTTTTTTGAGTGGTTGTATTTCACCATGATCCTGGTCTCCTTTTACATAATGTGATTTTCTTTTAAATACTGTGACACTGAATGTCAATAACTAGGTTTGCCTAGAAACTTAAGAAATTAAACAGCAAAGAGACACTCTGCTCCTACCTGCAGTGCAACAGGAAGATAGATAGGCCTCTTATAGGCTCCCTCAGGACCACATCCATTTGTCTCAGCTTCAGTCTCCAAAAACATTTCCTGGAAATTCACTAGCTACACATTGGAGGGAATAAACTGGGTATCTTCACTCCTACCATTGTCCTTCATTTACAATATACCATCCCATTTCCCAACCCAGACTACATGTTGTGGCCTCTGTTCCCAGTGGGCCTACATTGCTAAGGATCTAGGGTGATCCTTTTGGCATACCCTGCTTTCTTACTATCTACTTGTGGACCACTGCAAATTCCCCCTTATGCCCTACAAGTAATACTAATTTTCAGCCCCCAATACCTAATATCACATTGTACCCAGTACCCCCAGTGGCCACATATGCATCTCAGAAGCATTTCCTGCCAGGCAGCCCATAACCACCACAATCTACAAAGAATCACTGACAGAAAATAAAACCAAGGAACAAATCACTCACCAACAAAGATAAGACCAAATATTAACATCCATAAAACAACATACCTATACACTAGTCTAAATACATAATCAATGACAGCCAGAAAATATACCCTCTCTATTACATAGCAAAGCAAGACAATAGACCCTGAGTAATGCAATAAAGCTGAAGCACAATACAATTACTTCAAAATAGCATTTATATACTCTTGAGGTGCTTAAAGATCATACCAATAAATGCATTTATGGTGTATAAAAATTAAACAGTGAAATAAAATAAACAGTTCAGGACATGAAAATGGAAAAATATTGATAAAGAAAACCTAAACTTGGGTCATATATGAAATGAAAATATTGGGAACTAGAAAGAACTGCAGGCATAAAGTTCACCAAATAATACAAGAGATGGAAGAGAAAATGTCAGACATTGAAGACATGATAGGAAAAAAGGGATGCCCCAGGCGAATAAATTGTTAAATAAAAAAGACAAGAAAAACATACAGGAAATCTGGGACACTGTGAAAATACCTAATGTAGGAATAATAGAAAGAGAGAAAAGATAAGAAACCCAGGTCAAGGGCATAGAAAAGATTTTCAACAAAACCATAGGAAAACATGTTCCAAACAAAAAGGAGGTTGTAGGGTCTCTGAATTGTTTGTCAGGTGATATCCACAGGTGCATCCTGTTTTCTTGTCCTGGCTTACTGCCCCTGCATGCCCCACTGACATCAACATCTAGCATGAGTAAAATATGCTCTCTTACACCTGGGGTTTTTCAACTGTGCTGTAAGCCTATATATAAGACTGTTCCCTCCTACAAGAGAAAGACCTCTTAGCACTTGCAATAAAGACACACACACATACACTCTCTCCAGGCAATAAAGGCAACACATGCATTCTCTTAATACAAACAGCTGGACGTCTTGTCTTTCTTTTCCTGATACCTTCGACTTGCTTGTAGAGATGCGTCGCACCTGCTGTGCGGCCTGCATCCGAGAATGTAGCGAGGTGGTCGGGATAGATGACACAGAGACCGGTCGGTTGCTTTAAGAAAACTTTATGCTTCCCAAGTCAGCTTAGGAGGAGACCCCAGTCTGCTTAGGAGAGCTCTCAGGAGAAGACTCAGGAGAAGTCTCAGGAGAAGTCTCTCTAAGAAAAAGGAGCTTCCCTTTTTAAGGACTTCTGCCATTCATCTACATACCATTCTTTCCTCCTGGCTGGTGGTCTAATCTCCGGCCCCAGAATCGGGGAGACACCACAGGGAAACAGGAAGAGGCATCTAGCCATAGGAGGTGTTAAAGGCATGGTATTTCAGTGAGCCAGCCCTTATCTGAGCCCTATCAAGCTTTAAAGCACTGAATTGTTTTCAGTAAACATTACATAGATGCCTGCTCCCAGGCCGAAGGGGAAGTGGGTTTCTGCTCAAGGTCTGGTGTCCCCACAATTCACCCCTTTTTATTTTTAAATGAGACACTCCTGTCTTAGGTCAAGTAGGGTCACCCTCCCTGGCCCGTCTTTGGGGGACCTTGAACCCCTGTTAGGTGGGAGTGGGTCTTCCCCACAGGTTGTCCGTCTTTGAAGTAGCCCCACCCTTAAAATCATTTGTAATAAGGCTTTATGGCTATCGGGATTGCCAAGGGCTAAGGCACTTTGAACTCAGCATGAAGCCAGAATGCCTACTGCCACTGTTACCATTCCTAGGACCCCCACTGACATAGCGTCTCTCTGTCACCTGCCCAGTCCCCGATCTGGGCCTTAGCATTCTACCACCAGCCTTTCTTTGCTACAAGGGTGATTTATAGTTACAATTTGACGGTCAAAACAGTGATAAAGTTTACAATCATTTTAAGATCTACTTAGGAAAGCATTAGAGAGTGCACTTGCACAGATACATTAGGTACAATCATTGATGTTACACATGTAGCATTATAAAAAATATGAACAAGAGGCTTGTTGCACTATTTACAGAGTACCAATTTGTTCCTGTGGTGATGTAGTCTGTCGATTTAATGTCAGTAGTATCAGCCGAACATGCAACCCGAGTCAAAGTCTTTTTGTCGCACCAGGACAAACCATATTTCTCCAGAAAAACACACTGTGATTCCAGAAACAGGAACTACCAAGTCTGATATTTCAAGTTACCATGTCCTGTTCAAATACTGAAAAAAGGCTTTTGCCACTCATCACAGTCCATACCAATGTCTAAATGTTTTAAATGGGTCCTTTTTCCCCCAAAGGGAAAAGCTGGCAAAATGAATTCTGTTGTTTTAAGGTGTATCAAAGGCTAGCTGCTAATCTTCCAGTTTTGTTGGCTTTGGGATGAAAACTCACGGGTCCAGGAGTTTGATGTAGCAAGCCTGATGAGAAACTGGAAATCTCGAACTGACTGTTTTATTTCTTTCTCGGGCTGTAGATTTGATGACATCAAGGGTCAGGAACACTGATTTAGGAGATCTCGAACTGGCTTGAGCAGGCTCCCACGGTCTCAGGTCCAGTTTTCTCTGCTCCATGCATCTCACCAGATGTTGTGACCGCTACTGAAGCTTTATTCTTTTCCTGTAAGAAAACACAAACATGCCCTCGACCCCAAATTAGGGTCTTCTCTACTGTCTAGTGTATGGATGTTTCCTTTTGGCCTGAGTAATAGTTATTTAACTTTCATTATGTCAGAATCTGTCTGAAGCAGATTCCTCACTGGCATTTATATTTTATAAATATTTAAATGAGGAGTGGATTATTTAATGAATCATGTGGAGACTGGGGACATTACTCCCTTTTATTTTTAAATTTTGTTTGAACTGTTGAAGTTGGACCATAACAGTAGAAGGATTTGTCTACCCTCCTTAGTCAACTATCTAGGTGAGTTGGGATCACTATTTAAAGTATTAGTAGATGTCCTTTAAAAGGGACATAACCATTAAGTACCTTTGAGAATCATTTAAAGATTGTAAACTATACTATGTCCCAAATAGTGTCCTTTTTTTTTTAACCTGTAGCTCTCACTAGCTGACAAGGCCTCATTTGCATCTGAGCTGACAAGGCCTAATTTGCATCTACACAGACACCTTTGGGGGTGGGGGCCTGCCAAGGCGGCAGGACAGTTCCCTGAAAAAAACCTCTCTTTCTCTCTCTCTCTCTCTCTGACTGGCTCTGAGGGCTTAACTTGAATTTTTTGTTAAAATATTAACCGACTGACTGGATGTTTCTTTTGGCTATATCTAAATCAATTTAGGTAGTTTTTAACTGTTTGAAGGGATTTAAGTATCCCTTTAATCATATCCAAGGCAGTTAGAACAGTTTCTTTTGTCAACATTCACGCATTTACATTTCACACTTCATACATACTGACATGGCCACGTCCATACACACAGACCATGCATACATATCTCTCCTTGCCTAGGTTATGATTAGTTTGTTGAACTGAAATTTCTTTAACAGAACAACTCCAGTCAATCTTTGAATTAAAACAAAAGGTTGAAAAAGTCCTGTATGTCCCTCGTCATTTCTTCATTAGAGAAGTTTTGAGCTACACTCAGGGGCTACAGCCATACCCACTCCTTGTAATTCTGTAGATGCAAAGTGGAAAGGCCAGGCTTTTGCCAAAAGTTTTTTAGAGATGACTCACAAAATTCAATAACCTACCCTATATAAATGTAACCAAACATTTTTATTTTATATACCTTTGTCTTTTTCTTTACTGAATACTAATACCTCATTTATTAACTGTTACCAGTTTATTTCATTTACCCATCTTTAATCTATCTTTCCATTGAGCATGACCCTCCAATCTACCCTCCAACTGAGGGCAACTTCTTATCTTAGGTTCCCTTTCTTTTTTGACCTTTGTTACGTGAGGTCCTAGACATTTAATCCAATCCAACTTTCAACTGAGGGTTTAATCATGGAGATATTAAATATTTTTAATAAAGCAGAGATTCCCCTTTTAGGAGGGGGAAACTCAGACTCTCGTGTTGGCAGCAGCCACTCCCAATGTATTTATTAGTGTTATAAAGGCGATGAATGGGGAGCTGCAGTGACTAACTGGCATCAAAACGGTGGGAGGGGTTTTCCTCACCAGTGCCCATACTTCCCTTACCTGAGTTTGGCAATGTTTGGATCATTTTTATCATGGTGAGCATTCCTAGTGTCGGGAGCAGAGTCGGGTCAACATGCCTGATGCCCCGTTCGGGGACCCAAATAGGCTTCTCACTTCCTGGAGGGAAAACACAAACAGCCCCTCGGACCCTAGCTAGTAGGGGAGTGGGTGGCTGCCATTTTCCTGTAATCAAATCCTTCCATCTGACCCATCCCAAAGACTGGGAGGGTTTGTTCCAATGTCTCTCCATAGCAGACAAATTATTACTGTCTATGGTCAAAAAATTTAAAATATAAAGTATGGTGGATAACTGAATATTGGGGGAGGTAACAAACTCCCCCTTTTTTATTTTCTTAAAATACTGTTTGAGAGTGGCATGGGTGCGCTCCACAATAGCCTGTCCCGTGGGGTTGTGAGGAATACCAAAAGAATGGACAATGTGATGTTCCCTGCAAAAGGCAGCAAAGCGATTGCTGGCATAGGCAGGGCCATTGTCCGTTTTTAGGGCATCTGGAACACCCATGTAGGCAAAGGCCTGCAGGCAATGAGAAATAACATCTTTAATCTTCTCTCCTGAGTGGAGAGAGGCAAAAATCAGTTTAGAATACGTATCCACCGAGACATGCATGTATTTTAATTTCCCTGCCTGCGGCAGGTGAGTGACATCCATTTGCCAGAGATGGTTGGCCCTGAGGCCCCGGGGATTTACCCTCTCATTGGGAGAATTATGATAAGGGGCACAATCAGGGCACTGAGAGGTAATCTGTGTAGCTATGGATAAGGGGCACCCAGTGTGAAATTTAATGGAGTGGGCATTTAGATGATACCACTCATGGAGCTGGTGGGCCAGCTGCTCCTGAGTAAATAAGACCCTAGGGCGGGTCAAGGAGTCAGCAATTTCATTGCCCTGGGCAAGGGGTCCTGGAAGGTTAGTATGTGCACGAATAAATCCCACATAAGCAGGGTGGATGCGCTGCCAAATAAGATGTTGGAGCTGAACTAATAAGGAACGAACCTGGGAGGTTGGAAGAACATATGGAGAAGTTTCTAAAGGTCTAACAATGTTGGCAACATAAACACTATCAGTATATAAATTAAAGGGCTCTCCCTCAAACATTTGGAAAGCCATCAAGCATGCAAACAACTCGGCGGCTTGTGCTGACATCTGCCCTATGGGTACCCTCTTCTGCACCTGAGAAGAAACCACCACCGCGAAACCCTTGGAGGAGCCGTCTGTAAAGACTGAGCGAGCTCCAACTAGAGGGTTCTCCTTTAAAATCTTGGGAAAGATCACAGGGTGTTGTTTGAAAAAAGACATCAAGGGGCTGTTGGGATATTGGTTATCAAACTGTGCGCCTGTAGATGTAATAAACAGGGTCCACCCATCATGGAAGATCTGTAGATGTTCCACCTCCTCCTTACCATAAGGAAGGATAATTTTATCAGGACTCTTTCCAAAGGTTTGAATGCTAAACTTGTGTGCCTTCCACAACAATTGTAAAATGAGATCATAGTAAGGGGTCACTACCTTCTTAGGGGAGGCTGACAAATGTACCCAATAAATAGGACCAGTCTGCCAAAATACGGCAGTGGGCGAAAAGCTAGATGAAAGTACAACCAGAACAAGGGGCTGCCCATAATCTATACGACGAAGGTGGGCTTGCTCTATACTTCTTAACAACAATTGTAGGGCTTCCCTGGCCTCTGGGGTAATCTGTCTAGGGGACGTTGGAGCAGGATCCCCAGGAACAATATCATAAAGCGCTTTAAGAGCCCCTGTTTTAATAGAAAGAGAAGGGAAAAACCATTGCACCTCTCCCAAAAATCTCTGCCAATCATGAAGTGTTTTTAAATTTGAACAATCGATCTGAAGTCTTTGTGGCCGGAGGCCAGTTTGTTGAATTTGATGACCCAAATAAGTATAAGGGGGTCTCTTTTGGATCTTTTCAGGAGCCAAAATAAATCCTCGGGCCTCCAGAAGCTCCTGTAGCTCTGCAAAGGCTATGTAACATTGTCTTTCTTCGGCCGTGGCCAAAAGAATATCATCCATGGAGTGGATAATGTAAAGGTCAGGGAACTTACGTCTGAGGGGATCTAAACAGGCAGCTACATAAATCTGGCATATAGTTGGACTATTAGCCATCCCTTGGGGGAGCACCACCCATTGGAAGCGAAGGGTAGGCTCCCTAAAGTTAATCGAAGGAAGGCTAAACACAAACCGAGGACTATTTTGAGAATGCAAGGGAATAGAAAAGAAGCAATCCTTCAAATCAATGACAATCAAATGCCAGTCTTTAGGAATGGCCACAGGCACGGGCAAGCCAGGCTGCAGAGCCCCCATAGGCTGCATGGTCGCATTCACAGCCCTCAAGTCTTGTAGTAACCTCCATTTCCCTGAAGATTTTTTATTACAAATATAGGGGTATTCCAAGGGGACGTGGAAGGAACCAAATGACCTGCCTCCAATTGTTCTTGAACTAGCTGGTGAGCCGCCCTTAGTTTCTCCGCTGGTAAGGGCCACTGTTCCACCCATACCGGATCATCTGATAGCCATGTGATGGGTATGGGGGCTGGCGGCGCAACAGTGACCCTCATCAAAAATGGCCAAAACCCTTCCTATTCCCTGGGGCCCTGGTCTCCAAAGGGAGGGATGCCACAGGGCAAACCTCTCCCTGTTTTAGTTTACCTAGTTCCCTCCCCGGGCTCCAGCCCCTCCATTGCGTCATGTGGGGGCCCCTGCTTTTGGACTTGGGTGCCTGGGTGGTGAGGACCACTCCCATTTCTTGCATGAGGTCCCATCCCCAGAGGTTAATAGGGAGGCCAGGCAAAACATATGGCTGGAAAAGCCCTGTGTGGCCCTCAGAGTCTTGCCACTTTAGGATTCTGAGGCTTTTTTGGGGCACAGCCTGTCCTATTCTCTGGAGGGTCATTGTCCCTTCCTCTTTCAGCCAAGTGGGGGGCCAGAATTTATCTGAGAGGACAGAGAAATCTGCCCCAGAATCCAAGACGCCCCTAAAGAACTTGCCTTCTATCTTTAATGTAAGCTGGGGGCGGTTCTCCATAGTGGCTACCCAAAATGCTGCTGGGCCGGTACTTCCAAAACCTTGGTTGCCCCTTTTCTCTTTAATTTTTCTAGCCTCACAAGGAGCTGTAGGGAGAAGGAGTAACTGAGCAATCCGTTCTCCTGCAGGGATGGCAACAACCCCACTGCCCACTGATGTCATTATTTTAATCTCCCCCTCACTATCCTGGTCTATAACACCAGGGTGTACCTGGATGCCTCGAAGAATAGTACTGGACCGTCCCAAGAGTAGTCCGACCGTGCCTGGGGGCAATGGCCCATGCACCCCAGTAGGGAGGGCCTGGATCCCCATTTCCGGTGTTAGGATTGCCCGGGCAGAGGGAGCGAGGTCCAATCCTGCACTCCCTGAGGTGGCTCTAAGGAGGTCTGAGATATGAAGGGGTTGCTCTGGGGGAGAAAATGAGTCCTGCCACTGCCCAGAGCAGGGGTCATTGCCCCGTACACATTGGTTTTGGGGCCCTGGGGCGGGGCCCTCCTCCCATTTCCCTGATTATTATTAGCAGAAAGGAAATTTCCCTCCCTGTCAGTTTTAGAGTAGCAGTTATTGGCCCAATGATATCCCCTTCGACAACGGGGGCATAAACCAGGTCTCTTGAGACCCGTAGTACTATTTTGAGGGCACTCTCTATGGAAGTGTCCCTCCCTACCGCAGCTGAAACATGTTTTTCTCCCTCCCAGAGTAGGTCTTTCTTTCCCCACTTGGGGCCGAATGGCAGCAGCTAACACTTGGCCCTGGATGAAGTTTCCATCAATGTCCCTACAAATCCGGATATAGTCATTTAGACTTTTATTGCGATATGGGCGAAGGGCTTCCTTACAATACTTATTTGCATTTTCAAATGCCATCTGCTTGATGACCGGCATTGCAGGCCCAATGCCCCCAAATATTCTTTCTGCTACCTGACTGAGACGGTCTACGAAGTCTTGAAAAGGTTCAGAGGGTCCTTGAATGACTTTGGACAGATGATCACCTCCTTCCTTGGAAGGCAATGCTTTCCAAGCCCCTTGGGCCGCTGCTGCCACTTGGGCATAGACTGTGATGTCATATTGCATTTGTTGCTGAATGGTGGCATATTGACCACTCCCGGTAAGCATCTCCACATTTCTCTGGGGCTGTCCGGCCTGTGCATTTCTTTGGGCTGTCTGGCTGCATCTTTCCTGAAACTCACCTCTCCAAATCAAATAATCTCCCCCTGACAGAGCTGCTCTGCAAAGCTGCTGCCAATCGCCAGGTGTCAAATTAAGAGATGCAAAAGATTCCTTTAAGGAAAGTGTAAAGGGAGCCTGTGCTCCATAATTTAAATTTGCCTCTTTAAGTTGTCTTATATCCTTAAAATTTAAAGGGTTATGATGCCGAATGACCTGTCCAGAATTGGTCGGGTCTGGAACTTCCATTACTGGGGCCACCACCGGGCAGCATTGGACCCCTCCTCTGGGTCTTCCCTCCAGGTCCGAGAAGGACTGAGTTATCTCATAGGAGGAGTCCCTTTTTTCAGAGTATGGGGAAGGGTTTCTCTCCCTGTCCTGTCTTTTTTTAATTCGAGTCCTTTTTAGTGCCTTTTTAAGGGCCAAGACCTCAGCAAGTAACCGTTCCTTCTCAGACTCTGACTCGTCAAAGTCTGGGTCTGAGCTATTTTCATTTTTTAGGTCTGACAGAGTAGGATATACCGGATTCTGACTGAAGTCCCTCCTTTTGGGTCGCGCCCCGAGATTTCTGTTAACTCTTTTGTTGTTGCTAAGAGGCTCCTCCTCATCCTCACTAACAATGGAGCCTCTAGTTTCAGTCAGGGTTTCTCTAGATGATTCACTGTCACTCTCTGCCTCAGAACTCAGGGAGGCTTGAGTCTCAATCTCTTGTAACTCTGAAAAAGCCTCTTTTGTGGCCTGGACTACCTGGCGGTGGCTAGCCTTATCTGTCAAAAGTGTGCCCTTCACTAATCTCCATAAGGAGAATGTAGATGGGGGCAGGGACTCAGGTCCCTCTTTTCGTAAAAGTTGATGAAGATCACGGCGAACCTCCTCCCAATCTGGGATATTTAAGCTCCCCCCTGTAATGAACCATGGACTGGCTCGTTCGATCGACTTTAGAAAGCCTTCTAAGGTTTTAGACTTTACTGTAGTCCCATGTCCTTCAAGTAACTTTTTAACTTGATACTGTAATTTAAGCTTCCCAGAACTATTCCCCATGGTTTCTTTTCTTTTCTTTTTCCCCAATCTGTCCCTGGCCAGAAAAAGAGATGAACCCGCTCACTTACCTCGCTTTCACGATCTCGGTGGGATCCTCCAATTGTCGCACCTGCTGCATCCGAGAATGTAGTGAGGTGGTCGCGATAGATGACACAGAGACCGGTCGGTTGCTTTAAGAAAACTTTATGCTTCCCAAGTCAGCTTAGGAGGAGACCCCAGTCCGCTTAGGAGAGCTCTCAGGAGAAGACTCAGGAGAAGTCTCAGGAGAAGTCTCTCTAAGAAAAAGGAGCTTCCCTTTTAAAGGACTTCTGCCATTCATCTACATACCATTCTTTCCTCCTGGCTGGTGGTCTAATCTCTGGCCCCAGAATCGGGGAGACACCACAGGGAAACAGGAAGAGGCATCTAGCCGTAGGAGGTGTGAAAGGCATGGTATTTCAGTGAGCCAGCCCTTATCTGAGCCCTATCAAGCTTTAAAGCACTGAATTGTTTTCAGTAAACATTACATAGATGCCTGCTCCCAGGCCAAAGGGGAAGTGGGTTTCTGCTCAAGGTCTGGTGTCTCCACAGAGATGGTGCTGCAGGAGGGTCATATCAAAGTACCTGAAGCATAACAGAACACCAAACAAACACAACAAGAAGTGAAGTTCCCCACATCAGCACTCTAAAATGCAGAAAAAAGAATATCAAAGATTTAATGAAAAAGACCAAATATCATGAATGCAGCAGAATTATTAGAATGACTCCTGACTTCTCAATGAAGACTCTAAATTCTAAAGGGAGTGGTAGAATGTTCTACAAATTCTAAGAGACCACAGATGCCATCCAGACCACTGCATTCAATTAAAATTTTAAATAAGAGTTGGATAATGACATTCCATGATGAAATCAAATTTAAGAAACAAAAATATGCCCATCCTATCTCAGCCACAGCCAGGCAGTTGGAGTCTACAACCAATTCTGGTGGAAACCCATTGCTTTGGTGTAGACCCCAGCTGCAGACCATAATCTGAGAATCCTGTGGGTAGACTACAACACCTCTGCTGCCACTTACTGGGCTATGTTCCTACAAGATCCACTCACACACCACATCATACTCCCCTTGGTCAACTGTTCACAGCAACATCAGCAGCCCATATGGGAACAAGTGACACCTATACCAGTTGGGAGTACAGCAAAGTGAATTGTCTCCCAGTCACACATATGAATAGAAGAGGAAAATAAATAATTATTTCTAACAGATGTACTGCCCCAGGGGCCCTGACTCTAGGTGTAGACCAGAATTAGTTTTCCTGCTAATTCTCAGCTTTCCCTTTCAGTCCATCTCCATTTTTTGTGACAGCTTTGATTCCCATAAACACTTTCAACTAGTAATCACACAGGGCTGGGAATCAGGGAGACCATTTTTGATATCTTTTCTGTCTGCCATTACAATTTTTCCAGTCTCACAGTCCTGTAGCTATATGCTTGCATGAGCCCTTCCTCTCACCCTACCTCCTGAGGACACCACTATTTATTTTAGTACCAGGTGGCTCTTTCCTGATGACCACCTCAGCATTTCTTCTACCCCATCTTCATTCTTTTCTCTGGAATATAAATACCCACAAACATTCTATTGTCTCCAGTAGTTGTATTGGTCTGGGTCTCAGGTAGACAGTTCTTACTGTTCTTCCTGTCCTTCATTATGCATCCTCCAGAGGTGTTTCTGCATAAGTTGCTTCTCCCAATGAAGATCTTTCAATGGCGACTCCATGTTTTGGCCCAGAACCCAGGATTCTTCTTGTCCTTTCACCCTTGTCTGTCCAGATTCATTATTTATCCTACTGAAGCATTTTTCAAGAGCCCATCCTTCTGTCATACCTACATTCCCTGGGAACTCTGTCTTTTGGTGTGGACACATCCCACTACTTTGTCACACAGTCTTCTCATCCTTTCCTTTCTGCTCATCTACATTCCTTTCTGGCAATGACCTACCTGCAGAACTACTCTGTACCAGAGACCCTAGAACACCAAACATGCCTAGGATCTAGAAATGGTAACAGCAAAGAATGAAACATCCACCTACCAAACACAAGACTAGATATCAACACCAAGAAACAACTCACACATCGTAGCTCCAATGTTTAGACCCCAGTGCTAAGATACAAATATAAACAGTCAGGACTGCAGGCCTCCAGAAAAAGCCAGTAACCCTCTTTCTGGAAGTCTTGAGGAATACAATTCAAACATAGTAATTATGAATATGTTCAAGGACCATACAGAAGATGTGAATAAAGATTTGAAAATAGGCTGCCTTCCAGTGACTGGGGAAGGCCACAGAGCTTCCCACTCCAGCGGGAGCCAAACATGCCAGGTCCCAGGTCTTCACTTCCACCAAGATGAGGGGACCAGTTGGTCCTGTGGGACCCGGTAAAACAAGTCCCGCATCCAGGCCTACATTCCAATGCCTGGGGATTTCCTGGGAACTCCACAGAGCTTCAAATCCTGGCAGGAGCCAAGTACCCCAGATTCCAGGTATTCTCTTCCAGTTATAAGACCAGGAAACCAACAGATTCAGGTAAACAAGGCCTTGCACCCCGGGCGTACCTTCCAGTAATTGGAGATGGCCACAGAGCTTCCCATCCTGGCAGGAGCAAGCCAGATCCCAAGTCTTCTCTTCTACCAAAGGGACCAGGGGACCAGGTGGGAGGCTAAGCACACCAGATTCCTGGTCTTCTCCACCCACGGGACCAGAACTAGGACAAGGAATAGAAGAAGGACCAGAGTATTGGACTTCCTTGCACCCACTGAAAGGGAACTCTGGTCCCCTAACCACCAGACCAGTAAGGGGCTCTTTCTGTACCCACTAGAAGAAGAGATAGGTAAGAGACAATACAAAAACACACTCAGCAACAGAAAAATAATTATGGCACTGCCAGATTCTAGAGACTCCACACCAGTAAAAGTCTAACATACCAGTGCAAATGGAGCAGAAGAGAATGGCCTTAGAAACAACTGCTTGAAAATGATACAGGCCCTAAAAGAGGATATAGGAAAATCACTCTAAGAAATGGAACAAAAAACAAACCAAAAAATGCAAGAAATGGAAGAAAAAAATCAAAGCAAAATTACCATAAATAGAAGGAAAAACAAACCAAAAAAGGCAGGAAAAGGAAGAAAAAACAAACCAAAAACTACAAGAAATGGAAGAAAAAAAAACAAACCAAAAAATGCAAGAAATGGAAGAAAAAACAAAGTAAAAAATTCATAAAATTCAACAAATGTATGAAAAGATAAATCAAAAATTGCAAGAAACAATTCAAACTGAAATAGACACAATAAAAATTTAAATTAGAAACAAGGTTGCTTCACGTGTCAATTCCAGGTCCCTCTCATTTTTCCTCCCCTCCTCCCATATCCTCCCACCAACCCCCGAATATCTCCTCATTTCCCAGGGATGGTGAGGCCCTCGATGGTATGGCCATAGTCTGTCATTTCATTCAGGGCAGGGCCTAGTCCCTCCCCGAAGAGTCCAGCGTTAGAGTGCATCTCTCATTTTTGGATGGGGGTCCAATGTCCATTTGTGTACCCGGGATAAATACTGATCTACTACTCAAGGCTCAATATATTTCCTAGGCCTCCTCACTGACACCCCCATTCAGGGGGTCTTGATCAGTCCCATGCTGGATTCCAGCCATCATTCTGGGATTCAAGAGCTAACCCTTGTCAGGTTAGCTGTTTCTGGGGGTTAAACCAGTCCAGTCTTGATCCCTTTGGTCATCAGTCCTCCCTCTCTGAAACTGGATTTCTTGACTTCAGCTCAGTGCTTAGCCGTGGAAGTCTGCCTCAGCTTCCATCAGCCTTTGAAAGGTTTTGTTTCCCAGACTCTCTGGCCATAGGATCATAGACTGTCACTCCCCAGATCTATGTCTAAAATCCATGTATGAGTGAGTATATACCATGTTTCTGTTTTTGTGACTGGGTTACCTCATTCAGGATGGTTTCTTCTAGTGCCATCCATTTGCCTGAAAATTTCAGGATTCCATTGTTTTTTTCTGCTGAATAGTATTCCATTTTGTAAATGTATCACATTTTCTCTCTCCACTCTTCTGTTGAGGGGCATCCAGGTTGCTTTCAAGTTCTGGCTATTGCAAATAATGCTGCTATGAACATATTGGAACAGACATCCTAGCCATTTTAGTGTCCTCTACTGATAATTCTCTATTTAGTTCTGTATCCCAAGTTTTGATTGGATCCTTTGGTGTTTTGGACACTTGCTTCTTGTGTTCTTTGTAACTTTTAGAGATCAGCCCTCTGTCAAATGTGGGATTAGTGAATATCATTTCCTAATCTGTGGGATGCCATTTTGTCTTGCTGACTGTCTTTTGCCTTACAGAAGCTTTTCAGTTTCAAGAGGTCCCATTTATTAATTGTCAGTTTTAATGTCTGTGCTACTGGAGTTATGTTCAGGAAGCAGGCTCCTGTACCAATTCGTTCAAGGGTACCTCCCACTTTGTCCTCTAACAGATTTAGTGTTGCTGGATTTATGTTGAGGTCTTTGGTCAATTTGGATTTAAGGTTTGTGCATGGCAATAGACATGGATCTATTTGCAGTCTTCTACATGTCAACCTCCAATTATGCAAGCACCATTTGTTAAAGATGCTTTCTTTTTTTCCATTGTATATCTTTAGCTTCTTTTTCAAAAATCAGGTGTTCATATGTGTATGGGTTAATGTCTGGTGGGTTCAGTTAGATTATGTTGATAAATCTGTCTATTTTTGTGCCAATACCAAGCTATATTCAGTACTATAGCTTTGTAATACTGCTTTAATTCAGGGATGGTGATGCCTCTGGATGTTTCCTTCTTGAACAGAGTTTTTTGGATATCCTGCGTCTCTTCTTTTTCCATATAAAGTTGAGAATAGTTCTTTCAAGGTCTGTGAATAATTATGCTGGGATTTTAATGGGGATTGCATTAAATCTGTATATTGTTTTTGGCAAGATTGCCATTTTCACTTTGTTGATCATTTGTATGCAAGAGCATGGGAGATCTATCTCTTTTCTGTTCTTCTTTAATTTCTTTCTTTAAAGACTCAAAGTTCTTGAGAATCAGGTCTTTCACCTGTTTGGTCAACGCTATCCCAAGGTATTTTATGTTTTTTGTGGCTATTTTAAAGGGACATGTTTCTGTGATTTCTATATCAGTCCTTTAATCATCAGTATGTAGTAGGGCTGCAGGTTTTCATGAGTTGATCTTGTATCCTACCACATTGCTGAAGGTATTTATCAGCTGTAAGAGTTCCCTGGTAGAGTTTTTTGGGTCACTTATATAAACTAACATATCATCTGCAAATAATGAAAGCTTGATCTCTTACTTTCCATTGTTTTTTGCCATTGATCTCGTTTTGTTGTCCTGATGCTCTAGCTAAAACTTCAAAAACAATATTGAAAGGATATGGAGAGATTGACCAGCCTTCCCTTGTTCATGATTTTACAGCAATTTTTTGAGTTTCTGTCCATTTAGTTTGATGTTGGCTGTTCATATGCTGTATATAGCTTTTTAGTATGTTAACATAAGTTCCTGTTATCCTGGATCTCTCCAAGTTTTTTATCATGAAGGGGTGTTGGATTTAGTCAAAGGCTTTTTCAGCATCTATTGAGATGATCATGTGATTTTTCTTTCTTAGCTTGTTTATATGGTGGATTACATTGATGTATTTTCATATGTTGAAGCCCCCTGCATCAAAACCATGAGAACTAGTTGATAATGTGTTCTTGGATCTGATTTGCCAGTATTTTATTGAGTATTATTGCATCAATATTGGTCTGAAGTTCTCTTTCTTAGTTGTATCTTTGTGTGGCTTGGGTATCAAGGTTATTGAAGTCTTATAGAAAGAGATTGGCAAGACCCTTCTCCTTCTATTGCATGGAATACTTTGAGAAGTATTGGTATAAACTGTTCTTTGAATTTCTGGTAGAATTCTCCACTGAGGCCATCTAGCCCTGGGATTTTTTTGCTTTGGAGAGTTTTAATGACTCGTCTAATTCCATAGGGGTTATAGATTTATTTATATTGCTTTTCTGTTCTTGATTTAATTTTTGTCAAGTTATATCCAGAAAATTGTTCATTTCATTTAGATTTTCAAATTCTGTGCAGTAGAGTTTTTCAAAGTATGACCTGATATTTCTCTGGATTTCCTCAGTGCCCAATGTTGTCCCACTTTTCATTTCTGATTTTGTTAATTTGTATGTTCACACTCTTCTGTTTGGTTAGTGTTATGAAGGTTTTCCTATCTTGTTGATTTTCTCAAAAACAACTATTTGTTACATTGATTCTTTGTATTGTTTTCCTAGTTTCTACTTTATTGATTTCAGCCTTCATTTGATTATTTCTCAGCTTTTACTCCTCCTGGGTGAGTTTGGTTCTTTGGGTTTTATTCTTGTCAGTTGTACTGATAATTCTCTTGTGTGACTATTCTCCAGTTGCATCTTGTAGGCCCTTAGTGCTATGAACTTCCCACATAGCTCTATTTCCAAATGTCCCATAATTTTTAGTATGTTTTGTCCTATTGAATTGTAGGCAGTCTTTAATTTCTTTACTTATTTTTTCTTTTACCCAGGAATGGTGCAATTGCTCATGATTCAATTTCCATGAGTTTGTAGGGTTTCTGCAATTTGTGTTGTTTTTTTAATTCTAATTTTAATGCATGGTGCTCTGATGAGGAGAATAGAGTTATTCCAATATTTTTGTACCTGTTGAGGTTTGATATGTTTTCAAGTATGTGGTCGATTTTTGAGATGGTTTCAGGTATTGCTGAGAAGAAGGTATATTTTTTTTATTTGGGTGAAAATTTCTATAGTTTTCTGTTAATCCCAATTGGTTCATAACTTCAATTATTTCCTGTGATTCTTTTTTAAGTTTCTGTCTGGTAGTCCTGAAGAGTGGTGAGAGTTGGGTGTTGAAATCTCCCACTATAAATGTGTGGTGCCTTATATGTTTTTTTGATGTTTAAATTTAGATTAGAAACAAGGTTGCTTCCCTAGTCAGATCCAGGTCCCTCTCCATTTCCCTTCCCTCCTCCTGTGTCTTCCCCAATCCACCCCATTTTCCACTCATTTACCCAGAGAGGGTGAGGCCTTCCATG
This sequence comes from Mesocricetus auratus, assembly GCF_017639785.1. Taxonomy (NCBI): domain Eukaryota; kingdom Metazoa; phylum Chordata; class Mammalia; order Rodentia; family Cricetidae; genus Mesocricetus; species Mesocricetus auratus. The sequence continues at coordinate 1,100,104 of NW_024429235.1, read as the reverse complement.
GGGGTGTCCATAGTCTGTCATTTCATCCATTGCAGAGCCTAGACCCTCCCCCAAGAGGTCAGGGTGAGAGTAAATCTCACATTGTTGGATGGGAGTCCTAAGTCCATGTGTATATGCGGGATAAATACTGATCTCAATAGATTACCTAGGCCTCCTCACTGACAGCCACATTCAGGGGGTCTTGATCAGTCCCATGTTGGATTCCCAGGCATCAGTCTGTGAATCAAGAGTTAAACCTTGTCAGGTCAGCTGTTTCTGGGGGTTAAACCAGCACAGTCTTAATCCCTTTGGTCATCAGTCTTCCCTCTCTGTTACTGGCTTTCTTGAGTTCAGCTCAGTGCTTAGCAGTGAGACACTTCCTCTTCTTTCATCAGCCACTGAATGAAGGTTCTGTTTCCTAGACTCTCTGGCCATGGGATTGTAGGCTGGCACTGCCCAGATCTATGAGTAAAATCCATATATGAGAGAGTACATGTCATGTTTCTCTTTTTGTGACTGGGTTACCTCACTCAGGATGTTTCTTCTAGTGTCATCCTATTGCCTGCAAATCTCAGGATTCCATTGTATAAATGTACCCCATTTTCTCTATCCACTCTTCGGTTGAGAGGCATCTAGGTTGCTTACAAGTTCTGGCTATTACAAATAATGATGCTATGAACAAAGTGGAACAGACATCCATGTTGTAGGAATGGGCATCTTTTGTATATATGCCTAAGAATGGAGTTGCTCGGTCTTCTGGCAGGTTTATTCCATTTTTCTGAGCAATCTCAATACTGATTTCCAAAGTGGCTGAAAAAGTTGGCAATCCCTCTAGCAATGGAGGAGTATTCCCTTTTTACCAGATCCTCTCCAGCATAAATTTTCGTTGGTGTTTTTGATTTTAGCCATTCTGACAGGAGTGAGATGGTATCTCAGAGTTGTTTTGGTTTTCATTTCCCGGATGGCTAAGGATGTTGAGCACATTATCAATTGCTTCTCAGTCATTTTAGACGCCTCTATTGAAAATTTTCTATTCAGTTCTGCAACCCACTTTTTAATTGGATCCTTTGGTGTTTTGGAGACTAACTTCTTGAGTTCTTTGCCAATTTTGGAGATCAACCCTCTGTCAGATGTGGGGTTAGTGAATATTTTTTCCCATTCTGTGGGCTGCCTTTTTGTCTTGCTTACTGTGTCCTTTCCCTTACAGAAGCTTCTCAGTTTCAGGAGGTCCCATTTATTTATTGTGGATCTCACTGTCTGTGCTACTGGTGTTATGTTCAAGAAGGTGTCTCCTGTACCAATTCGTTCAAGGGTACCACCCACTTTCTCTTCTAAGAGGTTCAGTGTGGCTGGATTTATGTTGACGTCTTCGACGCATTTGGACTTAAGTTTTCTACATGGTGATAAACATGGATTGATCCACATTCTTTTACATGCCAGCCTCCAGTTATGCCAGCTCCATTTGTTGAAGATGCTTTCTTTATTCCATTCTATATTTTTAGCTTCTTCTTCAAAGATCAGATGTTCATATGTGTGTGGGTTAATATCAGGGTTTTCAATTCGATTTCATTGGTCTACCTGTCTATTTTTGTGCCAATACCAAGCTGTTGTCAGGATTATAGCTCTATAATAGAGCTTGAAGTCAGGGATGGTGATGCCTCTGGACGTTGCCTTGTTGAACAGGGTTGTATTGGCTATCCTGGGTCTTTTGTTTTTCCATCCAAAATTGACTATTGTTCTTTCGAGTTCTGTGAAGAATTGTGCTGGGAATTTAATGGGGATTGCATTGAATCTGTAGATTGCTTTTGGCAGGATTTCAATTTTTACTATATTGATCCTACCTATCCAAGAGCACGAGAGATCTTTCCATTTTCTGAGGGCTTCTTTAATTTCTTTCTTTAAAGATTCAAAGTTCATGTGATTCAAGTCTTTCACTTGTTTGGTTAGCTTTACTCCAAGGTATTTTATGTTGATTGTGACAATTGTAATGGGTGATATTTCTTTGATGTCTTTCTCAGCCCTTTTATCATCTGTATAAAGTAGGGCTACTGATTTTCTTTAGTTGATCTTGTAGCCTGCCACTTTGCTGAAGGTATTAATCAGCTGTAAGAGTTCCCTGGTAGAATTCCTTGGGTCATTTATGAAAACTATCATATCATTTGCAAACAGTGAAAGTTTGACACCTTCCTTCCCAATTTGCATTCCCTTGATCCCCTTTTGTCATATGTCAATGGCTAGAACTTCAAGTACAATGTTGAAAGGTATAGAGATTGTGGACAGCCTTGTCTTTCTCCTGATTTTAGAGGAATTGCATTGAATTTCTGTCCATTTAGTTTGATGTTGGCTGTTTGTTTACTGTATATAGCTTTTATTACGTTTAAGTATGTTCCTGTTATCCCAGATCTCTTCAAGACCCTTATCATGAAGGGGTGTTGGATTTTGTCAAAGGCTTTTTCAGCATCTAGTGAGATGATCATGTGATTTTTTTCAGCTTGTTTATATGGTGGATTACATTGATAGATTTTTGTATGTTGAACCATCCCTGCATCCATGGGATGAAACCTACTTGATTGTGGTGAATGATTGCTTTGATGTGTTCTTGGATCAGATATGCCAGTATTTTATTGCGTATTTTTGCATCAATGTTCATGAGGGATATTGGCCTGAAGTTTCTTTTCTTAGTTGTGTCTTTGTGTGGCTTGGTGATCAAGGTTATTGAAGCCTCATAGGAAGAGTTTGGCAAAGACCCTTCTGCTTCTATTGTGTGGAATAATTTGAGAATAATTGGTATAATCTGTTCTTTAATTTCTGGTATAATTCTGCACTGAAGCCATCTTGATCTGGGCTTTTTTGGTTGGGAGAATTTTGATGAATGGTTCTATTTCCATAGGGCTTATAGGTAAATTTAAATTGCTTATCTGTTCTTGATTTAATTTTGGCAAGTGATAGCTATCCAGGAAGTTGTCCATTTCCTTTAAATTTTCGAATTTGTGGAGTACAGGTTTTCAAAGTATGACTTGATGATTCTCTGAATTTCCTGAGAGTCTGTTGTTATGTCCCCATTTTCATTTCTGATTTTGTTAATTTGTATGTTCACTCTGCTGTTTTGTAAGTTTGGAAAAAGGTTTGTCTATCTTGTTGATTTTCTCAAAGAACCAAGTCTTCGTTGCATTGATTTTTGTATTGTTTTCCTAGTTTCTACTTTATTGATTTCTGCCCTCAATTTGATTGTTTCCTGGCATTTACTCCTCCTGGGGAGTTTGCTTCTTTGTGTTCTAGAGCTTTCAGTTGTGCTGTTAATTCTCTAGTATGACTATTCTCCAGTTTCTTCATGTGGGCACTTAGTGCTATGAACTTCCCCCGTAGCACTGCTTTCAAAGTGTCCCATATGTTTGGGTATGTTGTGCCTTCATTCTCATTGAATTCTAGGAAGTGTTTAATTTCTTTTTTCATTTCTTCTTTGACTTTGTAATGGTGTAGTTGTGCATTATTAAATTTCTATGAGTTTGTATGTTTTCTCCAATTTGTGTTGTTGTTGAATTCTAATTTTAAAGTATGGTGGTCTGATAAGATGCATGGAGTTATTCCATTTTTTTGAAGCTGCTGAGGTTGGATATGTTGCCAAGTATGTGGTCGATTTTTGAGAAGGTTCCATATGATGGTAAGAAGAAGGTATATTCTTTTTTATGTCGATGGAATATTCTATATATGTCTGTTCATACCAATTGGTTATAACTTCTATTAGACCCTTTGTTTCTTTGCTAATTTTCTGTCTGGTATTAATGTCTAGTTTGAGAGTGCGGTGTTGAAGTCTCCCACTCTAAGTGTGTGGGTCTTTATATGTGATTTAAGTTTTAGTAATGTTTCTTTTATGAATGTTGATGCCTTTGTATTCGGGGCATAGAAGTTCATGATAGACACTTCATCTTGGTGGATTTTGCCTGTGATGAGTATATGATGACCTCCTTCATCTCTTTTGATTGATTTTATTTTAAAGTCTAATTTGTTAGATATTTGGATTGCTACCCCTTCATGTTTCTTGGGTCCATTTGATTGGAAAATTTTTTCCTAACCTTTAACTCTCAGGTAATGTCTGTCTTTGAAGGTGAGGTGTGTTTCTTGTATGCAGCAGAAGAATGGGTTCTGTCTTCAAATCCATTCTGCTAGCCTGTGTCTTTTCATGGGTGAGTTAAGGCCATTAATGTTGAGGGATATTAATGACCATTGATTGCTCATCCTTCTTCGATTTGCAATGGTTGTTGTTGGTGGAATTATGTGTGTAATTTCACCCCTTTGTTCTTTTGGCTGTTGGTAGAGAGGGATTCTCTAATGCCTATCTTTCTCTGTTTGTAGTTAACTTCCTTTGGTTGGAGTTTTCCTTCCAAAACTTTCTGTAGTACGGGGTTAGTGGATACTGTTGCTTGAATCTAGTTTTGTCCTGGAATATCTTGTTTTCTCCATCTATAGTGATTGAGAGCTTTGCTGGGTATAGTAGTCTGGGCTGGCATCCGTGGTCTCTTAGTGTTGGTAGAATATCTATCCAGGACCTTCTGGCTTTCAGAGTTTCCATTGAGAAGTCAGGTGTAATTCGGATAGGTCTGGGTTTATATGTTACTTGGCCTTTTTTCCTTAGCTGCTCTTAATATTCTTTCTTTATTCTGTATATTTGGGGTCTTGATTATTATGTGGCGAGGGGACTTTTTTGTGATCCCCTCCATTTGGTGTTCTGTAAGCTTCTTGTACCTTTATTGGCATGTCCTTCTTAAGGTTGGGAAAGTTTTCTTCTATGATTTTGTTGCATATGTTTTCTGCCCCTTTGAGGTGGTTTTCTTCTGCTTCTTCTACACCTATTATTCTTAGGTTTGGTCTTTTCATGGTGTCCCATATTTCCTGGATGTTTAGTGTTAAGGTTTAGTTGGACTTAAGAGTTTCTTTGGTTGATGAATCATTTCTCCTAGTGTATCTTCAACACCTGAGATTCTCTCTTCCATCTCTTGTATTCTGTTGGTAATGCTTGTGTCAGTAGTACCTGACCATTTGCTTGTCTTTTCTATTTCCTGCCTTCCTTCAGATTGTGTTTTTTTTTTTTTTTTTTGCTTTTACGAGACAGGGTTTCTCTGTATTGTTTTGGAGGCTGTCGGTCCAGCCTGGCCTTGAACTCACAGAGATCCACCTGCCTCTGCCTCCCAAGTGCTAGGATTAAAGGCTTGTGCTACCACCACCCGGCTTTAGATTGTGTTTTTTTCATTGTCTCTATTTCAGTTTTCAAACTTGCACTGTTTGCATTGTTACTTGCAATTTTTTTATTTGTTTCTTTTTCCATTTTTTGCATTTTTTGCTTTGTTTTTTCTTCCATTTCTTGCACTTTTTGCTTTGTTTCTTCTTCCATTTCCTGCCTTATTTGGTTTGTTTATCTTCCATTTCTTGCACTTTTTGCTTTGTTTCTTCTTCCATTTCCTGCCTTATTTGGTTTGTTTTTTCTTCCATTTCTTGCACTTTTTGCTTTGTTTCTTCTTCCACTTTCTGCCTTTTTTGGTTTGTTTCTTCTTCCATTTCTTTGAGGGATTTTCCTATATCCTGTTTTAGGGCATCTATCATTTTCATGAAAGTGGTTTTAAGGCCATTCTCTTCTGCTTCATTTGCATTGGAATGTTGTAGTCTTGCTGGTGTGGAGTCTCTAGAATCTGGTGGTGTCATATTTGTTTTTCTGTTGCTGAGTGTGTTTTTGTATTGTCTCTTTCCCATCTCCTCTTCCAGTGGGTGCAGAAAGAGCCCCTTTCTGCTCTGGTGGTTAGGGTACCAGAGTTCCCTTTTGGTGGGTGCCAGCAATTCCAATAATCTAATATTCTATTCCTTGTCCTAGATCTGGTCCTGTGGGTGAAGAATAAGACCAGGAATGGGTTGCTTAACCTCCTACCTTGTCCCCTGTTCCCTTTGCTTGATCTGCTCATTTCCTGATCTTGTTAGTGGGAGAGAAGACCTGGAGTCAGGGGTGTTTGGCTCCTGCCGGTATTGGAAGCTCTGTGCAGATCCCAGGTGATCCCCAGGCACTGGAACACAGGCCCCGATGCAGGGCCTGTTGTACCTGGTCCCACCAGAACAGCTGGTCTGGTGCTTTATATGTGATTTGAGTTTTAGCAATGTCTCTTCTATGAACATGGATGACTTTTTATTTGGCAGATGTTCAGAACTGAATCTTCTTCTTGGTGCATTTCTCCTGTGATGTGTATGAAATGACCTCCTTCATCTCTTTTGACTGATTTTATTTTAAAATCTAATCTTTTAGATATTAGGATTGCTACTCCCACTTGTTTCTTGAGTGAATTTGATTGGAAAAACTTTTTCCATCCCTTCACTCTAGGGAAATGTCTGTCTTTGAGGGTGAGATGTGTTTCTTGTATTCCGCAGAAGGATGGGTTCTGTGTTTGTATCCATTCTGTTAGCCTGTGTCTTTTTATGGGAGAGTTAAGACCATTAATATTGAGGGATATTAGTGACTATTGTTTGCTTATTCTTGTTTTTATTAGAATGGTTGATGTTGGTGGAATTTTTGGCAGATTTTCACCTCTTCTTTTCTTTTGGCTGTTGGTAAGATGGGATTATCTACTGCCTAAGTTTTTCTGCTTGTAGTTAATATCCTTGGGTTGCGGTTATCCTTCAGAAATTTCTGGAGACCTGGGTTAATGGATACATATTATTTAAATATGGTTTTGTTTCAGAATATCTTATTTTCTCCATCTACAGTGATTGAAAGCTTTTCTGGGTATATCAGTCTGGGCTGGCATTCATGGTCTCTTAGTGTTAGTAGAATATCTATCTAGGACCTTCTGTCTTTCAGAGTTTCCACGGAGAAATCAGGTGTGATTCTGATTTCTTTGTATGTTACTTGAACTTCTACTTTTGCAGCTCTTAATATACATTCTTTAATCTGTATGTTCAGGGTTTTTACTATTATGTGACTTGGGGACTTCCTTTTGTGGTTCACTCTATTTGGTGTTCTGTAGGCTTCTTGTACTTTCATTGGCATGTCTTTCTTTAGGTTGGAATGTTTACTTCTATGATTTTGTTGAATATGTTGTCTGACCCTTAGAGGTGATTTTCTTTTTTATTTTCTTTTTAAATTTAAATTAGAAACAAGATTGCTTCACATGCCAATCCCAAGTCCCTCTGCCTCTCCCTTCCTTCCTCCCACACCCTCCCACCAGACCCCCCAATATTCCCTCCTTTCCCTAGGGAGGGTAAGGCCCTCCCTGGGGAAAGACTTTCTAAAATTCAAGGAAAATGAAGACACAACATACCCAAACTTATGGGACACCTTGGAACCAGTACTACAAGTGACTTTCATAGCAATAAATGCCCACATTAAGAAACTGGAGAATATTGACACCTGAGAGTTAAAACAGCACAGCTGAAAGCTCTATAACACAAAGAAGCAAACACACCCAGGAGGAGTAGACACCAGGAAATAATCAAACTGAGGGCTGAAATCAATAAACTAGAAACTAGGAAAACAATACAAGGAATCAATGAAATGAAGAGTTGGTTCCTTGAGAAAATCAGCAGATAGACAAACCTTTATCCATCCAAACTTACCAAATGGCAGAGTGTGATCATGCAAATTGACAAAATCAGAAATGAAAAAGGGGGCAAAACAAGGAACACTGAGGAAACCCAGAGAATCATCAGGTCATACTTTGAATATATGTATTCCACAAATTTTGAATATTTAAATGAGGTGGTTTTCTTTACCTTCTTCTATACTTATTATTCTTAGTTTAGGTCTTTTCTCAGTGTCCCATATTTCCTGGATATTTTTTGTTTGGGCTTTATTAGACTTGAGATTTTCTTTGGTAGATGAAGCAATTTCCCAAGTGTATCTTCAACACCTGAAATTATCTCTTCCATGTCTTTTATTCTGTTGGTTATGTTTGCATCTGTAATGCTTGACCATTTTGGCAGCTTTTCTACTTCCAGCTTTCCTTAAGAGTGTGTTTTTTTATTGTCTCTATTTCTGCTTTCAACCCTTGCACTATTTGAATTGTTTCTTGAATTTTTGCTTTATCTTTTCCTCTGTTTCTTGCATTTGTTGGATTTTTTATTTGTTTTTTTCCTCCAGTTCTTTAAGGGATTTTCTCTTATCCTCTAAGAGTCTCTGGCTGTGTCATATTGGTTTTTCTGTTGCTGGGTATATTTTTATATTTTCTCCTTCCCATCATTTCTTCTTGTGGATGTAGAAAGAATCTCTTCCTCTCCTCGTGAGTATGTGACATGGTTTCATTATAGTGGGTGGGAGCAGGTCCAGTACCCTGGTGGCTTTCCTTTTGTATGGATGGAGGCCATCCTAATATCAGGGCCGTGGCCATCTATGGGTAGGCTGGATAGTTGCCTGTCCCGTGGATGGAAAAATGGAACTTGGACTCTGACAGTCTCTGGGTTGGCTGGCTCCTGCCAGGATGGGATCTGTAATATGCAGTCCACTGACATTGGCTAGTTGTGAACAGCTCACCAGAAGCCAGGATGTAAACAGGCTCAGACCTTTCTAGACCTGTAACTGGAGAAAGGGACTATGGTGCTGGCAGTATCTGGGAATCTGAATTCCATTGGGAAGGGATCTGTTTTACACAGTCCACAGGTCTCTGGCGGTTCTGCTTAGGCCATTGAAGATCAGGCTGGAGACAGTCTCATGCTTACCTTGCCTGCCCCATGGGTGGAGAATGGGACTTGCAAGCTGGAAGTCTCTGGGCAGGCTGAATCCAGTAAGGCTGGGTTCTGCCCTTCACAGTCTTCAGGTCTCTGGTGGTTCTTGCTGTGATGGATTCTATTGAATGAGCAACAAGTAATTATTAGGCTAATTTAAAATGGCTCTTTATATGTACTTTAATAGGCATTTACAAAAATTGCACTGGAAAAACTTGACCCCCAAGTTTCTATCAGCCATTGAGATAGATGAAGTAGACAATAAAATCATGCAGAACCACTAAGAAGTCAAAGTTCATTAATCATAATTCATATGATTCTGTAAAATATCACATCTGAAATGCATAATATAAAATGCTTATGATTTAATCCCGATGAGTTTCTCTTAAAAGTATTATTACTTAGATGGTGTTAACTGAATACTTTCTAAATACCAGAAAACATTCTACGTCAGTCTGTTCTTTTTTTAATTATTTAAAGTATTAACAATCTTTATTTGCATATAAATTCCAGTTACCTCTCTCTTCTATCCTCCCTTACCCCCCACAGACTCCCCAACCCAACTCCAAAGCACTCCCCATGTGAGGCCTTCCATGGGGGAATAATCAAAGTCTGTCACATCATTTGGGGCATGGCCTATGCCCTGCCTTCCACTCACCTCCCTCCCTATGTATCTAGGTTGAGAGACTATTCCTGTATAGGGAAATGGGCTCCCAAAGTCCACTTATGCCCTAGGGAAAAATACTGGTACCACTGCCAGAAGCCCCATAGAGTTCCCAGGCCTCCTAACTGTCACCCAAGTTCAGGTGGCCTGGATATGTCCTAGGCTGGTTCCCAACTGTCTGGCTTGTGTCAGTGAGTTCCCACTTGCTCAGTTCAGCTGTTTCTGTTGGTTTGCCCAGCATGGTCTTCAACCCTTTGCTCATCACTGCTTGCTCTCTACAACTGCATTCCAGGAGCTGAGTTCAGTACTTAGCTGTGGATCTCTGCTTCTGCTTCCATCAGCAACTGCATGAAGGTTATAGAATGGCATTTAGGGTAGTCATCAATCTCATTATAGGGGAAGAGCATTTAAAGTAGCCTGTCCCCTACTGCTTAGATTCTTAGTTGGGGCAATCCTTATGGATCTCTGTAGATTTCCCTAGTGTCAGATTTGTCTTTAAACCTGTAATGGTTCCCTCTATTAAGGTCCCTTTTCTTGCTCTCATCTATTCTTCCCCTGCTAAGAGATTCATAATCAGGATTTAAGTAAGTTTATTCTATCATTTTCCATGTAAATATTCTAATTATATAGTCTTATGAAGTTCAGGATCTGTATTACCAGGTCATTCTGAATCTGAGTCAATGCTGTGTCATGTTTCCATGGTCTTTTCTCCTTAACCTTCTGGAATTACTGTTGTACTATGTGGCAGTATTTAATTATTCCAACTATGAGGAACATATTAAGAATTCCAACTACTTCTGTGCCCCTTCTGAACTATTTAAACTTGCCAGTTTTGATACTTTCACCAATAACATGGTTAGATTCTGTATAGGCACTCTCTTTGGGTTACTTCCTATTTCAAGAATAATTTTCTCTTACTTTAAAATAGTTTCCTCCATCATGTGATCATCATCATCAAGTGGGAAGTACAAAACCTTATCCACATGTGGGTCTTAGTTTTCCATTGTTAGGCTGTTTTTTAGGACTAGGGTTATACTTTACCTCCTGTCTGTCACATTCTCCAAGAAGTAATGCAATGGCCTCAGTGATATACACTGTGGTCACACCAATGATGAATCTCTTCATCTACAGCCTTAAGAACAAGGAACAAGAAAGATTCTTAGCAAAGTATTATAATAAACACAGTTTTTATTATTTCACCTTATATTCATATATTAACTGTACATGTAAATACCAGTTAATGTCTCACATTATCACTAACTGAAACTTCACAATATTGCATGATGCTTTGTGATCATTGAGTTTGCACACATAGTGAATGTATAGTGTGGTGGTTTGTAAGAAAATGGCCCTCTAAAAGAGTTGGAGGAAGTGTGTGACTGTAAGGGTGACCTTTGAGGTCGGTTTTGCTCAAGCCTCCATCAATGTGACTTTCAGTCCACTTTCTGTTGCCTGCAAGGAGTTCTGATCACATAATTCTGACTTTAGAGCTAAAGATAGATGAAACAGGTTATGAAGTTTACCTCTGTACCTAAAGAAAACTTTTGTGGCCTGGCATGTGTATGGGGTATACCTGTATGGTGGCCTAGTAGAGAGGCTGTTGAATGATGCTTAGAAACTGATGCCTGGATTGCCTTGGTGTGTCACTAAGAGGCAGCCTTTGAGATCTCTTCTGCTCAAGCTTCCCTCAGTGTGTTAGCCAACTGACTTCCTGTTATGTGAAAGATAATATTGGACTGAACCCTGAAAGGGTAAGCAAGTCACCCTAATTAAATGTTTTTTATTAGAGTTTTCATGGTCATGTTATCTCTTCATAGCATTAGAAAATTCTAACCAATACAGGTAGTTCTAAAAATGCATAAAAGTTTTGAGTGGGAGAAATAGAATTTTTCAAAGGATGAATGATGCACATTGTTGAACAACACCTTGTTATGGTCTTTCCTTTACACTGTGTAAATATGCATCAATATGGTTGGTCTTATAAAGCACTGAGTGGCCATTAAATAGGCTGGAAGAGGTTAGGTGTGACTTCTAGGGACAGAGAGCTCTGGGAAGAAGAAGGAGGAGGAGTCTATAGTAAGACAGAGAGGAAACAGAATGGGAACAATGAAGATGAGGTGATAATTATGTCAAAGAATGAAGATTAAAAATATGGGTTAATTTATGTTAGAAGTGCTAGTTGGAAAAAATCTTAAGCTATTGGTCAAGCTTTCAGTTTTTTAGAGATTTTTTATTAATTAATTAATTTATTTTTTACATTCCAATGCCATTTCTCCCTCCCTTCACCCTGCCCATCTCCCCATTTTCTTCCTTATTACTTATTTTCCTCTCTGGGGAGAGTAAGACCTACCCAGGAAGTCTAGGAAATCTGTCACATTATTTTTTTGAGGCAGGACCAAGGCACCTCTCCATCCCTCACTGCTGTGTCTAGGCTGGGCAAAGTATTCCTCCATATAGAATGATCCCCACTAAGTAAATTTGTGCATTAATGTTAGATCTTGGACCCACTTCGAGTGGCCTCATATATTGTTCTACTTGTACCATTGTCACCTATATTAAGAGAGTCTAGTTCAGTCTCATGCAGGTTCCTCATGGGTCAGACTGGAGTTCATAATCTTTCATTATCTCAAGTCAGCAGATTCTGTGGGTTTCCCATCATGGTCTTGACTTCTTTGTTAATATTATCACTCCTTCCTCATTTCCATTGTACTCCAGGAGCTTGGCTCATTGGTTAGTTGTGGATTTCTGCATCTGTTTCCATATATTTATGGGAAAGGGTTCTAGCTTCTCTGGGGTTGTGGATTGTAGACTGGGTATCTTTTGCTTTATGTCTGATATCCACTTATGAGTGAGTACATACTAAATTTGTCTTTCTGGGTTTGGGTTACTGCACTCAGGATATTTTTTCTAGTTCTGTCCATTTTCCTGCAAATTTTAAGATGTATTGTTTCTTACCACTGAGTAGTACTCCACTGTGCAAATTTACCACATTTTCTTTATCAATTCTTCAGTTGGGGGGAGTCTAGGTTATTTCTAAGATCTGGCTCTTATGAATAATGCTGCTGTGAACATAGTTGAGCAAATGTCCTTGTGGTGTGAATGTACCTCCTTTGGGTATATGCCCAACAGTGGCATTTCAGGATCTTGAGGCAGATTGATCCCTAATTTTCTGAGAAATCAACATACTGATTTCCACAGCTCCTATAGTAGTTTGCACTCCCACCAGCAGTGGAGGAGTGTTTCCCTTTCTCCACATCCTCTAAAGCATAAGCTGTCATTGGTGTTTTTGATCTTAGCCATTCTTATCAATGTAAGATGGAACCTCAGAGTGGTTTTGATTTGCATTTTCCTGATGGCTAGGGATGTTGAGCATTTCCTTAAGTGGCTTTTCTCTATTTGAGACAAGCTTTCATAATTAATAACATGTCTCTGTCATGTTGGGGAGCTAATAGTCCTCATAAAGCTATCAAGTCCCTTATAAGTCCTTGTAATTTGAATGCAATCAATACCTAAAAGCATAGGAGCCCTTGATAAGTGTCAGTCCACTGAGATTGAGTTTTAGAAATGTCAGAGAACAAGATTTGCCAAGTAAGCTGCCTGAACAGGACCTGAAGAGGGAAGATAGGAACAGACATGCTATTGTGGCAGGGGAAAGCTCAGTAGGCCTCATCCTCAGACAAAGAGCTACTGGTAAAGAAGGAATTCTGAAAGAAGGAGAAATATCAACAATTAAAGGAAAAGGCAACAAATTTGAAGGAGAGCAAGGGTGGGTACATGTGAAGTAGGGAGGGTGATGGGAACTGTTGTATTTGCTTTATGATCTCATTTTAAGCAAAATCAATTTAATTTATAACGATACCAATAGATTATTTTCATTTATCACCCCCAGAAGTGAGAGAATTAAAGCTCATGCATAAAGGTTGTCATGAACTAAAATCTACTATGAAGCATGAGATGGTTCAGACTCAAAATCCTCTTGGCCTTCTTAGTTCTGAAGTCCTCACAGGTCAATAGGATATTGTGTTCACAGAGTCCATGAAACCACATCAACAGGCCACTGTAGAATGTAAAACAGTGGGAAGAATATAAGAGTGATTCTATGTGACTCATTTGAGGGAGGATTGATAGAATTGAATATATACAAATCTGAACTTAACAAATTCAAAACTATTGCTTTATAATCCAAAATCTTATGTTTTCTGAAAATGCATTGTCCAATAAGGACACACTTGTGTTTAATGGTTCCATTTACTGTGTTGTTTTAACAAATGTTCTTAATAAAAAGCACTTTAATTATATCTACTATCAGTTTTGACTTGTGTACTGAAATGAAATTTTTTTTAGTTTTTTTTTTTATTTTAAATAGCTTGTTTTACATGTCAATCCCAGTTCCCTCTCCCTCCCCTCCTCCCGCACTCCCCTTCCACCCTCCCTCCCACCCTATTGCCACATACTTCCACATAGGGGATGTCTAGAGTCTATCATTTTACTCTTGGTAGGGTCAAGGCACTCCCCTAAGAGTCCAGGCTGAGAGAGCATCTCTCTTTGTGCTATAGGCACATGAAGACAGATTGTATACCAGGAATAGACACTGATCCACAGCTCAGAGCCCCATAGGTTGTCCAGGCCTTCTCACTGACACTCACATTTGGGGGGTCCAGATCAGTCCCATTCTGGCCTCCCCACTGTCGGTCTGGGGTCCAAGAGCACTCCCCTGTTCAGATCAGCTGTCTCTGCTGGTTTTGCCAGCCCATTCTTTGCCAATTTGCTCATCATTCCTCTCTCTCTGTCACTGGGGTCCTTGGGTTCAGTTCAGTGCTTAGATGTGTGTTTGCCTCTGCTTCCATCAGTCCCAGGATGAAGGCTCCCGGATAGTTATAGACATCAAGTTCATTATCAGGGATGGGCATTCCAGGTGGTCCTTCCACTATTGCTTAGCTTGCCAATTGATGTTATACCTTTAGATCACTCGAGGTCACTCTGGTGCCTGATCTGTCTTCGATCCTATGATTCCCTCTTCCCCCTATTCTACCCCCACCCCCTCAACTTCCTGTTCCCCCATGACCAACTCCCTTCCTCTTTACCCCCTCTATTCTTCCCAGGTCCCAATACCCCCACTCGCCCTGTTCCCCATCCATTCAGAGGATCTTGTCTCCATCCTCTTCTCTTGGGTACTATGTATATATGCATATCTTTTAGGTTCTTTCCTGTTTCCCAGATTCTCTATCTGTGGAAGTGCAGACTGGCCCTATCCTGATCCATATCTAAAATCCATATATGAGTGAGTACATACCATGTTTGTCTTTTTGCGACTGGGTTACCTCACTCAGGATGGTTTCTTCCAGTGCTATCCATTTCCCTGCGAATTTCAAGATTCCATTGTTTTTTTCTGCTGAGTAATACTCCATTGTGTAAATGTACCACATTTTCTCTATCCACTCTTCAGTTGAGGGGCATCTAGGTTGCTTCCAGGTTCTGGCTATTACAAACAATGCTGCTATGAACATAGTGGAGCAGATGCCCTTGTTGTATGAACCTGCCTCATTTGGATAAATGCCTAAGAGTGGAATTGCTGGGTCTAGTGGTAGATTAATTCCCATTTTCCTGAGGAATCTCCATACTGATTTCCAAAGAGGCTGTATGAGTTGGCATTCCCACCAGCAGTGGAGGAGTGTTCCTCTCTCTCCACATCCCCTCCAGCATAAATTGTCTTCGGTGTTTTTGATTCTAGCCATTCTGACAGGAGTAAGATGGTATCTCAGAGTTGTTTTGATTTGCATTTCCCTGATGGCTAAGGATGTTGAGCACTTTCTTAAGTGTCTCTTGGCCATTTTAGCCTCCTCTACTGAGAATTCTCTATTTAGCTCTGTACCCCACCTTTCAAGTGGATCCTTTGGTGTTTTGGAGACTTGTTTCTTGAGTTCTTTGTAAATTTTGGAGATTAGCCCTCTGTCAGATGTAGGGTTAGTGAATATCTTTTCCCATTCTGTGGCCTGCCTTTTTGTCTTTTTGATTGTGTCCTTTGCCTTACAGAAGCTTTTTAGTTTCAGAAGGTCCCATTTGTTAATTGTTGATCTCAGTGCCTGTGCCACTGGTGTTATGTTTAGGAAGTGGTCTCCTGTACCAACTCGTTGAAGAGTATCTCCCACTTTCTCTTCTAAAAGTTTCAGTGTGGCTGGATTTATGTTGAGATCTTTGATCCATTTGGACTTAAGTTTTGTACAAGGCGATACACCTGCGTTTATCTGCAGTCTTCTGCATACCAGTACCCAGTTATGCCAGCACCATTTGTTGAAGATGCTTTCTTTTTAATATTGTACAGTTTTAGCTTCTTTGTCAAAAATCAAGTGCTCATGGATGTGTGGGTTAAAATTAGGGCTTTGATTCTGTTCCATTGGTCTACCTGCCTATTTTTGTGCCAATACCAAGCTGTTTTCAGGACTACAGCTCTATAATAGAACTTGAAGTCAGGTATGGTGATGCCTCCTGAAGTTCCTTTATTGTATAGGGATGTTTTGGCTATCCTGGGCCTTTTGTTTTTCCATATAAAGTTGATTAATGTTCTTTCCAGGTCCTTGAAGAATTGTGATGGAATTTTGATAGGGATTGCATTGAATCTGTAGACTGCTTTTGGCAAGATTGCCATTTTTATTATGTTGATCCTACCAATCCAAGAGCATGGGAGATCTTTCCATTTTCTGGTATCTTCTTTGATTTCTTTCTTTAAAGACACAAAGTTCTTGATATACAGGTCTTTCACTTCCTTGGTTAATATTATCCCCAGATATTTGATGCTGTTTTTGGCTATTGTAAAAGGTGATGTTTCTCTGATTTCTTTCTCAGTCACTTCACCATCTGTATATAATAGGGCCACTGATTTTTTTGAGTTTACCTTGTTTCCTGCCACATTGCTGAAGATGTTTATCAGCTCTAGGAGTGACCTTGCATAGTTTTTTGGGTCACTTATGTAAACTATCATATCATCTGCAAATAGTGAAAGTTTGACTTCTCCTTTTCCTATTTGTATCTCCTTTATCTTCTTTTGTTGTCTTATTGCTGTAGCTAGAAATTCAAGTACAATATTGAAGAGATATGGAGAGAGTGGACAGCCTTGTCTTGTTCCTGATTTTAGAGGAATTGCTTTGAGTTTCTCTCCATTTATTTTGATGTTAGCTGTTGGTTTACTGTATATTGCTTTTATTATATTCAGGTACGTTCCTGTTATCCCTGATCTCTCTAGGACCTTTATCATGAAGGCGTGCTGGATTTTGTCAAAGGCTTTTTCAGCATCTAGTGAGATGATCATGTGGTTTTTCTTTCGCAGATTGTTAATATGGTGGATTACATTGATAGATTTTCTAATGTTGAACCATCCCTGCATTCCTGGAATGAAGCCTACTTGATCATGGTGGATGATTTTTCTGATGTGTTCTTGAATCCGGTTTGCAAGTATTTTATTGAGTATTTTTGCATCAATGTTCATGAGGGAAATTGGTCTATAGTTCTCTTTCTTAGTTGTGTCTTTGTGTGGCTTGGGTATCAAGGTAATTGTAGCCTCGTAGAAAGAGTTTGGCAGTGAGCCTCCTGCTTCTATAGTGTGGAATACTTTGACGAGTATTGGAATGAGCTCTTCTTTGAATTTCTGGTAGAATTCTGCACTGAAGCCATCTGGGCCTGGGCTTTTTTTGTTTGGGAGACTTTTGATGACTGCTTCTATTTCATTAGGGGTTATAGGTCTGTTTAGATTATTTATCTGTTCTTGATTTAGTTTTGGCAAGTGATATCTATCCAAGAAATTGTCCATTTCCTTTAAATTTTCAAATTTTGTGGAGTACAGATTTTCAAAGTATGCCCTGATGATTCTCTTGATTTCCTCAGAGTCCGTTGTTATGTCCCCCTTCTCATCCCTGATTTTGTTAATTAGTATGTTCTCTCTCTGTCTTTTGGTTAGTTTGGACAGAGGTTTGTCTATTTTGTTGATTTTCTCAAAGAACCAACTCTTTGTTTCATTGATTCTTCTCAATGTTTTCCTGGTTTCTACTTGATTGATTTCAGCCCTCAATTTGATTATTTCCTGGCGTCTGCTCCTCCTGGGGGAATTTGCTTCTTTTTGTTCTAGAACATTCAGCTGTGCTATTAATTCTCTAGTATGACTGTTCTCCAGTTTTTTCATGTGGGCACTTAGTGCTATAAACTTTCCTCTCAGCACTGCTTTCAAAGTGTCCCATAAGTTTGTGTATGTTGTATCTTCATTGTCATTGAAATCGAGGAAGTCTTTAATTTCTTTTTTTATTTGTTCCTTTACCCAGGGATGGTGCAATTGTGCATTGTTCAATCTCCATGAGTTTGTAGGGTTTCTGCGATTTGTGTTATTGTTGAATTCTAATGTTAATGCATGGTGGTCTGATAAGATGCAGGGGGTTACTCCAATTTTTTTGTATCTGTGGAGATTTGCTATGTTTCCTATTATGTGGTCAATTTTAGAGAAGGTTCCATGTGGTGCCGAGAAGAAGGTATATCCCTTTGTATTTGGGTGGAGTGTTCTATAGATGTCTGTTAAACCCAGTTGGGTCATAACTTCTATTAATTCTTTTGTTTCTTTGTTAAGTTTCTGTCTGGAGGTCCTATCTAGCGGTGAGAGCGGAGTGTTGAAGTCTGAAATTTTAATAACATAAACACAATTTAAGTCAATATTTGTTTAAGATAATATTAGTTAACAAAGACATGGTGCTATGAAACAGCATGACATTCTAATAACACAAAAACTACTTGGGAAAATGGAACACAATGACTTTGCCATCATGAACTATTATTTTAAATTTGATATTTAGACAATTCAGATCTAGGACGTTTATGTTGCTTTAGTTAATCTCAACAGAGGGAAACTATATTATAGTCTTGCAACATGTTAGGGTAAACTTAAATGCTTCCTACTTTTCTTTGACTAAAAAGAGTTTTTCCTAAATTGGGAAGGATTTATTTCAGCATCTTTTCTTTAATAATGTGATCATATTTCACTATGATTCTGTTTCTTGCGTATAATATGATTTTCTTTTAAATACTGTGATAGTGAATGGCAATAATTAGTTTTGCATGAAAACATGAGAAATTAAACAGCAAAGATATTCTTTGCTCCTACCTCCAGTGGAACATGCAGATAGATCTTTTATAGCCTCCTTTAGGACCACATCCCCTTGTTTCAGCTTCAGTCTCCAAAAACATTCCCTGAAAATCTACCAGCCGCACAGTTCATGGAATCAGATGGACATCTTCACTCTTACACTTGTCTTTCAATTACAATCTAGCATCCCATTCCCCATCCCTGTATCAGGCTAACTGATGTAGCCTCTGATCCCTTCCTGCCTACATTTCCAAGAGTCTAGGCAGACCCTTTGATACAACCTGCATTCCTCCTACTTGTGGATTCCTGCAAACTCTCCCTTCTGCCCCATACCTATTCCTAATTATGAGTTTCCAATGCCTAAAATCACATTCTACCTGGAACTCTCAGTGACCACACATGGCAGTATGTCAGAAGCATTTCCTGCCAGGCAACCCACAGTCACCAGACTACTAAGAACCAGAGGAGGAAACTGAAACCAAAGAACAAAACACTTGTAGTGAGTTATCCACCCTGCCTGCATCTGCAGAGCAGATGAGGACCATTTTGGGAGTGAGTTTAGGTTTGGGGTCAGGGTCCTCTCTTTCCTCTGGTCAGGTCGCAGGGAGCAGCTTGTGGGGATCCTTAGTCAGAAACCTGTGGCAGACATCTGCTTCTTGTGTAAGTGACTTCTCCCCAAAATGAAATATATTTGAATGTAATCCCATGAATCATTATCCTTTGCGTCTGCAAACACTCACCCAACAAAGGCAAAACCAGACATCAGCATCTAAAGTGACAATCATCCTAAACCAACACCTATACACCAGTGCAAATATATGATCAGTAACGGACAGAACAAAGTGTACTCTCTAATAAATAGCAAAGCAGAATAACAGGACCTGAGTAATGGAATATAACTGAAGCCCAAGGCAAGGACTCCATATAGCATTTATATATACTTGAGGAGCTTAAAGAGGGTACAAATGAATGTATTCATGAAATATAAAAAAGGGGAAATAAGGAGGAAAAAGTTCAAGACATGAAAATGCAAATAGTATCGATAAAGAAAACCTGAGGTAAGATATGAAATGAAAAATTTAGGAACTAGGCCCACTATCGTAGGTCCATGGATCTGAGGGCCAGCTTGAACAAGCAGTGTGCAGGCATGCAGGTGGCAAGTTCGGGTCCATTCCATGATGATAAGCCCTCTTTCCAGGGTCTCTGCGAGCAGAGGATGGAGTGACAACTAGAGTTGACGCTGCTCCTCCTCTCGACTTGTGATGAAGAATGTCAGCCACTAGCATGGATCAGAGACCTAGAGGGCAAGAAAAAAAAAGTTTCAGTACAAAATGGTTCCATTCATCATTGGTAATGCTGAGTTCTCTACATGGGGGACAAGTGGATTTCAAGAACAATCAATGCAAAATTCTGCTTATAGTAGTAATTATGGCTATCCTCCTAGTTCTCTTGGGAGAGGTATTACTGATGGACAGGCTGGAATTGGAAATGATACTTTGGGTAAGGTACCTGGCATTAGTATTATTGAGCAAAGCATGACTGAACTGAAAATTGACCTGTCAGCTGCAGTGGCTAAATTTTTGTCGTTTGATTCTGTGTTATGAACTTTTTGGTCATTTAGTTGTATCAAATAGCTGCACTATTGGGTTATTAAAAATAGTTGTATGTATTATCACATGAAGATAAAAGAATATACATACTTAAAAAGTTGTGTGCATTTTGTGAAAACACACTTTACACTTTCACATAATTCTATCATCCAGTACCCTTTGGAAATACTCTCTAATAAACTTGTGTTTTGTATATTTATAAGATTTTTAATTTGGACAAGTAAATACAATGCAACTTTAATCATTTTCCAAATGTAGATAGGTTGCTATCTTGTTGTATGTATGAACATATGGCTATGGAAAAAGAAATAAATGTTCTCTTGATTCATTGATTCCTAACAATACCCACTGTCTTCACCATTGGAGAGAAATAGAAATATATTGAACATGTGAGTGCACCCCATAATGTATTATATTGGAAGAAGTGTAACTAGGTAGATTTCACAATTTTAATGGCACATATTAGGAGGATGTCTTTCATGGGTAAGGAGGGAAAAATCATCATGCTGAGTAGATGACACTTATATGTGATATCATAATTCCAACAGTTCATAGTATAAAATATAATCCATTTAGAATTCATTAGAGTATTGCCCATGTTCTGGTATCACAAATATTTCTGCATTTTAAATGTTTTACAATTTGAGCAATTCAGTGTTCTCTGATCTAAATGTGAGCCTAGAATTTCCACTCTAGCTGAGGTAAGAACATGGTCATCTGCGCAGCAAGCCTGACTCACATGGGAATTACTTTACTATCTGAGGAAGAGGGTACTGAATCTAAGGGTCTGGTAAAATCTGGCTGTGCTTCAGAAAATCAGTGGCATTGCATAGCATTGGAATATTATGTTCTTATACAAATATTTTACTGCAATTATGTGGACATGATCTCCCCAAATTAGCTTTGCAGCATAAAATTTCAATTGTATTTAATGACATTTCATTAGTTTTCACATCACGGGATATCTTAGCAGTTGTGAACAGAGAAGTTTCTGATGTTGTGAATCTTGTAGTAGTTGAGAAGCCCTGGCAATAGGAACACGTTTCAAACCTAGTATATAAGTGAGCTTGTTGGAGCCCATTCCTTAGGATGGGAGGCCATGTTCGGTGAAAGTAGGACCACAATATTATCCTGGTACATGGGTTAGCTTGTAGGAGCTTCTCCCCGTGTTTGGATACCATGCTCAGCCTTAAAGAATGGAAGAGGGGCCTGGCCCTACCATAACCTATTTTGGCAGACTATGTTGGCTCCTGATGAGAGCTTTTACCTGTGAGGAGGAGTGGACCTGGGGTGCACCAGGGTTGAGGTGAAAGGAATAGGAGGAGTAGTGGGAGGGAGAATTGTGGTTGGAATGCAGAATGAAATCAAAGCATACAAAAAACAGAAAAAAAGTTTTCTGTGATAATGTTTATTCAACTAACACACTCTTACAAAAATTTGAAATATACTAAGTGAAATAAAGAATATGTATATTAATTGATATAAAAATCTAAATAAGTTTTAACAAAGGCTTACTTAAATCCCCAAACAAAAAATGGGGAAAATATTTTTAAGTGAAAGAAAAAAACTGAATTGTTCCATGTTATGTAATAAAATGACCCATGTTTAAGTGCTTCAAGTTTTCATTTTTTGTCAGTTTTTCTAAAGTAAGGCTTCTATAAAATACCTGATTGTCTTAAAGTTGTTTGCTGTATTTTACTGTGACTGTAGACTTGTTATTTACAGTAATTCTGGTCTCACATCATCTAGATTACTGTATTCAGCATGGTTCTCAGAAGAAGTAGGACATGAGGTATGAAAAAATGAGTATTTGAAGAATGACAACTACCACAACTGAGTAATTATTAATGATGTCACAATAAGCTTGAGAAAATATCATTATTTATACTTACTTGACTCAAATTGTAAAGAATATCTACATAAAAGCTGGTACCATTGTTATCAACAGTTTTGGTTTCCTTCAAAAGATGTGCAAGAAATAAAAACATATGGAACACAACATTTTTTATGCGAATTTCACTTCATTCAAGTATCAGAGGATCCAGACCTACAGACTGTTCTCTTGGCCTATTCTTCTCCATGTACATCTTGGCCCTTTTTGGAAATCTCCTCATCATCCTGATAGTCAGCTCTGATGCCCATCTCCACACACCCATGTACTTCTTCCTCTCCAACCTGTCTTTGGTTGATATTGGTTTCATCTCCACCACTCTTCCAAGGATGACTGTGGACATCTAAACTCACTGCCCGGTCATCTCCTATATGGAATGCCTGACACAGATATTACTGTTTGTAATTCCTTTCATGTATGGATGACATGCTTCTTACTGTAATGGCATATGACAGGTTTGTGGCCATTTGACACCCCCTGTATTACCATGTCACTATAAATACCAGTCACTGTGGTGTCTTACTTCTAAGGTTTTTTCTCCTTAGCCTTGTGGAATTGCTATTACATTATGTGGCAGTATTGCGTTTTTGAAATTTCCAACTTCTTCTGTCTCCCTTCTGAACTATTCAAATTTGCCTGTTTTGATACTTTCACCAATAACATATTTTGATACTGTATAAGTGCTCTCTTTGGGTTACTTCCTATTTCAGGAATCCTTTTTCCTTACCTCCTCTCTATCGTATTCTCCAAGAAGTAATGCAGTGGCCTGAGTGATGTACTCTTTGGCCACACCTTTGTTGAATCCCTTTATTTACAGCCTGAAGAACAAGGACAGATCCATTTAGCACACCATGCTTTCTTCCTACCTGTGAACCCCTGCAAACTCCCCTATATAGTCCATATGTAATCCTAATAGTCAAATCTCAATACATAACATCACATTGTACCCAGAACTACCGGTGGCCACACATGCATCACAGAAGCGTTTCCTGCCAGACAACCCACAGCCACCACAGGCTACTAAGAACCCCTTAAAGAACCTGAAACAAAAGATCAAAACACTCATCCAACAAAGACAAGAACAGATGTTAACATCTAAAATGACAATCATCACAAGTCAAGTTTCTTACACACCAGTGTAAATATCTAATCAATGACAGAACAATATGTAGTGTCTAGTATTCAACAAAGCAATACAATAGTCCCTGAGTAAGGCAATAGAGCTGAAGTACAAGATAAGTACTTCTAAATAGCATTAATATACATTTGAGGTGCTTAAAGAATATACAAATGAATTTATTCATGGAATATAAAAAATAAACAGTGAAATAAACTAAACAGTTCAAGACATGAAAAGGGAAAAAGTATTGAAAAATCAAACCCCACATGAGCTGAGATGTGAAATGAAAAATTTAGGAACTAAGAAAAGAATTAAAGGTACAAGCTTAAACAAGAGAATACAAGAGATGGAAGAGAAAATGTCAAACATTGAAGATATGTTAGGAGAAAAGGCATACCCCAGTCAAAGAAAATGCTAAATGTAAAAAAAAAACAGAAATAAAACACACAGGAAATCTTGGAAACTTAAAAATATCTAATCTAGGAATAACAGGAATAGAGAAAAAAGAAGAAACTAAGGTAAGGCACAGAAAATATTTTAAACAATACCATAAGAGAAAATTTCCAAAACATAAAGGAGTATGTTCATACCAAAATACTAGAAGCACATCAGACCACCAAATAGACATAACCAGAAATGAAGTTCCACAGAAACCCTATAATAAAAACATTGAAAATGTAAATAAAAAAGAATATTAAAGCTGCAAGGAAAAAGGCCATGTATCTTGAAGACAGCAGACCTATTACAATAACACCTAGCTTCTCAATGAAGACTCTAAATCCCTAAGGGACTGGTAGAATGCTCCAGAAACTCTAAGAGGCTACAGGTGCCACCCAGATTAGGGGCCCTGGGTAGTGGATCAGTGTTTATCCCTGGCATACAAATGGACTTCATGTGTCCATAACACAAAGAGGAATGCTCCCTCAGCCTGGACTCTTAGGGGAGTTCCTGGACAATGCCCTGAGTAAAATAGAGACTCTAGATATCCCCTATGTGGAAGGAAGTAGAGATAGGGTGGGAGGCTGGGGAGAATGGCGGGGGTGCTGGAGGAGATGAGGGAACTGGGATTGACATGTGCAGCAAGCTATTTAAAATTAAAATAATAAAAAATCTGTAATTTTTTAAAATAAGAGATGGAGAAAGACATTCCATGATGAAATCAAATTTAAATAGTATAAAACTCCCTGTCATATCTCTGCCACAGCAAGGCAGCTGAAAACTGCCCTCATCTCTCATAGAATCCCATTGCTATGGTGCAGAACACAGCAGCAGGCAAGCATCATATAGACCTCTGGGTAGAGTGCACCACCACTGATACCACCCATTGGACTCTATTATAAGAACCACTCAGTCACACACTCACACTACCACATCATCCTCTCCTTGGCCAAACATGCCCAGCAACATCAGCAACCCCTATAGGCACAGGCATCGCCTATATCAGTTGGAAGAGCAGACAAGAGACTGGACTCCCTGTCACTCATAAAAGGCCAAAACAATTATTTGTATGAGATGTACCACCATGTATACTCTGACTCTTAGTATAGACCAGGTTTAGCTTTCCTGCCAGCTCTCTTAGTCCATCTGAAAGCCTTCTGTTTCAGTCCATCTCCATTCTTTTGTGTCAGCTTTGATCCCCACAAACATTTTCTACCAGTGACCACACAGGGCTGGGACTCAGGTGGTCATTACTCACTCTTTCTTGTCTCCTTTTACCATTTTCCCAGTCTCACAGTTCTGTAGAAGTCTTCTTGAAGGAGCCCTTCCTCTTACCCTACTTTCTGGGGACTCTTCTACTTGCTGCAGACAAAGCTAGGTCTTTCCTACTTACCCTGCCATCCTTTCCTTTACTCCATATTCATTGCTTTCTGTGAGACATCAATTTCCACAAACACATTCAGCCATGGATGTCCAGTGGTTACAGTGGTTTGGATTCAGCTATGCTTTCCCCAGACTTTATTCCTAGTCCTGTAGCAGCCTTTTGCCGGAGGCCCTTGTCTGAATCAAACTGCATTTACCTGCCATTCCACATTTTGTTACATAACCCAGGTTCCCCATACCCATTCATCCTGTCTCTTCAGACTTATTCATATCACTGCAGCTTCAATGCAGGAGCCCCTCTTTCTACCACATGTACATTCCCTGTGGCCTCTGCCTCCCCGTAGTTCCTCCCACAGTTTTCTCAGTCTTTCAGCATAGCCTATCTCCATTTCTTTCCGCCAATAACCTATCTTCAGAAGCACCCTTTATCAGAGATCCCAAATGCATAGGGTGCAGACAGGGTAACAGAAACCAAAGAATAGAACACCCACTACTAATGACAGACCAGATACCAACACCAAGTAATACCTCACACATCATATTTCCAGACGCTTACACCCCACTGGAAAGACAGAAACATGAATAACCAAAAAAATAAACCCAACAACAACAACATGCTTCTATCAGAAGCTGGTGACCCTCTTTTGTAGACCTTGAGGAATACAATATAGCTTAACCACAATACAAAGACTTTTAAATTTGGAAGTATGAGTATGTTCAAGTATTTAACAAGGACATGAGTAAAAAAGATACTAAAATGCAGACCATGAAAACAAAACCTTTAGAATCAAATAATGAAAAATTCCACATGTGAAAGTAAAATTCATTAATTTATTATCTTATTTTGGGGTCACTGAGGTTTTATTTGGCCTGTAGAACCACTGAGGTGGGTTCTTCCATCTAGACACTTTAGAAATTACACTCTAGTTAGGAGTGTTCCAGACATTAGCTGTGAATTGAGGTGCCAGAAACAATGATTTTTGACAAATCACATTGTTACACAGTTGGGGTTTCCAGAAAGGCTCCAGGGGGCAGATGTAATGAGAGATATACATACCTGTAGTGCTGACCACACATGCTTGGGTGAGGTCACAGTTGAGTATATGAGGGGAGGCTTAGATTTAGATGAGGAAAGACAAATCCAACTCAATGCCATCATTGGTTTGAGTAAATTGGTACTGAAAGGGTGCTAGGAAGTAAGGAGAAATCGATTTTGTATAGAAATACTTCCGTAGTTTACCACATGTCAGATTGTCAATTGTTTGATGGTTCCTTTTGAACAGCTATTCTCTCTTCTTACAAATCTATATGTTCAGTGTCTTTTTGCTGTTTGGAGAAGGATTTTCCTGTTAAGGCAAGAACAAAACACCCCCTTTCCTTTGTGAGGTCTTTATACAACTCATGGGATATACTATGGTGAATAACCTATCATTTCTCCTCATCAACACGCTTCTCCTGTTCAATCTGGATCTTGATCAACTTTGATAGTAGTCAAAGTTTTTATTCTCCTGTAGAAACAAAGGTGAACCCTCTACCCCAATGTCACATATATCGTTGTTTCCATGCTGAGGTCAATACAGCCATGAAGTACAATTGGCTGATTTAGTGCAGACGTTTTTTTCTATTATCCAGTGTCTTTCTATAACTGGTTTTTCTTTCACATTAGCATTAAGAAAGTTTAAAGTTAATGAGGCTTTATGTAATCTGTGCATGGGAGACTTTGTTCCCCTGCCTTTTTATAGGGCATTTCTTTTTTTATATATTTATTTTTTATTTCTAAATTTAACTTAAATTTAAATTAGAAACAAGGTTGCTTTACATGTCAACTCCAGGTCATACTCCCTTTTCCTACCCTTCTCCCGTACCCTTGCACCAGCCACCCCAATATCCCCTCATTTCCCCAGGGAGGGTAAGGCCTTCCATGGGGGTGTGCATAGTCTGTCATTCCACCCAGGGCAGGGCCTCGACGCCCCTAAGAGTCCAGGGTGTGAGTGCACCCCTCATTGTTGGATAGAAGCCCAAAGTCCATTTGTATACCCGGGATAAATAATGATCTACTACCCAAGGCTCAAAAGATTACCTAGGTCTCCTCACTAACACCCAAATTAAGGGAATCTTGATCATTCCGATGCTAGATTCCCAGCCATCACTGTGAGATTCCAGAGCTAACCCTTGTCAGGTCAGCTGTTTCTGGGGGTTAAACCAGCCCAGTCTTAACCAATTTCGTCATCAGTCCTCCCTCTCTGAAACTGGGTTTCTTGAGTTCAGCTCAGTGCTTAGTCGTGGGAGTCTGCCTCTGCTTCCATCAGCCACTGAATGTAGGTTCTGTTTCCCAGACTCTCTGGCCATGGGATGGTAGGCTGGTACTCACCAGATCTATGTCTAAAATCCATATATGAGAGAGTACATGCCATGTTTCCCTTTTTGTGACTGGGTTACCTCACTCAGGATGGTTTCTTCTAGTACCATCCATTTGCCAACAAATTCCAGGATTCCATTTTTTTTCTGCTGAATAGTACTCCATTGTATAAATGTACCATATTTTCTCTATCCACTATTCAGTTGAGGGTAATCTAGGTTGCTTCCAAGTTCTGGCAATCACAAATAAAGCTGCTATGAACAAAGAAGAACAGATATCCTTGTTGTATGAAGAGGGATCTTTGGATATGTGCCTAAGAGTGGAATTGCTGGGTCTGGTGGTAGGTTTATTCCCATTATTCTGAGGAATCGCCATACTGATTTCCAAAGTGGCTTTACAAGTTGGCACTGCCCCCAGCAGTGGACAAGTGTTCACTTCTCACCACAACCTCTCCAGCATAAATTGTCATTGGTGTTTTTGATTTTAGCCATTCTGACATAAGTGAGATGATATCTCAGAGCTGTTTTGATTTGAATTTCTTGGATGGCTAAGGATGTTGAGCAATTTCTCAAGTGCCTCTCAGCCATTTTAGACTCCTCTATTGAGAATTTTCTATTTAGTTCTGTAGCCCACTTTTTAATTGGATCTTTTGGTGTTTTGGAGACTTGCTTCTTGAGTTCATTGTAAATTTTGGAGATCAGACCTCTGTCAGACGTGGGGTTAGTGAACAAATTTTCCCATTCTGTGGGCTGCTGTTCTGTCTTGCTGACAGTGTCCTTTGCCTAACAGAAGCTTCTCAATTTCAGGAGGTCCCATTTATTAATTGATGATCTCACTGTCTGTGCTACTAGTATTATATTCAGGAAGCAGTATGCTGTACCAATTCGTTCAAAGGTACCACCCACTTTCTCTTCTTAGAGTTTCAGTGTGGCTAGATTTATGTTGAGGTCTTGGATCCATTTGGACTTAAGTTTTGTGCATGGCAATAGACATGGATCTATCCACATTCTTCTACATCCCAGCATCCAGTTATGCCACCACCATTTGGTGAAGATGCATTCTTTTGGCATCGTATATTTTTAGCTTTGTTTCGAAGATCAGATGTTCAAACATGTATGTGTTAATATCAGAGTGTTAAGTATGATTCCATTGGTCTACCTGTCTATTTTTTGCCAATACCAAACTTTTTTCGAAGATACAGCTCTATAATAGAGCTTGATGTGTTGGGATGGTGTTGCCTCCTGATGTTGTTTTGTTGAGTAAGGTAGTTTTATTTATCCTGGGTCTTTTGTTTTTCCACAGAAATTTTTTTATTTTAATTTTAAATAGCTTGTTTTACATGCCAATCCCAGTTCCCTCTCCCTCCCCTCCTCCCGCACTCCCCTTCTCCCCTCCCTCCCACCCTATTGCCAAATCTTTCCCCATAGGGGATATCCAGAGTCTGTCATTTTACACTTGGTAGGGTCCAGGCACTCCCCTAAGAGTCCAGGCTGAGAGAGCATCTCTCTTTGTGCTATAGGCACACGAAGACAGTTTGTATACCAGGGATAGACACTGATCTATGGGCCCCATAGGCTTCCCAGGCCTTCTCACTGACACTCACATTTGGGGGGTCCAGATCAGTCCCATGCTGGCCTCCCCACTGTCACTCTGGGGTCCAAGAGCTCTCCCCTGTTCAGATCAGCTGTCTCTGCTGGTTTTGCCAGCCCATTCTTTGCCAATTTGCTCATCACTCCTCTCTCTCTGTCACTGGGTTCCTTGGGTTCAGTTCAGTGATTAATTGTGTGTTTGCCTCTGCTTCCATCAGTAACAGGATGAAGGCTCCCGGATGGTTATAGACATCAAGTTCATTATCAGGGATGGGCATTCGAGGTGGTCCCTCCACTATTGCTTAGCTTGCCAATTGGTGTTATCCCTTTAGATCACTCGAGGTCACTCTGGTGCCTGATCTGTCTTCGAACCTATGATTCACTCTTCCCCCTATTCTACCCCCACCCCCTCAACTTCCTGTTCCCCCATGACCAACTCCCTTCCTCTTCACCCCCTCTCTTCTTCCCAGGTCCCACTCCCCCCACCCCTTGCTGTGTTCCCCATCCATTCAGAGGATCTTGTCTCCATCCTCTTCTCTTGGGTACTATGCATATATGCATATCTTTTAGGTTCTTTCCTGTTTCCCAGACTCTCTATCTGTGGAAGTGTAGACTGGCACTATCCTGATCCATGTCTAAAATCCATATATGAGTGAGTACATACCATGTTTGTCTTTTTGCGACTGGGTTACCTCACTCAGGATGGTTTCTTCCAGTGCTATTCATTTCCCTGAGAATTTCAAGATTCCATTGTTTTTTTTCTGCTGAGTAATACTCCATGGTGTAAATGTACCACATTTTCTATATCCACTCTTCAGTTGAGGGGCATCTAGGTTGCTTCCAGGTTCTGGCTATTACAAACAATGCTGCTATGAACATAGTGGAGCAGATGCCCTGGTTGTATGAGCCTGCCTCATTTGGATAAATGCCTAAGAGTGGAATAGCTGCGTCTAGTGGTAGATTAATTCCCATTTTCCTGAGGAATCTCCATACTGATTTCCAAAGAGGCTGTATGAGTCGGCACTCCCACCAGCAGTGGAGGAGTGTTCCTCTCTCTCCACATCCTCTCCAGCATAAATTGTCTTCGGTGTTTTTGATTCTAGCCATTCTGACAGGAGTAAGATGGTATCTCAGAGTTGTTTTGATTTGCATTTCCCTGATGGCTAAGAATGTTGAGCACTTTCTTAAGTGTCTCTTGGCCATTTTAGCCTCCTCTGCTGAGAATTCTCTATTTAGCTCTGTACCCCACCTTTCAAGTGGATCCTTTGGTGTTTTTGGAGACTTGTTTCTTGAGTTCTTTGTAAATTTTGGAGATTAGCCCTCTGTCAGATGTAGGGTTAGTGAATATCTTTTCCCATTCTGTGGCCTGCCTTTTTGTCTTTTTGACTGTGTCCTTTGCCTTACAGAAGCTTTTTAGTTTCAGAAGGTCCCATTTGTTAGTTGTCGATCTCAGTGCCTGTGCCACTGATGTTATGTTTAGGAAGTGGTTTCCTGTACCAACTCGTTGAAGAGTATCTCCCACTTTCTCTTCTAAAAGTTTCAGTGTGGCTGGATTTATGTTGAGATCTTTGATCCATTTGGACTTAAGTTTTATACAAGGCGATACACCTGCGTTTATCTGCAGTCTTCTGCATACCAGTACCCAGTTATGCCAGCACCATTTGTTGAAGATGCTTTCTTTTTAATATTGTACAGTTTTAGCTTCTTTGTCAAAAATCAAGTGCTCATAGATGTGTGGGTTAAAATTAGGGCTTTGATTCTGTTCCATTGGTCTACCTGCCTATTTTTGTGCCAATACCAAGCTGTTTTCAGGACTACAGCTCTATAATAGAACTTGAAGTCAGGTATGGTGATGCCTCCTGAAGTTCCTTTATTGTATAGGGATGTTTTGGCTATCCTGGGCCTTTTGTTTTTCCATATAAAGTTGATTAATGTTCTTTCCAGGTCCTTGAAGAATTGTGATGGAATTTTGATAGGGATTGCATTGAATCTA
The DNA here is from genome assembly GCF_017639785.1 of Mesocricetus auratus. Taxonomy (NCBI): domain Eukaryota; kingdom Metazoa; phylum Chordata; class Mammalia; order Rodentia; family Cricetidae; genus Mesocricetus; species Mesocricetus auratus. The sequence goes on along the minus strand of NW_024429235.1, from coordinate 1,069,260 downwards.
TAGACTGATTTTGGCAAGATTGCCATTTTTATTATGTTGATCCTACCAATCCAAGAGCATGGGAGATCTTTCCATTTTCTGGTATCTTCTTTGATTTCTTTCTTTAAAGACACAAAGTTCTTGATATACAGGTCTTTCACTTCCTTAGTTAATATTATCCCCAGATATTTGATGCTGTTTTTGGCTATTGTAAAAGGTGATGTTTCTCTGATTTCTTTCTCAGTCACTTCACCATCTGTATATAATAGGGCCACTGATTTTTTTGAGTTTACCTTGTTTCCTGCCACATTGCTGAAGATGTTTATCAGCTCTAGGAGTAACCTTGCATAGTTTTTTGGGTCACTTATGTAAACTATCATATCATCTGCAAATAGTGAAAATTTGACTTCTCCTTTTCCTATTTGTATCTCCTTTATCTTCTTTTGTTGTCTTATTGCTGTAGCTAGAAATTCAAGTACAATATTGAAGAGATATGGAGAAAGTGGACAGCCTTGTCTTGTTCCTGATTTTAGAGGAATTGCTTTGAGTTTCTCTCCATTTATTTTGATGTTAGCTGTTGGTTTACTGTATATTGCTTTCATTATATTCAAGTACGTTCCTGTTATCCCTGATCTCCCTAGGACCTTTAGGGAGGTCAGGGTGCTGGATTTTGTCAAAGGCTTTTTCAGCATCTAGTGAGATGATCATGTGGTTTTTCTTTCACAGATTGTTAATATGGTGGATTACATTGATAGATTTTCTAATGTTGAACCATCCCTGCATTCCTGGAATGAAGCCTACTTTATCATGGTGGACGATTTTTCTGATGTGTTCTTGAATCCGGTTTGCGAGTATGTTATTGAGTATTTTTGCATCAATGTTCATGAGGGAAATTGGTCTATAGTTCTCTTTCTTAGATGTGTCTTTGTGTGGCTTGGGTATCAAGGTAATTGTAGCCTCGTAGAAAGAGTTTGGCAGTAAGTCTCCTGCTTCTATTGTGTGGAATACTTTGAAGGGTATTGGAATTAACTCTTCTTTGAATTTCTGGTAGAATTCTGCACTGAAGCCATCTGGGCCTGGGCTTTTTTTGTTTGGGAGACTTTTGATGACTGCTTCTATATCATTAGGGTTTATAGGTCTGTTTAGATTGTCTATCTGTTCTTGATTTAGTTTTGGCATGTGATATCTATCCAGGAAATTGTCCATTTCCTTTAAATTTTCAAATTTTGTGGAGTATAGATTTTCAAAGTATGCCCTGATGATTCTCTTGATTTCCTCAGATTCTGTTGTTATGTCCCCTTTTTCATCCCAGATTTTGTTAATTAGCATGCTCTCCCTCTGTCTTTTGGTTAGTTTGGACAGAGGTTTGTCTATTTTGTTGATTTTCTCAAAGAACCAACTCTTTGTTTCATTGATTCTTCTCAGTGTTTTCCTGGTTTCTACTTGGTTGATTTCAGCCCTCAATTTGATTATTTCCCGGCGTCTGCTCCTCCTGGGGGAGTTTGCTTCTTTTTGTTCTAGAACATTCAGCTGTGCTATTAATTCTCTAGTATGATTGTTCTCCAGGTTTTTCATGTGGGCACTTAGTGCTATAAACTTTCCTCTCAGCACTGCTTTCAAAGTGTCCCATAAGTTTGTGTATGTTGTGTCTTCATTCTCATTGAAATCGAGGAAGTCTTTAATTTCTTTTTTTATTTGTTCCTTTACACAGCGATGGTGCAATTATGCATTGTTCAATCTCCAGGAGTTTGTAGGGTTTCTGCGATTTGTGTTATTGTTGAATTCTAATGTTAAGGCATGGTGGTCTGATAAGATGCAGGGGTTTATTCCAATTTTTTTGTATCTGTGGCGATTTGCTATGTTTCCTATTATGTGGTCAATTTTAGAGAAGGTTCCATGTGGTGCCGAGAAGAAGGTATATCCCTTTGTATTTGGGTGGAATGTTCTATAGATGTCTGTTAAACCCAGTTGTGTCATAACTTCTATTAGTTCTTTTGTTTCGTTGTTAAGTTTCTGTCTGGAGGTCCTGTCTAGCGGTGAGAGCGGAGTGTTGAAGTCTCCTACTATTAGTGTGTGAGATTTTATGTGCATTTTGAGCTTTAGTAATGTTTCTTTCACGAATGTAGGTGCCTTTGTATTTGGGGCGTTGATGTTTAAAATTGAGACTTCGTCTTGATGTATTTTTCCTTTGATGAATATGAAGTGTCCTTCTTCATCTCTTTTGAATGATTTTAATTTGAAGTCTAATTTGTTAGATATTAGGATTGCTACACCCGCTTGTTTCTTGGGACCGTTTGATTGGAAGATCTTTTCCCAACCCTTTACTCTGAGATAACGTCTGTCTTTGATGTTGAGATGTTTTTCTTGTATGCAGCAGAAGGAAGGGTTCTGTCTTCGTATCCGTTCTGCTAGTCTGTGTCTTTTTATACACAAGTTGAGGCCGTTGACATTGAGGGATATTAATGACCATTGAATGGTGATCCTTGTTTGTGATTGATTTATTGTTAGTGAAGTTATTTTGTGTAGTTTCTCCTCCCTTTTTCTTTTGGTGTTTTGTAAAGTGTGATTTTATATTGCCTGTGTCTTTTTGAATGTAGTTATTTTCCTTGGCTCTAGGTTTTCCTTCTAGCATTTTCTGTAGAGCTGGATTCATGGATACGTATTGTTTAAATCTGGCTTTGTCGTGGAATGTTTTGTTTTCTCCATCTATGGTAATTGAGAGCTTTGCTGGATATAGTAGTCTGGGCTGGCATCCTTGTTCCCTTAGCGGTTGTAGGACATCTGTCCAGGATCTTCTGGCTTTCATCGTTTCCATTGAGAAGTCAGGTGTAATTTGGATACGTCTGCCTTTGTATGTTACTTGGCTTTTTTTTAGCTGCTCTTAATATTTTCTCTTTACTCTGAAGGTTTGATGTTTTGATTATTATATGGCGAGGTGACTTCTTTTTCTGGTCGAGCCTATTTGGTGTTCTGTAAGATTCTTGTACTTTCATAGGCATATCTTTCTTTAGGTTAGGGAAGTTTTCTTCTATGATTTTGTTGAATATGTTGTCTGTACCTTTAAGTTGAATTTCTTCACCTTCTTCTATACCTATTATTCTCAGGTTTGGCTTCTTCACGGTGTCCCATATTTCCTGGATATTTTGTGTTAAGGATTTGTTGGTTTTGAGATTTTCTTTGGTTGACGACTCTATATCCTCTAATGAGTCTTCAACACCTGAGATTCTCTCTTCTATCTCTTGTATTCTATTGGTGATACTTGCATCTGTAGTTCCAGATTGTTTACCGAGCTTTTCTATTTCCAGCATCCCTTCATTCTGTGTTTTCTTTATCATTTCTATTTCAGCTTTCAATCCTTCAACTGTTTGAGCTGTTTCCTTAATTTTTTTGGTTGTTTTTTCTTGGTGCTCTTTAGATTCTTTGAGAGATTTGTTTATTTCTTGAATTTGTCCACCATTTCATGGATTTTTTGTTTGTTTTTTCTTCTATTTCTTTAAGGGATTTCCTCGTTTCTTCTTTGAGGGTCTCCATCGTCTTCATGAAATAATTTTTAAGGTCTGTCTCCTCTTCTTCGTCTATGTAGTGCTTTTCAGGTCTTGCTGGTGTTGGATCCCTGGATTCTGGTGGGGTCATGTTGGTCTTTCTATTGCTGAGTGATCTCTTTTTCTGTCTTCTTCCTATCTCTTCTTCCAGTGGGTGCTGGTGGGGTCTTTCCGTCTCCACTGGTCTCCTTCCTTCCTGCAGCTGAAGCTGGACTCGCTGGGGTTGGGGTCTTGGAGGGGCTGATGTCTTTCCTGTGTGGGTGGGTCTTCTGGATGCCGGGAGCGGCCCCAAAGATCGAGGGGGATGGGTGATGGGCAGGCGGTCCCCGCAGGAGACCCAATCTCACCTGAAGCTGGACTCGCTGGGGTTCGGGTCTTGGAGGGGCTGATGTCTTTCCTGTGTGGGTGGGTCTTCTGGATGCCGGGAGCGGCCCCAAAGTTCGAGGGGGATGGGTGATGGGCAAGCGGTCCCCGCCTGAGACCCAATCTCACCTGAAGCTGGACTCGCTGGGTGTGGGGTCTTGGATGGGCTGATGTCTTTCCTGTGTGGGCGGGTCTTCTGGATGCTGGGAGCAGCCCCATAGATCGAGGGGGATGGGTGATGGGCGGGTTTCTCTTCAGTTCGTATAAATCTTTCGCCTTTTCCACAGAAAATTAATTATTATTCTTTCAGGGTCTGTGAAGAATTGTACTGGTATTTTAATGGGCATTGCATTGAATCTGTAGATTGTTTTTGGCAGGATTGCCATTTTTATTACATTGATCCTACCTATCCAAGAGCATGGGAGATCTTTCCATTTTCCAAGGGCTTCTTTAATTTCTTTCTTTAAAGACTCAAAGTTATTCCACTTGATTTGTTAGCTTTACCCCAAGGCATTTGCTGTTGTTTGTGGCAATTGTAAAGGGGGATGTTTCTCTGGTTTCTTTCTCAGCCCTTTTATCATTTGTATACAGTAGGGCTAGTGATTTTCTTGAGGTGATCATGTAGAATGACACTTTGTTGAAGGTGTTAATCAGCTGTAAGTGTTACCTGGTAGAGTTCTTTGGGTCATTTATGTAAACTATCATATCATCTGCAAATAGTGAACATTTGTCCTCTTCCTTTCCAAATTGTATCACCTTGATCTCCTGTTGCTATCATATGGCTCTGGCTAGAACTTCAAGTACAATATTGAAAAGGTATGGAGAGAGTGGAAAGCCTAGTATTGTTCCTGAATATAGAGGAATTGTGTTGAGTTTTTGTCCATTTAGTTTGATGTTGGCTGTTGGTTTGCTGAATATAGCTCTTATTATGTTTATGTATGTGCCTGTTATCCCAGATCTCTCCAAGACCTTTATCATGAAGGGGTGTTGGATTTTGTCAAAGTATTTTTCTTCATCTAGTGAGATGATCATGTGATTTTTGTTTTTCAGCTGGTTTATATGGTGGATTACATTCATGGACTTTTGTATGTTAACCCATTCCTGCATCCCAGGGATGAAACCTACTTGATCTTGGTGAATGATTGTTTTGATGTGTTCTTGTATCCGGTTTGCCAGTATTTTATTGAGTATTTTTGCATCAATGTTCATGAGGGATATTGGTCTGAAGTTCTCTTTCTTAGTTGTGTCTTTGTGTGGCTTGAGGATCAAGGTTATTGAACCCTGGTACAAAGAGTTTGGCAAAGACCCTTCTGATTGTATTTTTTTTGGTTTTTATGAGACAGGGTTTCTCTGTATTGTTTTGGAGGCTGTCGGTCCAGCCCAGCCTCGAACTCACAGAGATCTGCCTGCCTCTGCCTCCCGAGTGCTGGGATTAAAGGCGTGCGCCACCACCGGCTGGCCTGATTGTATTTTATGGAATAATTTGACAAGAATTGGTATAAGCTGTTCTTTGAATTTCTGGTAGAATTCTGCACTGTGGCCATCTCGTCCTGGGCTTTTTTTTGTTTGGGTTATAGGTCTATTTAAATTGCTCATCTCTTCTTGATTTAATTTTGGGAAGTTATAGTTATCAAGGAAGTCATCCATTTCCTTTTAAATTTTGAATTTTGTGGAGTTCAGGTTTTCAAAGTATGGCCTGATGATTCTCTGAATTTCCACAGAGTCCATTGTTATGTCCCCCTTTTCATTTTCGATTTTGTTAATTTTCATGTTCACACACTGATGTTTTGTAAGTTTGGACAAAGGTTTGCCTATCTTGTTGATTTTCTCAAAGAACCAACTTTTCATTGTGTTGATTCTTTGTATTGTTTTGCCAGTTTCAGCTTTATTAATTTCAGCCCTCAGTTTGATTATTTCCTTGCATCTACTTCTCCCAGGAAATTTTGCTTCTTTGTGTTCTAGAGCTTTCAGCTGTGCTGTTAACTCTCTAGTATAACTATTCTCCAGTTTCTACATGTGTACACTTAGTGCTATGAACTTCCCCGGTAACACTGCTTTCATAGTGACCCATAGGTTTCATTATGTAGTGTCTTCATTCTCACTGAATTCTAGGGAGTCTTTAATTTCTTTTTTATGACTTCTTTTTCCCAGGAATGGTGCAGTTGTGCATCATTCAATTTCCATGAGTTTGAAGGGTTTCTGCAATTTGTGTTCTTGTTGTATTCTAATTTTAATGCATGGTGGTATGACAAGATGCATGGAGTTATTCCAATTTTTTGTAGCTGCTGAGGTTTGATATGTTACCAAGTATGCGTTCAATTTTTTAGATGGTTCCATGTGGTGGTGAGAAGAATGTATATCCTTTTTTATGTGGACGGAATTTTCTAAAGGTGTCTGTTAATCCCAATTGTGTCATAACTTCTACTAGATCCTTTGCTTCTTTGTTAAGTTTCTGTCTGTTATTCCTGTCTATTTGAGAGAGTGGCGTCTTGAATTCTCCCACTATAAGTGTGTGGGATTTTATATGTGATTTGAGTTTTAGTAATGTTTCTTTTATGAACATGAATGTCTTTGTATTTTGGGGCATAGATGTTTAGAATAGAAACTTCATATTGGTGGATGTCTCCTGTGATGAGTATGTAATCACCTCCTTCATCTTTTTTTGATTGATTTTGTTTTAAAGTCTAATTTGTTAGATACTAGGATTGCTAACCCCACTTCTTTCTTGGGTCCGTTTGATTGGAAAATCTTTTCCCAACCTTTATCTCTCAGGTAATGTCTGTCTTTGAGGGTGAGGTGTGTTTCTCTTATGCAGCAGAATGATGGGTTCTGTCTTTGAATCCATTCTGTTAGCCTATGTCTTTTTATGGGTGAATTAAGGCCATTAGTACTGAGGGATATTAATGACCATTGATTACTCATTCTTCTTTGAATTGGAATGGTTGTTATTGGTGGAATTATGTGTGGAATTCAACCCTTTTTTTCTTTTGGCTGTTGGTAAATTGAGATTATCTAATGCCTATGTTTTTCTGGTTGTAGTAACTTCCTTTGGATGGAGTTTTTGTTCCAGAACTTTCTGTAGGTCTGAGTTAGTGGATATGTATTGCTTGAATCTAGTTTTGTCATGGCATATGTTGTTTTGTCCATCTACATTGATTGAGCGCTTTGCCCGGTATAGTAGTCTGGGCTGGCATCCATGGTCTCTTACTGTTGGTAGAATATCTATCCCTGAACTTCTGGCTTTCAGAGTTTACATGGAGAAGTCAGGTGTAATGTGGATAGGTTAGCCTTTATACGTTATTTGGCCTTTTTCCTTAGCTGCTCTTAATATTCTCTCTTTATTCTGTATATTTGGGGTCTTGATTATTATGTGTTGAGGGGACTTTTTGTGGCCCACTCTATTTGCTGTTCTTGTATGTCTTTATTTAGGTTGTGAATGTTTTCTTCTATGATTTTGTTGAATATATTTTCTGCCCCTTTGAGTTGGTTTTCTTCACCTTCTTCTATACCTATTATTCTTAGGTTTGGACTTTTCATGATGTCCCATATTTCCTCTGTGTTTTGTGTTATGGATTTGTTGGACATAAGATTTTCTTTGGTTGTTGAATCCATTTCTCCTAATGTATCTTCAACACCTGAGAGTCTCTCTTCCATTTCTTGTATTTTGTTGGTAATGCTAGTATCTGTAGTACCTGACCGTTTGCCCAGCTTTACTTATTCCAGCCTTTCTCAGATTGTGTTTTTTTATTGTCTCTATTTCAGTTTTCATGCCTTACATGGTCTGAATTGTTTCTTGCAATTTTCGGTTTACCTTTTTATCCATTAGTTGCATTATATGAATTTTTTGGTTTATTTTTTCTTCCATTTCTTGCATTTTTGGATTGTTTTATCTTCCATTCATTTGAGGGATTTTCCTATATCCTCTTTTAAGGCCTCTATCATTTTCATGAAGTTGTTTTTAAGGTCATTCTCTTCTGCTTCATTTACATTGGAATGTTGCATTCTTGCTTGTGTGGAGTCTCTAGAACTTGTTGGTGTCATATTTGTTTTTCTTTGTTGAGTGTGTTTTTTATTGTCTCTTTCCCATCTCTTCTTCTAGTAGGTGCAGAAAGAGCCCCTCACTGGTCTAGTGGTTAGGGGACCAGAATTCACTTTCGATGGGTGCAAGCAAGTCCAATACTCTGGTAGTTCGTCTCTTCCTTTTCCTAGTTCTGGTGCTGTGTGTGGCGAAGAAGCTCAGGATTCTGGGATGCATAGTCTCCCATCTGGTCCCCTGTTCCCTTTGGTGGAAGAGAAGACCTGGCTCCTGCCTAGATTGAAGACTCTGTGGCAGTCCCCTGACACTGCGCTCCTAAACCAGCTAGTCTGGAGCCACTTGTATGGACCTGCTGGTTCTCCGTTCTTGTTGATGGGAAGAGAAGACCTGGGATTTAGGGTGCTTGGCTCCCGCCGTGATGGGAATCTTTGTGGCAGTCCCCAGGCAATCCCCAGGCACTGGAATTCAGGCCTGGATGCAGGGACTGTTTTACCTGGTCCTGCAGGACCCGCTGGCCTTCTGTTCTCATTGGTGGAAAAGAAGACCTCGGATCTGGGCTGCTTGACTCCAGCCAGGATGGGAGGCTCCAGAGCATTTCTTTTAAACTGCAGTTACATCTCTAAATCACTGCTTGTCCTGTAGGATTTTGTGGTATGCCAGTTATGTGTTTTATAATATTTAAATAACTATACTAATTTTCTGGTGCATATGATGGAGCATTGTCCGTTTTTATTTGTACAGGTATACCCTTAATGGCCATTACCTCTAATAGGTGATAACTGAATTAGTCTTTTCAGAGTTAATAGCAGTGACCCATTGAATCCTTGAAAATTTGTCTATTGTATGGTGCACATATTTTAATTTTCCAAATTTCTGCAAAGTGGAATACATCCTTTTTTCAAATTTCATTTCTATGTATACCTTTGGTGTTTGCTACCTACTGTTAATGGAGTTTGGTTATTGAATTAACAGGCAGGATATTTCTTTTTACTATTTCCTTGGCTTGTTGCCAAGTGATGAAGAATATTCTTTTTTAAACCTTGCTATTCACATGGTATCTTTTTATGAAATTATGAGGCTTCTAGCACATTCCTTATAATAAATGATCAATCTCATTATTGTTATGTGCTATAGGTCATGGCAAATATATTTGGATCTGATGTGTGTCATGAATATAGGATGAGTCCTATTACTGATTGTTTCTTGTAATTGTATAAACAATGAAGTTAATTTCATATCATTAGGAATAAGTGCCCCTACTTCGATTGCTGACTTTTGAATGCTGTCCTACTGCACTTGCATGATAAAATTTAAAAGACTGCTGAACCTTGGAGTCAGGGTATGACAGGATTTCTACCTCCCTGCTTCTGTGTTGGTCAGTCTGTTACTCTAGGACTTAGCCAAAGCTGATTGCCCCTGTGCTGCTGTGAGACATTGGGTGACTGTCCAGGTAGTCTGCTGTTGTTGTTTTTGCTGCACCTTTGAAAATTACTTGCCTGTACATCCTGCCTGCTCTAGTATTGTTATCTTCCTTCTCACAGGCAGCCACCTGTCTCTTGTGTAAGTGTTATCTCCCTGACTGTGATTAAATTTTTAATATGTACTGGGTCAAGTGAATCTTGATTGCCACAGTGACAATGTAGTTTTGACAATGGAGTGGCTAGCAATAGGGAGGCCTTGAGTCACCACAATTGGGACAGTGTTTAAGCAGCTGATGGCTCCAGGGATCTCCATTCATTGCTTTACTTGTTCAGTGGATTCCTGAAATTCCTGTTGGTGAACTTAGCATCTTTGTCAATCTCTCCTTAGAATCTAAGGTCCTTATTGTAGTTGACCAGCTGATCAGATCAGCAAGGGGCACCAGTCTTGATACACCCCATGCAGAACCCCATGAAAAAGTCAGCTATGAAAATATCTTCAGTGTGCTCAGAGTGAGGTGACTCCATGACACCCCAGCCATTGCTCTGGGCCAACTTACATGCCTGCAGAGATTTGGTCCTAGAGACCGATCTAGTTCATTTGAGCAAAAGGCAGTTGTAGGACTTTTTGTCACAGTGTTGGCACTCCCTCAAGAGTTTGTTACCATGAATTCATCCCAACATCCTAGATGCCTGCACTAGCTTTGAACTGCTGTATTCCCAGTCATCCTGGTCAAAGGAGTCCTCATTAGACACCCATGGGTATTTCCAGATGAAGGACAGGTCAGCCAGGACTCAACTTGATGTACCTGTTGGAATCATAGGTGACTAGACCTCCACGACATGCATGCCAGGCCTAAAGAATTGTGAGACAGCCATGTCCTTGCTGAAGACACCCTGGTCAGTGTAGCTGGCTTTTTCAATTGTGGTCTTCAGCAGCTCTCAGGCTTCTATGTTCTCCAGGATGCCAGTCACGTTAGTGACTTTCTATTGGTATTTCTACTTGATGATATTCTTCAGGATATGGTAAAGCTCTTCTGAAGGGGCATGGCTTCCCAGAATTGAAAGACTCTGGAAATATCATTATGAACTCTTGCACATCCAGCTTGTTGCTAGCATGATAACCACTGTTGATTCCACTTAAAGGTGAGAGCATTAGGAAGACTTCAGTGCTGCCAGTCAAGTTAGTGATGTGAGGGTACAGTGATACCACCTTTACATGGCACCAGATTTTCAGAAAGCAACGGACCCTTCTAACATGGCATTTTAAGCAATGCTTGATTTATTTTTATTTTCAGTTTTCATATCTTCTTTTGTTCTACAGCATTCAGATTCTTGCTACTGAGAGCAGGTTCATTAGTTTTTATGTGCTCAACCCACTTGACCCCTTATCTAGTAGCACATGTTATTATTGTCACAACTCCAGGGCTTTACATGTGTCAGTAGAGGCATTAGTGGGCACAACAGGTTGGAGAACAGCTTTTGAGTTGCAGAGATCAACCTCAACAGTGGGATTCTCTGAGAGTCAAATATCTCTCTGGCATGAATCTTGAGAACAGACATGGTGAATTTCTGGCCTTTGGATTGCCATAGAAGAAAGAAACAGATTTCTGTGGACACAGGAGAGAGCACTAAGGAGAATTTAATAATAATAAAAAAGAATTACTAAATAGAACCCAACCTGAAATAAAACGGAAATGGGAAATTTAGGACATCAAAGAAACCTTATATCTAACCTCTTGAGAGCATTCAACATCTCTTCTGCTTCCTCCATTAACCCAACGAATTCCTTAGAGATTGTAATATTATTTTTGACCAGTGTGCATAATCAACAGCTCTGTGCATTGGGTTTCTAAGGTTATGTAAGAATAATTAGTTAGCCCATTCCTGTAAGTAATTATGTTGTTCTCCATAATCCAGAACTATATAACCCTGTTTCCTATTCCTACAGTGCTCTGCCTCAGGAACCTCTTGCTATTATCTGAACTTCAGGATTCAAGAGTGAGATTGACCATTTGCCAGCCAACAAGCAGGGGAGATTTGTCATAGCCAGAGCCCTTCATCATGGATACACAGGCCCACAGTATTTTCATGTAAGTTCTGAGAGAATTTAGGATTAAGAAGAGACTATAAGAATTATTAGTTTTTCCTAATCACATGAAGTATGATTATTTGGGCATAGTGGTGGTATAATAAGTGCAATAATAATTTGAATATCTCCATTAGTATTTTATTGTTGTCATGGTTGTCCACAAATTCTCATTGACCTATCCCCAGTGTCTTTTTGCACACTCATATGACCAAATAGAGCAGAAAATAGAGCCAACTCAATTGTTTCATATGCAATATAAAGTACTGTGGCAATGCTGTTGAGGGAGATTCAATAATTATACTTTTGTAAAAAGCAACTAAGTGTGTGTGACTATTAATTTCTTCCCTAGTTGGGAGATCTCAGCTCTATACTATATATATCTTACTTTATCTGAATAGTTCTTCTAAATCTCCAAATTATAAGCTTCTGCATAGTCAATATTTTATTGAAGGTAAAAGATAAAAACAGTATTCATGTGTAACATGTGATAGGTTGTCAGGCAGAAGCCAGTGAACTTTTGTGTGAATTATGTTGCTGGATCAAATCACAAAATGATCTGTTCAGTAAAAAGTCATTGCATTATACCTTATTCTAAAATAAAAATACTCATAAATTCTTTGCTTGTGGTTTTCAGATCTTTATTATGGAATGTTCACCTCAGGTTTTTGAATGACAAGCTGTATAATTGAGGTGCATTTTACACAGTCTGAAAGCATTGAAACAACAGTTCATCTAAAGGTTTTCTAATTTTCTTGGTTCTTATTATCTTCCATGTACTCTGAAATGTGGTCTCATCATGTTCCCTGTAAGATTTCAGGGAACCTGCACTCCATTGGCCTCACCTTCTGAAGTATTTGGTTTACAGATCCTCAAAAACTGCATTCTATTTTTCTGGATATTTTTGATACTGCCAGCCTCTTTCATCCTTCCAAGGCACAGTCACTAAGGTTTCAATGGGAAATGTAGTCAGGTTCCTATATTATTTGTAGTTTGAAACATGAGAGCTTAAAAAGATACATGCTGTTAAGATCTCTGCATATCCTGTTAAGACTATATGATTAGTAATTCATGAAGACATACATATATGCATGAAATAATGGTTAGACATCGAAGCTATGAATGTGAAGTAGAGTGGGGTGAGTTAGAATTATATAGGCAGTTTGAAGCAGTATAGATGGAAGGAAGAGATATTATTGTATTATCATTTAAATGTAAAATGTAAAAATAATCAAATAAAATGTAAGATGAAACCAAACCAAACCACTCCAGAATCAAAGAGTGTTTAGCATTATTTATAATTCTGACATACATTAACTATTATATGACAGAGTTTTAGTAAGTACTTTTTCTGTGAACATTCATCCTTATATCATTTTACATATTGATATGTTATCATCTCTAACTTTCATTTTTTTGGTTTCATAGGGCCTAAAGAGTCATTGCCACAGATGTGAAATGAACAATACAAATTTTAATCATTAAGCATCCCCTTTCTCCCTTCAAAATCCTGGCTTCCATATATTTGATTTCCTTTAAATTTTTATTCCATTTAGAAATGTGACCTAGAAATTGATGCAAGACTAATTATTTGTTGTTTGGTTCCATGTCACAGACTTTTAGATTATCTAATGGTATTAAATAGCTACACAATTGGCCTGTCCAATATTGTTGTACGTATTCTCACATGAAGTAAAGGAGTGCAGAGGCATGAAAAGAAATGGAAAGTCAATTTTGTGTATTGTGTGAAAACCCTCTTTAGAGTCCAGTACCCTTTGGAAATACTCCCCAATAAGTTCATATTTTCTATACACATAGGATTGAAAATATGGTAAAACAAATATAATGCAATTTTTATCATTTGGCAATCGAGATAGGATGTTGTTCTTTGCTTATATTCATATTTTCTATATACTTAAGATTTTAAATTTGGTCGAACAAATACAACTTTCATCATTTTGCAAATGGAGATGGGTTATTGTTGTTCGTAGTTTGTATGAGCATGTGATTATGGAGAAAGTCATAAATGTTCTCTTGATTTACTGATTTCCAAGCAGGGCCAATGTCTTCACCATTGGATATAAATAGAAATACATTCTACATGTGAGTGCATGCTATATTTCATGATCTTGGTTGACTTTACCTTCTTAATAGCACATATTATGAAGATGTCTTTCATGGGGCAAGTGGGTCAATCATCATGCAAAATTATGTATTTATATTTAGCCATTAGGGTATTGCCCATGTTTTTGCCTATCCAATTTCTAATATGTTTTAAGCCTTTTGCATTTTGAGCAATTCATTGTGCTCTGACCTAAAAGCAAACCCAAATTTTTCTCTGTAGCTGAAGTAAGAACATGGATATCTATGCACCAGACCTGACTTACATGGGAATCTCTTTACTGTCTGTGGAGGTGGGGACTAAAACTAGGGCCCTGGGTCAAGCTGGCTGTACTTCAGAAAAACAGTGGCATTGCACAGACATAGGAAAATCATGTTTTATGGCAGATATTTTACTGAGATAATTTTCCCCCCATTTAGATTTGCAGCATAAAATTTCAAATGTATTTACTGATGTTTCATTATTTTTTATTACTTTCATTTTTAAATATCTTGCTTCACATGTCAGTCTCAGTTCCCTCTCCCTCCTCTCCTCCCGTATCCTCCCACCATCCCCCCAAGCCTCCCACCCTATCCTCACTTCCTTCAATATAGGGGATATCCAGAGTCTGTCATTTCACTCAAGACATGGTCTTGGAACTTCCTTAAGAGTTCACACAGAAAGATCATCCCTCTTTGTGTTATGGACACCCTCAGTCCATTTGTATGCCAGGGACAAATATTGATCTACTGCCCAGGGCCCCATAGGTTGCCCAAGCCTCCTCACTGACTCTCACACTCATGTGTTCTGGATCAGTCCCATGCTGGCCTCCCAGCTGTCGTTCTCAGGTCCAAGAGCTCCCCTTTGTTCAGATCAGCTATGTCTGCTGGTTTTGCCAACCCATTCTTTGCCAATTTGCTCATCACTCCTCTCTCTCTTTCACTGGGTTCCGTGGGTTCAGTTCAGTGTTTGATTGTGGGTATTTGCCTCTGCTTCCATCAGTCACTGGATAAGGTTTCATTGTTTGTCACATCAACATATACCTTAGCAGTTGTGGAAAGAGTCGTTCTTTGATAATGTGGATTTAATTAAGACATATTCACAAAAATTTGAAATAAACAAGGAGAAATATGGAATATATATTAATTGGTTTTAAGAATTTAAATAAGTTTTTAACAAAGACTTATCCTCTCCATTTCCATTGGAGAAACTTTTTTAACTCAAAGGAAAAGAGAATCATATAGAAGATACTGGAAGTAGAAAATGCTTTCCTGGATAGGAATCCTAAATAGTTAAGAATAGGACTTCATGCTCTCAGATATATTCTAAGAAAACTAAACTTGTTCTATGTTATTGTAATAAAAGGGCCTGTGTTTAAGTGCTTCAAGTTTTCATTTTCTTTTATTTACACTTTAACTAATGTTTATACAAAATAGCCATTTTTGTCTTAAAAGTGTTTCCTTTAGTTTACTGTGACTAAAGACCTGCTGTTTACAGTAATTCTCTAGATTACTATATTCAATATGGCCCTCATAAAATGTCACACATGAAGTAAGAACAAAACACTATTTAGAATATGGCATTTGTCACAAGTGAGTAACTATAATTGATGTCACAAAAAGCTTGAGAAAATGGTATTTGTACGTACTTGATTGAAATTGTAAAGAAGGTCTACCTGCATTCTGGTACCAATGTTAACAACATTTTTGGTTTCCTTCAAAAGATGTTCAAGAAATAAAAACCGGCAAAATGCAACATCTGTACCAGAATTCCACTTCATTCAACTGTCAGAGGATCCAGACCTACAGACTGCTCTCTTTAGCCTATTCTTGTCCATGTACATCTTGGCCCTGTTTGGAAACCTGCTCATCATCTTGACAGTAAGCACTGACTCCCATCTCCACACACCCATGTACTTCTTCCTCTCCAACCTGTACATGGTTGATATTGGTTTCATCTCCACCACTGTTCCAAGAGTTATTGTGGACATCAAGTCTCACTGCCCAGTCATCTCCTATGTGGGTTGCCTGACACAGATGTCACTGCTCATTATTTTTGGATGTATGGATTGCATGCTTCTTGCAGTGATGGCATATGATAGGTTTGTGGCCATCTGCCACCCTCTATATTATCAGGCCATTATGAATCCTAGTCGCTGTGCTTTCTTACTTCTAGGGTGTTTTTTCCTTAGCCTTGTGGAATTACTTTTGCACTATGGTGCAGTATTAAATTTTTCCAACTGTGGGGATTATATTGAAATTTCCAACTTCTTCTGTGACCCTTCTGAAATACTTAAACTCTCCTGTTTTGATACTGTCACCAATAGCATAGTCAGGTACTGTGTAGGTGCTCTTTTTGGGTTACTTCCTATTTCAGGAATCATTTTCTCTTACTTTAAAATAGTTTCCTCCATCATGAGATCATCATCATCAAGTGGGAAGCACAAAACCTTCTCCACCTGTGGGTCTCATTTGTCCATTGTTTGCCTGTTTTATGGAACAGCACTAGGAGAATACTTCTCCTCCTCTCTGTCACATTCTCCCAGAAGTAATGCAGTGGCCTCAATAATGTACTCTGCAGTCACACCTATGCTGAATCCTTTCATCTACAGCCTTAGGAACAAGGACATTAAAACTGCCTTAAGGAACATTCTTAGCAGAGTATTCTAATAATTGTCAGTCTTTACATATTCACCATACATCTATGCATCAACTGTACATGTAAAACCCAGTTAATTTTTCACATTATCACACAGTGATACTTCACAACAATGCAAAAGAAGTGGTGGTCACTGACGTTGGACATATGGAGGATGGGTACTATGGTGGTTTAAAAGTAAACTCCCCCCAAAATAATGACACTATTAGCTTGTTTAAACTTGTAGGATGAAGTGTGTCAGTGTGAGGATGGACTTTGAGGTTTCTTTGACTGAAGCCTCCCTCAATGTGACAGTCAGTAAATGTACCTCATTTTATTTATCTAGTCTTCAGGTGAGGAGAATCAATGTTATTTCCAAGATATGGCTATTATGGATAATGTTGCTTTGAACATAGTTTAACAACTGTCCTTGTGGAGTCAATATGCCTCCTTTGGGTATATGTCCAGAAATGGTACTGGAGGGTCTTGAGGTAAGTTGATCTGAAATTTTCTGAGAAATTGCCATACTGATTTCCATGGAGGCTTTAGAAGTTTACACTCTCACCGGCAATGGAGGAGTGTTCCCCTTTGTCAATATCTTTTCCAGCCTAAGCTGTCATTGGTGTGTTTAATGTTAGCCATTCTGATCAATGTAAGATGGAATCTCAGGGTGATTTTGATTTTCATTTCCCTAATATCTGAGGATGTTGAGCATTTCCTTAATTGTCTTTCTGCCATTTAAGACAAGTGTTCATAATTAATATCATGCCTCTGTGTCATTATTGGGCAGATAAAAGTCCTGATAAAACTATGAAGTCCCCCTAGAACCCTTACAATTTTAATGTAATCAACACCTGAAATGCACGCATAGGAGCCAACTGAAAGGGGTCAGTCTGCTGAGATTGTGTTTTAGAAATTTCAGAAAATGAGGTTTGTCAAGCAGGCTACCTGAGCAGAACATGAAGAGGGGAGATAGGAATAGACATGCTAATGTGGCATGGGAAATCTCAGTAGGCCTCATCCTTAGACAAGGAGCTACAGTCAGAGAAGGAATTCTGAGAGCAGGATAAATATCAGCAGTTCAATAAAAAGGCAATGAATTTGAAAGAGAGCAAGGGTGGGTACATGTGAAGTAGGAAGGGAGGTGGGTACTGTTGGATTTACTTTATAATCTCATTTTTAAAATATTTAAGCAAAATTAATTAAATTTATAACAATACCCATAGAAGATTGACCCCTTAAGTGAAGGAAGTTCATGGATAAGGATTGACATGAATTAAAATCCACTAAAGAAGGTTGAATTAGTTGGGACTCAAAATGCTCTTTGCCTTCTCAGTTCTGAAGTCCTCCACAGTTTTATAGGATGTTGTTTGCACAGAGGCCATGAAACCATTCAATCAGCCACTGTAGAATGTAGAGCAAATGGAGAAAAAGATAAGAGTGATTCAATGTGACTCATTTGAAAGGGGATTGATGAAGTTGTATATATTAACATGAACTTTAAATTTCAAAATTATTTCTTAATTATTCTATATTTTATGTTTTCTGGAAGGTGCATTGTTCAATAAGGGCACATTTGTGTTTAATGATTCCATTTACTATGTAAGTTTTAATAAATGTTCTTAAAAAGCACATTTATCATGTCTGATACTAAGTTTCAATTGTGTACTAAAATGAAATTTTAATAACATAAACACAATTTCAGTTGATATTGGTTTACTGTAATATTTGTTTTCCTATCCCATCCCCTTTCTGCACCCCAGGGAGGGTGAGGCCTTCCATGGGGGATCTTCATAGTCTGTGACATCATTTGGAGCAGGGCAGAGACCCTTCCCCCATGTGTTCAGGCTGATAAAGTGTCCCTCTTTTGGGAATGGGCTCCCAAAATCCATTTGCATACTAGGGTAAATACTATAGATCACTTATTGTAACATGAATGTTTCTGGCCCAACTAGGCCCTGCTGCTGCTTCAGCCCAAAACGATCACACAGATGCTATATTAATTATGAAACTGTTGGCCACTGGCTATGACTTCTTATTGGCTGGCTCTGTCTAAAGTTGATGGTTCTGATAAAAATTTGACTATAACTATTACAATATGAATGTAATCAACACCCAAAATGTATGCACAAGAGTCAATTGAAAGATATCAGGCTGCTGAGATTGTGTCTTAGAAATGACAGAAAATCAGACTTGTCAACCAGGCTAACTGATTGGGACCTGAACAAAGAATACAAGAATAGGCATGCAAACATAGAAGGGGAATGCTCAGTAGGTCTCATCCTTAGGCAAAGGGCTACAGGCAAAGAAGGAATTCTGAGAATGGGAGAAATACCTATTATAATCCCTATCCACAAACCCAGCCCTACAGAAAGTACTAGAGGAAAACCCCAACACAAGGAAGTTTGCATCCAGGAAAACACAGGCAAATCACCAAAGAGGAAAACACACACACACACACACACACACACACACACACAGAAAGAGAGAGAGAGAGATCACCAACACCACCCAAAGAAAATGTAGCAGCAATTAGCAATCAGTTGTCATTAATATCCCTTAATATCAATGGACTCAGCTTGCTTATAAAAAGACTCAAACTGAACATTTATGCTACCAATATAAGGGCACCTACCTTTATAAAAGCAAATGAACATTAGTGAAGCCCATTTGACATATCAAACCAACACATTGATAGTGAGAGACTTCAACATCGCACTTTCAACAATGGAAGCATCTACCAGACAGAAACTTAACAGAGAAATAAGGGAACTAAGAAATGTGATCACTCAAATGGACTTGACAGACATATAGAAAACATTTCACCTAAACATAAAACATTATTCGTTACTCTCAGCACCTAATGGAACCTGTCTAAAATTTCTCACATACTCAGTCACAAAGTAAATCTCAACAGATGAAAAAAAATAGAGTAATCCCATGTATCTTATCAGATAACCATGGGATAAAGTTAGAATTCAACAGCACAGACTACAGAAATCCTACAAATTTGTGGAAAGTAAACAACACTCACCTGAAGAACCACTGGATGAAAGAATTAAGAAAAAGAAATTTAAATGTTTGTAGAATCGTATGCACAACATACCCAACTTTATGGGACACAATGACAGCAGTGGTAAGAGAAATATCACATGAGTGACTTAAAAGAACAACTGAAAGTTCTAGAATAAAAAGAAGCAAACTCACCCCAGCAGAATAGAAGTCAGAAAATAATTAAACTCAGGGCTGCAATCAACCAAATGGATACAAAGAGAACACTACAAAGAATCAATGAACAAAGAGGTTGTTTTTTAAGAAAATCAACAAGATAGACAAACTCTTTTTACAAACTAACCAAAAAAGCAGAGAGAGAGAGAGAGAGAGAGAGAGAGAGAGAGAGAGAGAGAGAGAGAGAGAAAGCCCCGATTAAAAAATCAGAAACTTACATTAGAATTTGAAAAGGCCTTTGGTATAATACAACACCCCTTTATGATAAAGGTCTTGGATAGATCAAGTATATAAGGAATATACCTAAACATAATAAAAGCAATATACAGCAAGCCAAAATAATATTAAACAGAGAGAAACTGAAATGATTCCACTAAAATCAAGAACAAGACAAGGTTGTTCACTGTCTCCATATCTTTTCAATATTGCACTTGAAGTTTTAGCTAGAGCAATAGGACAACAAAAGATTAAGGGAATACAAATAGGAAAGGAAGAAGTCAAACTTTCGCTATTTGCAGATGACGTGATAGTATGCATAGGTGATGGCAAAAATTTTACCAGGGAGCCGGGTGGTGGTGGCACACGCCTTTAATCCCAGCACTCGGGAAGCAGAGGCAGGCGGATCTCTGTGAGTTTGAGGCTAGGCTTCTACTAGGGATAAATACTGATCTACTACCAGAGGCCCCATAGATTGCCAAAACCTCCAAACTGGCATTCACCTTCAGGGGGTGTGGAACAGTCCTATGCTGGTTTTCCGGCTATTAGTCTGGGGTCCATGAACTCCCAAGTGTTCAGGTCAGCTATTCCTGTGGTTCTCTACAGTGTGGTCTTGAAACCTTTTATCATCGCTACTCATTTTCTGCAACTGCATTTCAGGAGTTCAGCTAAGTTTTTAGGTATGGATGTATGCTTCTGCTTCCATCACTAACTGAATGAAGGCTCTACGATGGCATACAAGTTAGTCATCTCATTATTGGAGGAGGACATTTGAGGTAGCCTCTCCACTATTGTTTGATTGTAAGTTGGGGTCATCCCTGGAGATCTCTGAACATTTCCTTAGTGCCTGATTTCTCATTAAACCTATAATGGCTCCCTCTATTATGATATGTTTTCTCTTGCTCTCCTCTATACTTCCCCTGACTGAAACTTCCTGCTCCTCCATTTCATCCTCTCCCCTCTATTTCTCCCCTTCTCATTCTCCTAACTTCCTATCCCCTCCACCAATGCTCCCAAATAGCTCAGGATATCTTATCCAATTGTCCTTCTCCAGCGAACTATATATGTCTGCCTTAGGATCTTCCTTGTTTCCTAGCTTCTCTGGAGGTATGGATTGTAGGCTGGTAATCCTATGGTCTAGGTCTAAAATGCATATGTGAGTGAGTACATACAATGTTTGTCTTTTTGTGAATGGGCTACCTCACTCAGCATAGTTTCTTCTAGTTTCATTTATTTGCCAGCAGATTTCAAGATTTCGTTGTTTTTTCCACTTAGTAGTAAGTAATCCATTGTGTAAATGTACCACATTTTCTTTATCCTTTCTTCAATTGAGGGTAATCTAGGTTGCTCCCACATTCTGGCTGTTACAAATAATACTGCTATGAACAGATGTCCTTGTTGTATTAATGTGCATCCTTTGAGTATATGCCTAAGAGTGGAATAGGTAGATACTGAGATAGACTGATTCCAAATTTCCTGAGGTACTTTCATACTGATTTCCAGAGTGGATGTATGAGTTTGCACTTCCATCATCAATGGAGGGGTGTTCCCATTCCTCCACATCCTCTCCAGCATAAATTGTCATTGATGTTTTCAATTTTAGCCATTCTGAGAGGAGCAAGATGGTATAACAGAAATGGTTTGATTTGGATTTCCCTGATGGCTAAGGATGTTGAGCACTTTCTTATGTATCTTTCACACATTTTAGTATCCTCTATTGGGAATTCTCTATTTAATTCTGTACCCCACATTTTAATTGGATTATTTGTTGTTTTGGTGACTATATTCTTGGGTTCTTTGCATATTTTGAAAATCAACCCTCCATCAGAAATGGGGTTGGTGAATACCACTTCTCATTCTGTGTACTGCCATGGGGATGGCATAACTGGATGCTTGCATGTAAAAGACTGCAGATAGATTCATATCTATTGCCATGCACAACACCTAAATTCAAATGGATAAAGATCTCAACACAAATCCAACCACACTGAACATCTTAGATGACAAAGTAAGTAGGTGATACTCTTGAACAAATTGATACAGGAGAGTGCTTCCTGAATATAACACCAGTATTACAGACACTGAGTTCTACAATTAATAAATCAGACCTCCTGAAACTGAGAAGCTTCAGTAAAGCAAAGAAAATCTTACCCTTTACAATAGCAAAAATCCAAAAAATATATGTGGTAACTCAAACCAAACAAGTGAAATACCTGTATGAACAGAACTTTTAAATCTTTGAAGAAAGAAATTGAAGAAGATATCAGGAAATGGAAAGCTCTCTCATGTTCATAGATAGGTAGGATTAACACAGTAAAAACAGCCATCTTTCCAAAAGGAATATAGATTCTCTTCAATCCCCATCAAAATCCCAATATACATCTTCACAGACCTTTAAAGATCAGTAATCAACAATCGCTAAGAGGAAAAACCACAGAAGGATAATATATAAACACTAGGAATGACAGAGACATCTCACTTCCTGAACAGTCACCCAAAGTTGTTCTGTAATGTTGGGGCATCCATCTTCTGCCCAAAGGCCACAGTGTGTCTGGAAGACTTCTCCGCAAAGCAGGAAGTTTCAAACTGTACATCTGCACTGGCAGTCTGTCAGTCATTTTTCTGTGTCCTGCAGAAAGTCTTGTAGACTCTTCCATGAATCAGGGACCCTGAAGGACTATTTGAGTTAGCAGTCACTCTCCTGTGGGTCTTGCATGTCCAGTTTATACAGCAACAGTCAAGCAGTCTAGGCAAGAGCAGTTTCTTGTCCAAATGGCTAATCTTGCCATGTTGAAAGCAAATTCCACAACAAGTTCCTTTGATGCCCATCTTCCTCTCAGACGTAATTGATGTGCCAGGAGCAGACATTTCCCATTGTCAAGAAAAAACTAAACCATTTTAAATGCCATTTTCTGAAGGTCTTTGAAAGGTTTGAATATTATCTATCTATCTATCTCAAATACATCTCTATATATCTAGAAAACCTAACTTACCTAACTATAAGTTCTGACTATTATAAGTATCTATAGTCTGCATTTAATCATGCATTCTGTTTTAAAAGATCAATATAAACACAATGCTTAATCAAGAGGAGAAATTTACACATCACAAAATTGACCTTGAATTTGTATCAACAAATGAAAAACCATACCCATAATTCCCCTTTTTCCTTTAAAAAGGGATTGGCTATGATCATTAACCAATTATAAGCAACTCCATTCAAATGAAAACAAATATTTATAAACAATGTGGGAGTTTTGATGTCACTCATTCCAAACTGATTCGTGCTAAATGGGGGCACTGTTCTTACCATGGGGATCATGACAAAACTCAGAAACCTGTATAAGTCCTTATTTTGTCTGTGAGGCTGCATCATCTCAGTTGTCTTAATTGTTGAAACACCTGGCCAACTGCTTCCGGGAGTCTTAGTTCATCAAACCACAGAAGCCTGGAAGGAATCCCACTTCTCACACCATATATAGAGAGATCCTTCCTGCCAGCCTGGTTCTAGAACTGCATCAGCCCCAAATGAACACAAAGGAGGCTGTATTAATTATGAAGCTGTTGGCAGTTTGCTTGGTTTCTTACTGGCTACCTCTGACTTAAGTATTTACCTCATAATTTATCGTCTAAGTATTTCTCTTACCCAAGAAAGGGTCTGGACTTCTTAACCCTATGGAGGTTACATTGTTACTCCCTGTGTTCCTCCTTCCCAGAGTCCTCCTGTACCCTAGTCCTACCTATCTTGCTTCCCTATTGGCCAACAGTGCTTTATTATACACAGGACTTCCCCATCAGGCAAGCATGATGCAGGAGACAGTTTGAGGTTGGGTTGAGGTGTAGATAGAAACCTACTGCCAGGAAAATTCCCAGGAATCCACCAGAATGATCCCATTCAGACCCTTAGCAATATTAGAGAGGGTGCCTGACCTGGCCATCTAATGTAATCAGAATGGTGAGTACTCTAATTATCATCACAGAACCTATTTCCAGTAATTGATGGATGCAGTTGCAGAGATACATAGTTAAGCACTGGGTTGAGCTCTGGGAGTCCTCTCGAAGAAAGGGAGGAGGGATTTTGTGAACCAGGGAAGTCAAGATCATGATGCAGGAACCCACAGAGACATCCCACCTGAGCTTGGACTCTGACCATCAGTTAAGGAGCATGCATGGGAATGATCTTGAACCTCTGCATGTATGTAGCAATTGTGTACCTTGATCGGTTTTTAAGGTTCCTATCAGTGAGATCCTCACCTGTCCCTGGCACTTAGCTGGCTTTTGGGAACCTGTTTTCCATGCTGGATCACCTTGCCTAGCTTTGATGTAGGAGTAATAGCTTTATCTTTCCTCAACTTGATGTCTCATAGTATATTTAAGCCCATTTCTCAATGGAGACAGAAAAGTGGTGGGTAGGGTTAAGGTTAGTAGAAGGGAGAGTACAAGAGGAGTGATGGAAACTAGATTAGTATGTAAAATAAATGAAGCATGTTAATGAAAAAATAAACTATATACGTCCTTATGGAGTGAGGTGCTATCTTATCATATTTTATGTTCAAACAAGGAACAGATTTGCTGGCAGTTATACTAGCTTCAGTTGATCTCCTTCCTCCTCCACAAAGACTCCCTCTTTTTTCCTATTTTTCTGGTCGATGTGGGGAGCCGCCCCCACATTCTCCGTTACAAGATGGCGCTGACATCCGTTGTCAGTTGGAGTAAACAACCTTGGTGCGCACGTGCCTGCTACTTTTTCATCCCTTACTCTCTGCCTCTCCCGTGGCGTCATATGGGCTGACGAGCAGGAGCCAGTCAGGAG
Source organism: Mesocricetus auratus (assembly GCF_017639785.1). Classification (NCBI taxonomy): domain Eukaryota; kingdom Metazoa; phylum Chordata; class Mammalia; order Rodentia; family Cricetidae; genus Mesocricetus; species Mesocricetus auratus. The sequence goes on along the minus strand of NW_024429235.1, from coordinate 1,044,838 downwards.
ATGACATGTCCGAGGCTGGGACTGCTGAGCTATATAAGGGTTGGGCTTTTCGCTCCCCGGGTCTCCACTCTGTAAGCTTATGCTCTCCCTCTCAAGACGCATTAAAGCTGTTCTGCAGAAGGATCCTAAGTGTGCCGCGTCGTTCTTGCTGGCGAGACGGTAGCGCGGGACATCTGGTGCCGAAACCCAGGAATTCAGACCTCATCATCGTCAGCACCATCGGAGACCCCTTGGACTCAAGGAGGATTCAGAACTGCAGGTGACTACGCTCAGAGAGGTATGCTATTCTGGGACTTTGGATTGGAGCCTCTGTTACAATTGTTACATCGTTACAATTGTTAGGATAAGCGGCAGTGCCTGACTGTGTGCTTTAGTCTCTTGTAGATAAAAGAGCTGCGCGCGGTCTTTACTTTTGTTTCATTTGAGCCACAGGTGTTTATTTTTATCATGGCTCCTCTCAATCCGTCTAGCATGTCAGAAACCAAGCATAGTGAGAGGTTAGGTGCACGTAAAAAGAAACCGGTTGTAATTAAGAAAGATAACCCCCCCGGTAAATTTAAGGATAAGGGGGAGCCCTTACAGTCCCCAAGAGGGACATTAGAAGATAAACAAAAAAGGGGAGAAGGATTATACCCTTTTCAGGAACTGGAAGCTTGCACAAATGCAAGTCACACATACTACAGGCCTGCCCTACAATCCTCAGGGACAAGGCATCGTGGAGCGAGCACATCGCACACTTAAGTTTTACCTAATAAAACAAAAGGGGGGAATTATGAAGGAGTTGCCCCCAACACCAAGAGTGGCTATTGCCATGGCATTGTTTACTATGAATTTTTTAAATCTGGATGATAAGGGTCAAAATGCAGCAACAAGGCATTGCTCGGATCCACAAAAGCCCAAAGAATTTGTAAAATGGAAAGATGTGCTAACTAATGAATGGAAAGGCCCGGATCCTATTCTGATAAGATCCAGGGGAGCTGTTTGTGTTTTTCCACAGAATGAAGAAAATCCCTTTTGGGTCCCAGAACGACTCACCAGAACCGTTATGGAGCAAAAGGATGGCGAGACATTCCCGTGACAAAGAGGAACAACTTGACATTGATGGCACTAATTGCAATGAATAGGACCTATGAATTTGAGCAGACGCTTCGCGAATTGAGGGTCGCCATTGCTCAGATTAATTCTACCCGCCTTGACCTGTCCTTCATGGAGAGATTGTCTTCATGGATTTCTTCAGCTGTTTTATATTTCAAAGCATGGGTGGGGATGGGATTGTTTGGAGCAGTCCTATGCTGTGGAATAGTGTTTATTCTCTGGCTAGTCTGCAAGCTCAGAACCCAAAACAAAAGAGATAAGGTGGTCATAGCACAAGCACTGGCTGCGCTCGAGCAAGGGGAGTCAACCGATATCTGGTTGACTATGCTTAAGCAATAGGCTGCCTACTGAACAGCTCCTGCACACCCGGAACTTAGGTTCATTGCACAGGGTAGAGTGTTTAGTCTGGCCTCCCAAGAGGGGTGTTGAGCAAAGGCATCGCACAGAGAGTCATTTTCCTCTGAGAGACATGTTGTCCTGCATAAGGGTTACCTGCTGTATTTTTTCCCTTTTCCCAGAAAAAGACAGAGGACAGGTCGGAAGCATCCCGGATTTTGATGAATCTAGGGATAGGTTTTGTACACATCTCACTAATTTTGTTCTTTGGGAAGTTCAACCACTGTCTCTACCCTCTAATGTCCTGGGAGAGCCTGTTTGCTATTAAAACAAAAAGGGGGAGATGTGGGGAGCCGCCCCCACATTCTCCGTTACAAGATGGCGCTGACATCCGTTGTCAGTTGGAGTAAACAACCTTGGTGCGCACGTGCCTGCTACTTTTTCATCCCTTACTCTCTGCCTCTCCCGTGGCGTCATATGGGCTGACGAGCAGGAGCCAGTCAGGAGATGACATGTCCGAGGCTGGGACTGCTGAGCTATATAAGGGTTGGGCTTTTCGCTCCCCGGGTCTCCACTCTGTAAGCTTATGCTCTCCCTCTCAAGACGCATTAAAGCTGTTCTGCAGAAGGATCCTAAGTGTGCTGCGTCGTTCTTGCTGGCGAGACGGTAGCGCGGGACAGGTCACTAATATCCTGTTTTTTCACCTCATTATTGTTTTCCAAATCCTACATCTTGGCAATAATTAATTTTGCCTCCTTGGTTTCTAAAGTTATTCCAGGCTATGCATTCACATCTGAAGATTTAGAGCTAGTAGTTTCCAATGAGAGAGAATATACAACATTTGTCTTTCTGGGTCTGGATTATCTACCTCAAAATGATCTTTTCTACTTCCATCCATTTACCTGCAAAGTTCAAGACTTTATTTTTATTCACAGCTAATAGTATTTTATAATGTACATGTACGACATTTTCATTATTTATCTATCAGTTGTAGGTCACTTACCTTTTTTCCCATTTCCTAGTTTCTGTGAACAGAGTACCAATGAACAAGGCTGAGCATACATCTGGGCAGTTATATGTCCATGCCTTGAAAATATGACAGGGAGTGGTACAGTTGAGTTGTATGACAGAAGATGTTTAGCTTTTTGAGTATTATCTACACTGATTTCACTAATGTCTGCATTGGTTTTCAGTCCCACCAACAGTGAATAAAAGTTCCTGTGTCTTAGCATCCCATCCAGCATTTTTATTCATTGTTATTGTTGATGCTTGCTCTTCTGATGGTGGTTTTGATATGCATTTACTTAATTATTAGATAGGATGAGTATTGATATATCTCTTAGACATATTTTTCTCCTTCTTTTGAAAGATTTTTATTCAAGTTCCAGGTTAATTTTTTGAATGAGTCTTTTTTTTTAGTTCTTTGTATACTCTAGATTTTATTCATCTGTCAGGCAAAGATTCTGTCCTATTCTGCGCACTTTCTTTTCATCCAGTTGTTATTTTTTACCTTTAAAACAGTTTTTTAGCCTCATGCAGTGCATCTTGTCCAATGTTTCCTTTAATTCTTGGACAATAAAATTTGATAAAGGGAGTTCTTTCCTATACCTCTGTGATGTAGGGTACAGCATATGCTTTCTTCTAGAAGTTTCAGTGCTTCAGATGTCAGATTTAGGTACTTGATCTAATTGCAGCTAGTTTTGTGCAAGTGATAAATACTGACCTTGTTTCATTCTTCTGCATGTGGGCATTCAGTTTTCCTAGCACCATGTTTGAAGATGCTGTCTTCACTCCACTAGATTTTTGATATCTTTGCCAAACATTATATGGCTGAAAGTGTGTGTATTATCATGGGTTCAGAGCGGAGGCTTACAGCAGGATAGCCCTTCATTTTTCAAGAATTGATATTGTATTTTCTTCAAAAGCTATTCTTTGCAAAAGTTCTCTCTCAAAATCTCTCTCTAAAACCTCTCTCCCCAAAAATTCTTTCCCTAGAAGCTCTTTAAAAGTTCTCTTAAGGTCTGAAAGTTCCTCCTAAAAATTCTCCAACAGTTCTTTCTACAAAACTTCCTTCTAAAAATTCCCTAAATGTACCAGTTAGGAATTAAGTAAAATGGCTTGGGACCACAGGACAATGGTGCCAAATCCTTCACTGCAACTGCAAAGATTACTATCTGTGGGCAGGTGATGAACCGTGTGTGGATGTAGAACAGAGACCTGTAGAGATGACTCATATAGAAAGTTTTACTGATGGTCTGTAGAGAAGACTCAGAGTTTAAGAGTACGGGCTGCTCTTCCAGAGGTCCTGAGTTTAATTCCCAGCAACCATATGGTGGCTCACAATCATCTGTAATGAGATCTGGTGAACTATTCGGGCCTGCAGGCATACATGGAGGCAAAGTATTGTAAATAAAATCTTTTTTTAAAAAAATGAATGTCTTACTGACCTACAGGCAAGAAAATAAGGTAAAGACACACAGAGACAGGATACAAAAGAAAAAGGAGACCAGAAGAATCCTGTCTTCCCCTGGGGAACAGAGGAAAAGTGGGCAGTGATCTTTCTTTTACCAGGGTGCTGCCTGAATGCATTCTGTCAGGTGACAGGGGAGGGCCAGCAAAATGTTTGAATCATTAGAGTGCTTTCTAAATGTTCTCTGTAAGTTCCTTCTAAAAGATATTTCAAGGTCCCTCTAAAAAGCCTCTAAAAGTTCCTTTTCATGCCACATGGCTTCTAGTTTTTATATGCACAGACACATTTAACAACTCTGACAATAGGGCGTGCATATCTCTAAGAGCCAGGAAGGTTGATAGGATATTGAGAAAAGCTAGTGCTTCATATCTCCTCCCTGGGCATGACTTGTAAAACATCCTGGCAAACTTAAGTCTTAGGGGTGGACATGACTTGGAACATGTGCTGTTAACTGACTAAAAGGAACCTCTCAGTGCATTATAAAGGGCTATGAAATTTGGAGACTCAGTAGCTGTAGCTCTTACTGCTGATGCTCTAATGAGAAGCTTTTTCCTTTCTCTGGGGCATATTTGAGAATATAAAGCTCCCAGGCTATATTCTACATTCAGCCAAATTCATAGTAACAAATATTCTGGAATTGATACCTAGAGTATTAATTGCTACTTCTGTAATAAATGTTAATCGCTCACATAAGTTTGCATCTTTGATTTTGTTCCACTGGTCTATATGTCTGCTTTTGTGACCATACCTATTGTTTTTATTATTCTGACTTTAAAATATATTTTAAGATCCTGGATGGCAATTATTTAGTATTGTCCTTTTGTTGCTTAGGATTGTTTTGACCATCTGGGGTCTTTTGTGGTTCCCTATGAATTTTTAGGGCAATTTACCCTATTTATGTGCATAATGAGATAGGGATATTTATTGAATTGTATTAACTATGTAAATAGTTTTTGGTATAATGGCCATTTTATCAATATTAATTCTACCAATCCATGTCCATGTGTCTTTTCCAGTTTCTAGTGTTTTCCTCAATTTTTCTTGAGAGATTTAATTTTTTATTATACAGGTCCTTCACTTCCTTAGTGACGTACATTCCTGGATATTGTATTTTCTTTGAAGCCATTGTGTAGGAAAGTGTGTCCATGATATCCTTCTCTATAGGTTTGTTGTTTATATGTAGAAAAGCTACTAATTTGTGTGACTTGAGTCTATATCTTGCCATATTGTTGAATTTATTTCTCATTTCTAGAAATTTTCTGGTAGATTTTTTTGTATCTCTAATGTAAAGAATGGTAGTTTGAATAATAATGGCATAGGCAGTCATATTTAAATGCTTAGTCATCAAGGAGTGGTTCTATTTGAAATTAATAGAAGGATTGGAATATGAAGCAATTCTTTATGGAATGATATCATTCTCAGCCTATACACAGGGTTATGGGTGTGATAAGATGCCTCGGTCCTGCCTCAATGTCATTATAGGACAGACTTATTTGAGTTCCTAGGGGAGGCTTTACCCTCTTGAAGGAGCAGATGCAAGTTAAGGGGGAAGTGAGAGGAGCAGGAGGAGTGAAGGGAGGGGAAACTGGGATTGGAATGTAAAAAATAAATTAATAAAAAAAATTAAGAAAGAAAAAAATGGATGTGTAGTCCTGTTGGAAGAAGTGTGAAACTGGCTTTGAAATTTCTAAAACACATGCCAAACCCCATTGACTCTCATGTCCTGCAGATCAGGATTTAGCTCTTACCTACTCTTCCAGTCCCATGAATGCCACCATGTTCCCCACCATAATGATAATAAACTAAACCTCTGAAAAAGTAAGCAAGCCCCTATTAAATGCTTTCTTTTATAAGCATTTATTATGCTGTCTCTTCACAGCAACAGAATGCTGATTAAGACATATAGTATCATGTAAACAATAAAAAGGTATAGTTTCACGTTTTCTTTCACTATTTGTATCCCTTTCATTTCATTCTCTTGCCTCATTGCTCCAACTAGTTAGTATATTCAGAACTATGTTGACAAAGTATGGAGATAGTGAAAATCACTGTTTCATTTCTTACTTCTGTGGGATTCAAGATCTTTTCCATGTAGGATGATGTTTGCTATGTGTTTCATGAATACAATGTTATTATGTTGAGCTATGGAAATAGGATTTGTCCTGGCACAATCCTTGAGTTTGACTGAGACTTGCTTGGGTTTGCTGGTGGTGGTGGGGTTATTGTGATTGTGATGGTGGTGTGGTAGTCAGGTTAGGCCAGGGCACAGGACATGGGATCCTGTAGAAACCTAGATTTATTATTTCTTTTTAAATTTTATTTATCCCTTGAAAACTTCATAAGATCTATCTATCTATCAATCATTTATCTATCATCTTTCTATCTATCCCTCTTTCTTCCATAAATTTATACCTATCTATCATTTTCTTTCCATTCACCAACACCTTCCATATACTTCCTTCTTCTTTCCTGCCCACTTTGAGCTCTCTCCCTGGCTTAAATCAGAAGGAAAAATCCCACTAGTCTATTTTAACATAGGTACCTAATTTGGCAGGATGCCTCTTTTGACATTCTTTTATTTAGTTTACCAGCTAGGGGTTCCTTCTACTGTCTTCCCAAATTTCTGCCTTTGGTGTTTTAATGCTTACATTATATAGCTTTTCTAGTAAGTTTATTGTAAGATTTTTAATTGTTTTGGGCTATTTTGAATGACATCTTTATCCCCTTTCTTTCTGACTACAATTTCTTTGTGACTATTGATTTTTGTTTGTTAATTTTATCTAATTTCATCGTGATGATAGTGCTACCTTATCTAGAAATTTTCTGGTGAGATGTTTAGTGTCTCTTATATATAGAAAAATGTCTTAAAAGAAGGAAATTTTGCATTTCTTTTTTCATATTTTGTCATATTTCATCTATCTTACAGGTGTATGCAAGACTTCAAACACTGTATGAATAGTAATGTGCAAGAGAGGAAATAGTTGGAAAGAATTAGGAGGAGAAAAAGAGAAAATACTTAGGGGTGAATGAACATTGCAGGCGATTCAAGCATGAAATTGTCACTGGGACATCATGAGAAGAAAATATTCGTAGCATTCACAAAAATTCTCAGAACAGATGATAAATGTATTTGTTAATATTACCATGTCTCAAGGTATTAAGATAAAGTTGGTAAGCAAGAAAAAGATATTGGAAAGATATAAGAATGATGGTATTACTTGGGTAACCTAAACCCAACTAAGATGGTGAGTGTGGTCTGTGCACAGGCCTGTCCCCCTTCCACTTATTGGAGTTTCCTTGGACTGCTTTGCATGAAACAGATGCCCCCCGGCAGGCATGAATGTCCAAAGTCTGCCAACATCTAAGTCTTGACGTGCCTACACCCACCAGAAGAGTAGAGGAATAAATCCTACCTGTACCCAATGGAAGAAGGGATGGGAAGATAACAGTATAAGACCACATTCAACAACAGAAGGACCAATATGATGTCCCCAGAGTCTAGGGACACTATTCCAGCAAAACCTGAACAAACAAAGTACAAGTAATGGAGGGAACAACAAACCAAAAAATTCAAGAAATAAAGAGATCTCTTAAAGAAAGCCAAGAAAAAAGAACCAAAAACTGAAGGAAACAATTCACACAGTTCAAGGCTTGAAAGCTCAAATAGAAACAATAAAAAACACAGAATGAGGGAATGCTGAAATAGAAAAACTAGAAAAGTGATCAAGAACTACAGAGGTAAGCATAACCAACAGAACACAATTGATGGAGGAGAGAATCTCAGGTTTTGAAGATTCACTAGATAAAACCGACTCATTGACCAAATAAAATGTTAAGTCCATCAAATCCCTAACACAAAATATCCAGTAAATATGGGACACTTTGGAAAGGCCAAACCTTAGAAAAATAGGTATTCAAGAAGGTGAAGAAATCTAGCTCGATGGTACAGAAAACATATTCAACAAAATCATAGAAGAAAACTTTCCTAATCTAAAAAAGGGCATCACTATGAAAGCACAAGAGGTTTACAGAGCCCCAAATATACTCGACCAGTAAAAAGTCCCCTCACCACATAATCATCAAAACACTAAACATACAGAATAAAGAAACGATATTAAGAACAGCAAAGGAAAATTTTCAAGTAACATATAAAGGTAGACCTGTCAGAATTACACCTTACATATCAATCACCTGGATACCTGCACTTGCTGTGAACTTTTGCCAAGTCTCCCTGTTGTCCTGGTCAAAGGGATCTTTGAAGTAAGCCACAGGATATTCACAGGTAAAGGATTTATACAGGTCGTTCATCTAGTCTGGCATGATATAGCTGTTGGAACCAATGGAGTCTTGAAGTCCAGATCATATTTGCCAGTTCTGCTGAACTTAAAGTCAGGCACGTCCATGTCTATGACACCCTGGTCAGTGTACCTGTTATTCTCAATTTTGGCGTTCAGCAGCTCCAAACTTGTTTGTTCTCCAGGATGTTAGGTGCAAACCTGTCCTTATCACTCACCTGGTGGCTTTCCTCCCTCACTTCTTCTTGATGACATTCTTCAGGTTGTGATAACCCCCTGCTCCAGTGAACATGGCTTCACAGAAACTGAACACCACCACAATTAGGGTCACGAACTTTTGCAGGACCAGCTTGTTGCCAGCAAGAGGACCATAACTGATCACATTGGAAGTTGGGAAAAGCAAGATGACTGAAGGGATATCAGCAAGTCAGTGACACATAGTTTATGGCTTTTGCTCCAAATTTATATTTATTTTCAGTGCCATACATCTTGATAATCAGTTTGTCCATCTTCTCTTGTTCTACAATGTTCAGTTTCTTTCAACGTAGATCGGGTACAACAGTTTTATTGATGTGCTCAACAACCTTAGAGAGGCCCTTCCTTAGCAGCACATGTTATTGCCACAGAGTTCTGGGCCCAATAGATATCAGTTGGGGTACTGTGGGCACAGCAGGTTGGAATAGACATTTTGAGATGCAAAGATCAACCTCAATGGTGGTATTTCTCAAGAGTCAAAGATCTCTCTGGTATGAATCCTCATAATAGACATGGTGAATTCATGGCCATTGGATTGCCACACAGGAAAGAAACAGATTTCGGCAGACAAAGGAGAGTACATTCAGTGGAATTCAATTATAATTAAAAAATACTGAAAAGAGCCCAAAATGAAATAAAAGTGGAGATAAATAATTTAGGGCATCAAGGAAACCTCATAGCTAACCTTTTGAGAACATGCAACATCTTTTCTGCTTCCTCCATTAACCCCAGGAATTCCTTAGAGACTACAATATTGTGGACCAGTATAAGCAATCACCATCTCTGTGCATTGGGTTTTTTAGGTTATGTAAGAATAATTAGTTAGCCCATCCCTGCAGGTCACCAGCTTTTTACTCTGCAATCCAGAACTATATAATGTTGTTTGCATTTCCTACATTGTTCTCCATCAGGAGCCCCTTCTATTATATTCACATCAGGATTCAAGAGTGAGCTTGATTCTTCACCAGGCAACAATCAGGGGCAATTGTTCATATCTACTGCCCTTCATCATGGCCCCTCAGGCCTATGACTTATTCATGTAAGTTCTGAGGGAATTGAGGATGAAGAAGAGCCTGCAAGAAATATTATTTCTTTTTAATCATATGAACTATTATAATTTGCCAAGCATAGTGGTGTAATATGTTCAATAATGATTTGAGCCTCTCTACTACGATTTATATCTGTAATGGCAGTCCTGATATTCTCATTGAAGTATCACCAGTGTCTTTTCCCCACACTCCTATAACCAAAGTAAGCAGAAAATACAGTCAATTTCATTGTTTCATATGCAATCTAAAATACTGTAACTATTCTTGTGAGGGTGATTCTGTAGTTATACTTTTGAAGAAAGCTAAGATGTGTGTGTGTATGTGTGTGTGTGTGTGCACATGTGCGTGCATGTGTGTGTGTGTGTTTGGGTGTGTGTGACTATTAAGGTCTTCACTGGAAGGTCTGAGCTGTATTCTTTATGTATCTTACTTTATCCAAATATTTCTTCCAAATTTCAAAACTATTAGCTTCTGCCTAGGTATGATCATACTGAAGATAAAAGACAAAGACAGTATTTCTGTGTAATATGTTTAAGGTGGTAAGACAGAAGTGAATGAAATCTTTTGTGAATTACTCTGCCTGATCAAAACACAAAATGGTCTTTTCAGGAAAGAGACTTTGCATAAATATTCATTCAAAAAAAGAGACCCATGTCTTTTTCCCTTGTGATTTCCAGATCTTTATAACAGAAAGTTCACTTCAGCTGCTTGAACTATGGTATTATATTCAAGGTACATTTGGAAGTCTCAAAACTTTGAAACAACAATGCAACTCAGGCTTTTGTAGTTTCCTCGATCCTAATTATCTTTCATGTACTTTGGAATATAGTCTCATCATGTTCTTGTTAGGATTTCAGGTATCCTGCACTCATTTTGCCTCACCCTCTGAAGTTCTGGGCTTACAGATCTGCTAAGATTGTGTTTTATTTTTCTGGATATTTTTTATGTTATCAGCATCCTCCATCAATCCTGAGGCTCAGCTACTAAGTTTTCAAGATGGAAGTGAGGTCAGGTCCCCATATCATCTGCAGTTTAATAAAAAGAAAGGTTACAAAGATACCTGCTGTTAAGATCTCTGGATATCTTATTAAGACTATGTGATTAATAATCCATGAAGATATACATATATGCATGAAATAATGAATGAACACAGAAGCTATTGATGTAAAGTAGAGTGGGGTGAATTAGAGTTGTACAGGGAGTTTGAAGAGATGAAATGGAAGTAAGAAATATTACTATATTTTCATTTGAAATATAAAAATAAATAAAAACCAAAACCAAAACAATCCATAGTCAAATAATGACACATTTATTTTGCGTTATTTTTCTCTGCTTTTTATGTAAATTAGTACATATTATTAGTAGTTCTGAGACACCTTAACTGTCATATGTACATTCCTCATTATGTAAGGTTTTTTGATATAACTTATTACCTCTAACTTTCATTTTTCAGTTTCATAGGGCCTAAACATTCATTGCCACAGATGTGAAATGAACAATAATACCTTAAACATTAAGTAGACACTTTCTCCTCTCAAAAACTGACTTGCATGTATTTGATTTCCTTGACATTTTCATTACATTCAGGAATGTGACCTAGATATTGATGCAAGATCAATTTTTGTGTTGCTTGATTCTGTGATATAGACTTTTGGGTCATCTCATTTTATTAAATAGCTGCACTATTGGGTTGTCAAAAAATTGTGTGCATTCACACCTGAAAATAAAAGAATGGACAGGCATGAAAAGAAATGGAAAGTCAATTTTGTGTACTAAGGGAAGACACACTTTAAATTTTCACCTAATTGTGTGACTCAGTGCCTTTTGGAAATGCTTCCCAATAAACTCATATTTTCTGTATTCATAGGATTTTTAATTTGGACAAATGAATAAAATACAAATTTTATCATTTTGCAAAAGGAGTTGGGTTGTTATACTTTAGTTTGTATGACCATGTGGCTATGGAATGAGTCATACATGTTCTCTCAAATCATTGATTCTCAAAAGTTCACTATGTTCCCCATTAGAGACAAATAGAAATATATTCAATGAATGAGTGCATCCCATATTGCATTAACTTGGAAGTATTATAACTAGGTAGATTACATCATTTTTAATTGCACCTATTAGGAGGACTTCTTCCTTGGGTAAAGAGGGAAAACCATCATGCAAAGTAGAAAGTAATTAGATGTGATAATATCATAATCTCAATATTTTATAGTGTAAAATAAAAATGAGATGTTAAGGACCCATTAGAGTATGCCCATGTTTTTGCATTAATAATGATTTCTATATTTTAAACCTTTTACATTTTAAACAAATCAGTGTTCTGTGATCTACAAGTGAACCTGACATTTCCTTTGTAGCTCAAGGAAGATCATGAACATCTATGCCCCATTCTGACTCACATGCAAATCCCTTTACAGTTTGAGAAGGAGGGGTCTGAAAGTAGGGCTCTCAGTGTACCTGAACTGCACTTCAGAAAATGAGTTACATTGCATAGACATACAAAAACCCTGGTTTTATAGCAGATATTTTACAGGGATTATGTAGAGATGATCTCCCCAAATTGACTTTGCAGCAATAAATTTCAACTGTATTTGTTGACATTTCATTATTTTTCACATCACTGGACATCTCAGCAGTTGTGAACATAAATGTTCCGTGATAATGTAGATTTAACAAAGACATATTTATAAAAATTTGAAATAGACTATGAAAAATAAGGAATACATATATTAATTGGTTTTAAAGATTTAAATAAGTTTTTAACTAAGGCTTACTTCAATCACCAAATAACAAAAAAAATGAAAAAAATTTACTCAAAAAAGGAACCTATAGAAGATACTAAAATCTGAAAATATTTTTCTAGGTAGAAATCATAAATTTTAATTTAGAAACTTGTATTTCAAACTGTCAGGTATATTCTAAGAGAAATAAACTTGTTCCGCATTATTGTAATAAAATGATGTGTGTTTAACAGATTCGTTTTCATTTTATATGATTGAAACGTTTTCAAAAGTAAGAATTTTTAAAAGTATCCATTTTGTCTTAAAGATGTTTGCTTTATGTTAATGTGATTACAGGTCAGCTGTTTACAGTAATACTGGCCTCACATCTTCTACATTACTGTATTCAATATGGCTCTCATGACAGACAACATGGTAGCTAAGGACAAAACACAATTTAGAGTATGGCATTTGCACAACTGAGCAATTATTAAATATGTCAAAATAGGCTTGAGAAAATAATGAATATTTTATTTGAGTCTAATTGCAAAGAGGGACTACATGCATGCTGGTGCCATTATTGAAAACATTTTTGGTTTCTTCCAAAAGATGTTCAAGAAATAAAAACATACCGAACATAACATCTGTACCAGAATTCCACTTCATTCAACTCTCAGTGGATCCAGACCTACAGACTGTTCTCTTTGTCCTATTCTTGTCCATGTACATCTTGGCCCTGTTTGGAAACCTGCTCATCATCCTTACAGTAAGCTCTGACTCCCATCTCCACACACCCATGTACTTCTTCCTCTCCAACCTGTCCATAGTTGATATTGGTTTCATCTCCACCACTGTTCCCAGGGTGATTGAGAATATCCAAACTCACTGCCCAGTCATCTCCTATGTGCACTGCCTGATACAGATGTCACTGTTTGTAATTTTTGCATGTATGGATGACATGCTTCTGGTTGTGATGGCATATGACAGGTTTGTGGCCATCTGCCACCCTCTGTATTATCAGGCCATTATGAATCCCAATTGGTGTGGTGTATTACTTCTAGGTTGTTTTCTCCTTAGCCTTGTGAACTTATTGATTCACTATGTGGCAGTATTAAATTTTTCCAACTCTGAGGAATATATTGAAATTTCCAACTTCTTCTGTGGCCCTTCTGAGGTGCTTAAACTTCCTTGTTTTGATACTGTCACCAAGAACATAGTCAGATACTGTGTTGGTACTCTCTTTGGGCTACTTCCTATTTCAGGAATCATTTTCTCCTACTTTAAAATAGTTTCCTCCATCATGCAATCATCATCATCAAGTGGAAAACATAAAATCTTCTCCACCTGTGGGTCTCATTTGTCCATTGTTTGCATGTTTTATGGAACAGCATTAGGAGTGTACTTCAGCTCTACTCTGTCACTTTCCCCAAGAAGTAATGCAGTGGCCTCAGTGTTGTACACTGTGGTCACACCTATGTTGAATCCTTTCATCTACACCTTGAGGAACAAGGACATTAAAACTGCCTTAGGGAAGATTCTTAGCAGAGCATTCTAATCATTGACATTCTTTATAAATTCGCATTTATGTATCTATATATTAACTGTATTTGTAAATCCTAGTTAATATCTCACATTATTACTAACTGACATTTTACAGTATTTCATGATATAGTGTTGGTCACTTGGGTTGTACCTATGGGGTATGGATAGTTTTAAAAGTACACCAAAATTTGAAATTGGAGAGATGATATTTTTCTAGGGATGAATGGCATTCTTTTCTGAACAACCTTTTACAATATGAGTGTAGAGGCCATTCTGCTGAAGCTATGCTTTAGAAATGTCAGAGAATCAGGTTACTTGAACAGGAACTGAAAAGGAAGACATGAATAGACAAGATGATGTGGGAGGTGAAAGCCCAGTAGCCTCATCCTTAGACAAAGACTGAATTTTTAGAGCTGGAGAAATAGAAGTTAAAGAAAAAGGCAATGAATCTGAAAAAGAACAATGATGGGCACATGTGAAGTAGGGAGGTAGGCAGAAAATGTTGGAATTGCATTATGATCTGATTTTTACATTATTTAAACAAATCAATTAAACTTATAATCATATCAACAGAAGAATGGCACTTATCATACCCAGAGTATATGTGGGGTACCTGCTATTGGGTTTCCTTCTGATAAAACGTATACATGTTTCTTGATATTTTTTCAAAGTAAGTTTCAATGTGTGCTGTCAGTATAGTGAGCCTGTTATCTCAAGTGAGAGAATTAAGTTCATGAACAAGGATTGACATGAATTAAAATCCACTATGAAAGACTGAGATGTCTGGAGAACAAAATGCTCTTCTTTTTTCAGTTACTGGAGTCCTCCCCAATTTTAAAGATTTTTGTGTTTACAATGTCCATGAAGCTGCAGCAAGAAGTCACTGTAGAATGTGGAACAAGGGAGAAGAATATAAGATTGATTCCATGTGACTTACTTGAGGGGGGAATTGATAGAGTTGCACATATAAACAAAGTTTTGAAATTCATTATTCTTTTTTTATATTCATTTTTTATTTTAAATAGCTTGTTTTACATGTCAATCCCAGTTCCCTCTCCCTCCCCTCCTCCCGCACCCCCCCTACCCACCCCCCATTCTCCCACCATATTGCCAATTCCTTCTGCATAGGGGATATCTAGAGTCTATCATTTCATTCAGGGTAGGGTCCAGGCACTTCCCTAAGAGTCCAGGCAGAGAGAGCAACCCTCTTTGTGTTATGGACACACGATGTCTGTTAGTATTCGAGGGATAAACACTGATCCACTGCTCAGGACCCCATAGGTAGCCCAGGCCTCCTCATTGACTCTTACATTCAGGGGGTCTGGATCGGTCCCATGCTGGCCTCCCAGCTGTCGGTCTGGGGTCCAAGAGCTCTCCCCTGTTCGGATCATATGTATCTGCTAGTTTTGCCAGCCCATTCTTTGCCAATTTGCTCTTCGCTCCTCTCACTCTGTCGCTGGTTTCCTTGGGTTCTGTTCAGTATTTAACTGTGGGTGGTTGCCTCTGCTTCCATCAGTCACTGGATGAAGGCTCCAGGATGGTTATAGTCATCAAGTTCACTATCAGGAATAGGCATTTGAGGTGGTCTCTACACAATTGCTCAGCTTGCCAATTGGTGTCATCATTATTCTTTTTTGGAAATCATTCTTAGTTTATTAATATTTCATTAATCAAGTACTAAAGCAACAGTAAAGTTGAGAAAAATCAGATGTAAATAGACCAATTACCATGAATAAAAATTCTCAGTGAAGAGTCAGTCAACATATAAACAACAGAGAACCATAACAAAATGAATAGTTTACCAACAGAATCTGAGGCTGGGAAGGTTAGCATCTCAAAATGAGGATGAATGTAATCTATTACATGAATAGTTGAGGAAGAAGACCCATCATGGAATCATTTAATACACAAATAAGCTTTTGACAAAATTCAAAATCCATAGATGCTTGAAAACACTCAAGTAACTCAACGATTAAGAAACATTTTCGAGCTCATAAAACGTTTATGCAAAATAAATGACAGATAATGCCTTAGTACATTCAAAACCTAAATAACTTCCCTAAAATTGGCAGCGGAGGTAAGATCAACACTCAGCATTGCTACTCACCATACAGGAAGCACAATGCCAGAGAAATGATGCAATGAACATAAATTAGCATTATGCAGATTAAACAGGAAAAACTGAAAGACCTCTTTTGGATAGAATATTCTAGTTTTGTTTCTGTTGCTGTGATAAAACATTGACCAAATTCAATTTAGAGAGGAGGTGTTATTGGGCATATATATCCCCATCACAGTCCATCACTGAGAAAAGTCAAGACATAAACCAAGTAGGAAAAGAGGCAGAAACCAGAGGAGAAAGCTACATACTTACTTGCTCAACCTGTTTTTTTATTTTTTACTACAATAAAGTATGTCTTATAAACTTGCATGGATGATTCACCAGCTCCCTCTCCCACCCCTCCTGCCTTGTCTTTCCTCAAGTCCACCCCCAGCTCCCCACTCAATCCCCACATCATTCCCCAGGGAGGATGAGGACCTCCTTGTGGGGGTCTCCAGAATCTGTCATTTCATCAAAGGAAGAACCTAGGCCATTCCCCATGTGTCAGGGCTGAGAGAGCATCCCTCCATGTGGAATGGGCACACAAATTTCATTCATACACCATGATAAACACTGATCTACTACCCAATGACCCAGAGATTTCTGTGGTTTCCTCACAGACACTACATTCATGGAGTCTGGATCAGTCCCCTATTGGAGTCTCAGTCATCAGTATGGGGTTCAAGATTTCCCCATTGTCCTGTATATTGTCTTTGAGATTTTCACCTGCTGATCTTGACCCATTTACTCATCACTCCTCCATTTCTGTCACTGGGTTCCAAGAGTTCTGTTCAGTGTTTAGCTGTGGGTATCTGTCTCTGCTTTCATCAGTCACTGGATGAATGTTCTAGAATGGCAAATAAGGTAGTCACCAACTTTATCATCAGGAAAGGGCTATTAATGTAGTCTCTCCACTGTTGCTTAGTTTGATACTATCCTTTTAGATATGTAGAAATCTCACTGGTGTCATCTCTTTCCTAAAACCATCTATTATGGTGTCTCTCATCCTACTCTCCTCTATTCTTAATTCAAATCAAACTTCCTGCCCACCCCATGCCTTCTTCTACCTTCCTCCTATATTCTTCTCTTTTTCCTGGTACCCTCTCCCCTCCCGTGATGATCTCAATGTGCTCAGGAGATCTTGTCTAATTTCACTTCTCTGGGATAGCATGCATAACTCTTGGGAACCTCCCTATTTTCCAGACTACTGGCACTGGGATTGTAGGCTGATACTCCCCTGATCCATGTCTAAAATCCATGTACGAGTGAGTACATACCATGTTTGTCTTTTTGTGACTGGGTTACCTCACTCAGGATGGTTTCTCTTAGTGCCATCCATATGAATGCAACTTTCAAGATTCCATTGTTTTTTTTTCATCTGAGTAGTACTATATTGTGTAAATGTACCACATTTTCACTATCCACTATTCAGTTTTGGGGCATCTAGGTTGTTTCCAGTATCTAGCTATTGCATGTAATGCTTCTGTGAACATAGAGGAACAGACACCCTTGTTGTGTAAATGGTCTTCTGGGTATATGCCTAAGAGTGGAATCGCTGAGTCTTGTGGTAGACTGATTTCCATTTTCTTGAGGAATCTCCATACTGATTTCTAAAGTCTGTACCAGTTTGCACTCCCACCAGCAATGGATGAGTATTCCCCTTTCTCTAATCCTCTCCGTCATAAATTGTCATTTATGTTTTTCATTTTAGCCATTCTTATAGGAGCAAGATGATATCTCAGTGTTGTTTTGATTTGCATTTCGCTAATGGCTAAGGATGTTGGGCACTGTCTTTTTTTATTTTCCAGTTTAAATTTAGATAAGAAATAAGGTTGCTTCACAAGTCAATTCCAGGTCCCTCTCCCTTTCCCTCCCTTCCTCCCGTGCCCTCCCCCAACCCCCCGTTATCCCCTCATTCCCCCAGAGAGGGTGAGGCCCTCCATGGGGGTGTCCATAGTCTGTAATTTCATATAGGGCAGGGCCTAGATCCTTCCCCAAGAGTTCAGGGTGAGAGTGCACCTCACATTGTTTGATGGGAGTCCAAAGTCTGTGTGTATACTTGGGATGGGTACTGATCTGCTGCCCAAGGCCCAATAGATTACCTAGGCCTCCTCACTGACACCCACATTCAGGGGGTCTTGATCAGTCCCATGCAGGATTCCCAGGCTGATGCCTGGGATTCAAGAGTTAACCTTTGTCTGGTCAGCTGTTTCTGGGGGTTAAACCAGCCCAGTCTTAATCCCTTTGATCATCAGTCCTCCCTCTCTGTTACTGGCTTTCTTGTGTTCAGCTCAGTACTTAACCAAGGGAGTCTTCCTCTTCTTTGATCAGCCACTAAATGAAGTTTCTGTTTCCCAGACTCTCTGGCCATAGGATTGTAGGCTGGCACTCCCCAGATCTATGTCTAAAATCCATATATGAGAGAGTAAATGCCATGTTTCTCTTTTTGTGACTGGGTTACCTCACTCAGGATGGTTTCTTCTAGTGTCATCCATTTGCCTGCGAATCTCATGATTCCATTGTTTTTTTCTGCTGAATAGTACTCCATTGTGTAAATGTACCACATTTTCTCTATCCACTCTTCGGTTGAGGGACATCTAGGTTGCTTCCAAGTTCTGGCTATTACAAATAAAGCTGCTATGAACATAGTGGAACAGACATCTTTGTTGTATGAATGGGCATCTTTTGGATATATGCTTAAGAGTGGAGTTGCTGGGTCTTGTGGTAGGTTTATTCCCATTTTTCTGAGGAATCTCCATACTGATTTCCAAAGTGGCTGAACCAGTTGGCACTCCCACCAGCAATGGAGGAGTGTCCCCCTTTCACCACATCCTCTCCAGCATAAATTGTCATTGGTGTTTTTGATTTTAGCCATTCTGACAGGAGTGAGATGGTATCTCAGAGTTGTTTTGATTTGCATTTCCCGGATGGCTAAGGATGTTGAGCACTTTCTCAAGTGCCTCTCAGCCGTTTTAGACTCCTCTATTGAAAACTCTCTATTTAGATCTGCAGCCCACTTTTTAATTGGGTCCTTTGATGTTTTGGAGACTTGCTTCTTGAGTTCTTTGTAAATTTTGGAGATCAACCCTCTTTCAGATGTGGGAATAGTGAATATTTTTTCCCATTCTGTGGGCTGCCTTTTTGTCTTGCTGACTGTGTCCTTTGCCTTACAGAAGCTTCTTAGTTTCAGTAGGTCCCATTTATTAATTGTTGATTTCACTGTCTGTGCTACTGGTGTTATGTTCAGGAAGCTGTCTCCTGTACCAATTCGTTCAAGGGTACCACAAACTTTCTCTTTTACTGTCTTAAGTACCTATCATCCATTTTAGACTCCTCTATTGAGAATTCTCTAGTTCTGTAGCCCACTTTTTAATCAGATCCTTTGGTGTTTTGGATACTTGCTTCTTGAGATTTTTGTAAATTTTGGAGATAAGCCCTCTGTCAGATGTGGTGTTAGTGAATAATTTTTCCCTATCTGTGGGGTGCCTTTTGTCTTGCTAACTGTATCCTTTGACATACAGAAGCTTCTCAGTTTCAGGAGGCTCCATTTATTAATTGTGGATTTTAGAGTCTGTGCTACTGGAGTTATATTCCTGAAGAGGTCTCTTGTACCAATTCATTCATGGGTACATCCCAATTTCCCTTGTAACTGGTTGAGTGTGGCTGGATTTATGTTCAGGTCTTTGACCCATTTGGATATAAGTTTTGTGCATAGAGATAGACATGGATCTATCTGCAGTCATCTCCATGTCATCCTCCAGTTATGCCAGCACCATCTGTTGAAGATGTTTCTTTTTTCAATTGTATAATTTTAGCTTCTTTGTGAAATATCTTGTGTTCATACATGTATGGGTTAGTATTGGAATGTTAAATTTGATTCCATTGGTCAATCTGTCTATTATTGTGCCAAATACCAATCTGTTTTCAGGACTATAGCTCTGTAATACAGCTTGAAGTCAGAGACTGTGATGCCTCTGGACGTTGCTTTGTTGAACATGGTTGTTTTGGCTATCCTGGGTCTTTCTTTTCCATATTAAGTTCACAATTGTCCTTTGAAGGTCTGTGAAGCATTGTGCTTGGATTTAATGGGGATTGCATTAAATCTCTATATTTCTTTCAGTAAGATTTCCATTTTTATTATGGTGATTCTACCTATCTGAGAGCATGGGAGATCTTCCCATTTTCTAGTGTCTTTTTAATTTCCTTCTTTAAATACTTAAAGTTCTTGACATACAGGTCTTTCACTTGTTTGGCTAGCATTACTCCAAGGTATTTTATGTTGTTTGTGACTATTGTAAAGGACAGTGTTTCTTTGATTTCTTTCTCAGCTCTTTTATTGTATGTATATAGTAGGGCTACTGACATTCTTGAGTTGATTTTGCATCCTGTAACATTGCTAAAGATATTTCTCAGCTTTAGTAGTTCCCTGGTAGAGTTTTGGGTCACTTATGTAAACTATCTTATAATCTGTAAATAAAGAAAGTTTGACCTCTTTCCAGTTTGTATCCCCTTGATATCCTTTGTCATCCTATTGCTCTGGCTAGGACTTCAAGTACAATATTGAAGATGTATGGAGCCTTGTCTTGTTCCTGATTTTAGAGGAATAATGTTGAGCTTCTTTCCATTAACTTTGATGTTTGCTGTTGGTTTGCTCTATACAGATTTTATTATGTTGGCATATGTTCCTGTTATCCAAGATCTCTCCAAGTACTTTACCATGAATGGGTGTTGGATTTTGTCAAAGGCTTTTTCATCATCCAGTGAGATGATCAGGTGATTTTTGTTTCTCAGCTTGTTTATATGGTGGATTAATTTTACTGATTGTTGTATATTGAACCATCCCTGCATCCCTGGGATGAAACCTACTTGATCATGGTGGATGAGTTTTCTGATGTGTTCTTGGATCTGATTTGCCAGTATTTTATTGAGTATTTTTTATGGAAAAATGATTTGATGAATTTTTATTGAGAAAAAGAATTGTCAAGACTTTTAAACATCAATGCTCTTAGACTTCCATGGCTCTTTGAATGCCCTAAAATTTTCTGTACACAACATAAGATTTATGTTCTATGGATGTTTATGGGCTCAGAAACTTCTCAAAGGTTCTTCAACCCCCTAAACCAATCAGAATAATGTTCAGTTTGCCTTGTTATCTATAAAATGCTCTACTATCTACTTGATTTTATGTAGCTACAAGTTTGTGACCTATCCTTTTCATAGTACCCTCTCTTTCCACATCTATTAATGCCCTCCTTGATCCCCTTCTCAGGAACTTGACTTTACAGGGAATCAACTCTTCAAAGCAAACTTTGAGATGTTATTAAGTATTTTTGCATCAATATTCATGAGGGATATTGGTCTGAAGTTCTCTTTCTTAGTTGTATCTTTGTATTGCTTGGGCATCAATGCTATTGAAGCCTAGTAGAAAGAGTTTGGCAAATAATCTTCTGCTTCTATTTGGTGGAATACTTTGAGAAGAATTGGTATAAGGTTTTCTTTGAATTTCTGTTAGAATTCTGCACTGAGGTCATCTGGACCTGGGCTTTTTTTGGGTTGGGAGTCTTTTGATGGCTGCTTCCATTCCCATAGGGGTTATAGGTCTATTTAAATTGCTTATCTGTTCTTGATTTAATTTTTGCATGTGATAGCTATCAGGAAAATTGTCCATTTCCTGAAATTTTCAAATTTTGTGGAATGTGGGTTTTCAAAATTTACCTGATGATTCTCTGTATTTTCTCAGAGTCGGTTGTTATGTCACAGTTCTCATTTCTGATTTTGTTAATTTTTGAGTTCATACTCTATAGTTTCATAAGATGGATACAGGCTTGTCTATTTTGTCGATATTCTCAAAGAACCAACTCTTTGTTGCATTTGTTCTTTGTTCCATTGATTCACCAAGATCCTGGGCTTCTTTCATATAATATGATTTTCTTTCAAACAATGTGATGTTGAATGCCAACAATTAACTTTGCATCTAACATGAGAAATTAAACAGCAAGGAGACTCTCTGCTCCTACCTCTAGTGGAAAAGACAGATAGATCTATTATATCCACCCTCAGGAACACATCCTTTAGTCTCAGTTTCCAGCTCCAAAAAAGCACATTCCCTAGAATCTGCCAGTCAAACACTCCAGAGAATCAGGTGGGCATCTTCCCTCTTCTACTCCTACTTTCATTCTAATATTCCTTTGTATTTTCTAGTCTTGTATCAGACTGCCTGTTATGTCCTCTCTTCCCTGTCTGCTTACATTCCTAAGGGTCTAGGCGTATCCTTTAGCACACCACGATGTCCTCCTAAGTCTGGACCCTTCAAACTCCCCTCTCCTACCCCACATGTAATCCTAGTTGTTAGTTCCCAGTGGCCAAACTTGGCATTGTCTCAGAAGTATTTCCTGCAGGCAACTCGCAGTCACCCGGCTCTATTAAGAATCAGTGAAGGAAATAGAAGTCAAGGAAAAAAACAGTCATTCCACAAAGACAAATGATATACCATCAAATAAAATTACAACCATTACATGCCAAGATGCCCATCCACCACCCTAAATAGATAATCAATAACAGCAAGAAAAATATGTACTCTCTAATACATAGCAAAGAAACACTATAGTCCCCGAGTAACACAATACAGCTGACCACAGGGCAAGGATTTCAAAACAGTATTCATATACATTTGAGTTACTTAAAGAAGATATAAATTAATGCATTCATGGAATATATACAATAAGCAGTGAAGTAAAATGAACAAAACAGTTCAAGACAGGAGAATGGAAACGGTAGTGATTAAAAAAATTAAACTGAGGTAAAACATGAAAGGAAAAATTTATTAACTAGAAAAATTACTTCAGAGAGAATCTTCACCAAGAGAATACAAGAAATGGAAGAAAAATGACAGACATTGAAGATAAGACAGGAAAGAAAGGGATACATCAGACAAAGAAAACGCTAATGTAAAAAAGCCAGGTACAAAACATTCATAAAATCTGAGGCACTGTGAAAATATCCAATCTAGGAATAGTGGAATGAGAAAAAACCTAGGTTGAAGGCAGAGAAAATATTTTCAACAAAATCATAAGTGAAAATTTCCAAAAGTTATATAAGGAAGTTCATATCAAAGTACAAGGAGTGCATCAGAACACCAAATAGACTGTGTAAAGAGAAGCCTTTTCCTTGCTAGCCGCTTTGGTTTATCACCCACCAATAGCCTGGGCTCTGCCGCGTTATAGTCCCCAAATAACACACAAGATGCTGTATTAATTATGAAGCTGTTGGCCTTGCTTGTTTCTTACTGGCTAGCTCTGACTTAAGTAATTACCCCATAATTGTTAATCTAAGTATGTCTCTTACCTGAGACATTTCCGGGCTTCCTACCCCATGGTGTTACATCTCGACTCTCTGTCTTTCTCCTTCCCAGAGTCTTCTTGGACTCCTAGTCCCACCTATCTAGATTCCTATTGACCCAACAGTGCGTTATTGACACAGGACTTCCACATCATCTCCTCTTTTCTGTCTAAACAAAAAGAAAGGTCTTTACTTTAACATAGTCAAATTATATATAACAGAACAGTTATCAAGTAAGAACACAGTTACAATATTTTGTCTATCAACATTCAGCAAGATTTAAAGAAAATGTCATCTATCTCATTGTTGTGAGTCCAAAGTCCTATATGTAGCTTATCTTTTATCATAACTAAGGAAAACTATAATTATAACTATCTGTCTTCAACTCCATCAAAGACCACAGAAGGATAATATATAAACCCTAGGATTGACAGAGACATCTTACTGCCTGGACAGTCACCCGAAATTCCTCTGTAACGTTTGGGCATCCATCTTCAGCCCATAGGCCACAATGTGTCAGGAACATTTCTCAGCAAAGCAGGAAATTTCAAACTGTCTATCTGCTTCAGCAGTCTGTCAGTCATTTTTCTGTGTCCTGCAGTAAGTTTCGTAGACTCTTCCATGAATCAGGAACCCTGTAAGACTGAGTTCAGCAGTCACTTTCCTGTGGGCACAGCATGACCAGATTATACAACAACAGTCAAACAGTCTAGGCAAGAGCAGTTTCTTGCTCAAATGGCCAATCTTGCCATGTTGAAAGCAAATTCAATAATGAGTATCTTCGATGCCCATCTTCCTCTCAGACATAATTGGTGCTGCCAGGAGCAGACATTTCTCATTGTCAAGAAAAACCCTAAACCATTTTAAATGCTATTTTCTGAAGGGCTTTGCAAGGTTTGAACACTATCTATCTCAAATATATTTTTGTATATCTAGAAAACCTAACTTACCTAACTATGAATTCTATTATAAATAACTATCTATAGTCTGTATTCAATTATGCATTACATTTTAAAAGATCAGTATAAGCACAATACTTAATCAAGAGGAGAAATATACACATCACAAAATTGACCTTGAATTTGTATCAATAAATGAAAAACCATACTCATATCATAATTCCCCTTTTTACCATTAAAAAGAGATTGGTTGTGATCATTAACCAATTATAAACAATTCCATTTAAATGAAAACAATGATTTATAAACAAGATGGGAATTGGGACGTCGCTCATTCCAAACTGCTTCGTGCTGGAAGGGGGCACTGTTCAAACCATGGGGATCATGACAAAACTCAGAAACCTGTATAAGTCCTTATTTTCGGAGTCTGTAAGGCTGCATCATCTTAGCTGTTTCAGTTGTTGGAACACCTGGTCCACTGCTTCCGGGGGTCTTGGTTCATCAAACCACAGAAGCCTGGAAGGAATCCTCAGCTTTTCATTTTCTGTAGAAACATATATGAAAACTCCTTTTCCAAGTAACATATCCTTATACCTAAATTTTGAAGTCAAGGCATTTTTAAAAGATATAAGTTGAGTTAATTCAGCAGCATTTATAATCAAGTGTACTTTAGCAGTTGTTCCTTCCTGAGCAATCAAAAAACTGAAAAACACAATAGCATACAGTATCCAGACTCTCTGTATATTTTCCATCTTTGCGTGGCTTATTTATTTATCTATTATTACTTTATTTATTTTACTTTTATTTATTTTTCTCTGAGACAGGGTTTCTCTTTGGAAATCCACCTGCCTCTACCTCTGCAGCAAATCCTACCAGCATGTGTCACCACAGCCAGCTTCTCTATTTTACCACTATGCCTTTTTGTTTTCTCTCTCAATCTTATGTATATTTTTAAACCCACTGTAAACCTTTTTCTTCATCCAAGTCTGACTTTACTGTAAATCTTCATGTTTTTCTGGCCACATGTCTCATCTGTTAAAAACGTGGCAATTTAAACTGCAGTTTTTCCAAGATGGTGGGCATGAGCATGATTCCAGCTTAGCCTCAGTCTGACATCCAGCAAAAGCTGCTGGCTCATAGATGTAGTCACTGCCACTTCCAGCTGAACGTATAACTTTTCAATTGTTAGTAGAGTCTCTTAAAAGAACCTTGCTGGTTTTTTTTCTTTCTATGCAGAGTCAGAAAGACTCCTGTAAGTGAGCCGCGTGAATCTCAGCTTGTCGCTAGCAAAACAGAACCCACCTGAGAAAAATGCTGCTACCAAAAATCTGTGCTTCTCTCCGTTCTTCTGTTTCTAAAATTCCTTTAAATCTTTTGTCATTCTACATGGAAATTCAATCCCGCTCCTTATCCTGGTACCATTATGTAAAGAGAAGCCTTTTCCTTGCTAGCCGCTTTAGTTTATCACCCACCAGTAGCCTGGGCTCTGCCGCGTTGTAGTCCCCAAAAAACACACAAGATGCTGTATTAATTATGAAGCTGTTGGCCTTGCTTGCTTCTTACTGGCTAGCTCTGACTTAAGTAATTACCCCATAATTGTTAATCTAAGTATGTCTCTTACCTGAGACATTTCCGGGCTTCCTACCCCATGGTGTTACATCTTGACTCTCTGTCTTTCTCCTTCCCAGACTCCTCCTGGACTCCTAGTCCCACCTATCTAGATTCCTATTGACCCAACAGTGCTTTATTGACACAGGACTTCCACATCAAGACTGAATGAGAAAAAAAATTCCCCACAATACCTAATAATCAAATCACTAAACATACAGAAAAAGTAAGAACATTACAGCTCCAATGAAGGAGGTCAATTAACACCCGACTTCTCACTGAAAACTCTGAAATGCCAAAGGGACTAGAAGAATGTTCTACAAACACTGAGAGACTACAGATGCCATCCAGACCACTACATGCAGTAAAAATTTTAAATAAGTGATGGAGGAAGACACTCTATTATGTAATCAAATTTAAGAAATATCAATCTTCCTCTTCTTTCCCAGTCCCATGAAGGCAGATCAACCCTGCACCAACTGTTGGAATCCCAATTCTCTGTTGAAGACCCCAGCAATAGGCCAGCTGCTGAGATACCTGTACAAAGGCTGAACTACCACTGCTGCCACCAACTGGACTCTGTTCCCAAAAGACCCACTCTGCCACCCAGTCACAACTACCACACCATCCTCCCCTGGCCAACATTGCTTAGCAACACCAGCTCCCCTATAGACATAAACATCACCTATGCCATTTGTAATAATGGGTAACAGACTGGTTTCCCAGTCACTCATATGAACAAAACGTCAAAATAATTATTTCTATGAGATGTACATTCCAAGGGACCCTGGCTCTTGATATAGACCAGGATTAGATTTCCAGCCACCACTCTCAGCCTTCCGTTTAAGTCCATCTCCTTTCCTTTGTGTCAGCATTGATCCTCACAAACACTTTCTACCAGGGATCTCACAAGGCTGGCACTCACGTGGGCAATTTTCATTCTTTCCTATATGTCTACAACTTTTTCAGTCTCACTGTCCTGCACCAGACTGCTTGCAGAAACCCATCCTCTCACCCTACCTCTTAGAGCCTTTGTTACTTGCTGCAGACCAAGGTAGGTCTCTTTTGCTGACCATCTCAGCCTTCACTTGTATAACATTGTTGCAATATTGGACTTGTTAGAAAAGGCATGTCACTGGATATATAACTGGTAGTTTTATAAGCTCACACCAGGGACTTGAGTCCTGTCACACCCCACTCTTGGTTCCATCTCACCCATGTGCTCTGCTTCAGGTGAGTATGGGCTCTGTTTGTGCCCCAACTGCCTCCCATCAACCCCTCCTTGTGTTTTCCTGGGTTTGCTCCTTGAATTGAGTGGACCTGCCCAGAATGGAAGGATATGAGTTCTGCCACGCCCCACTCTTGGCTCCCCCTCTGCCCACCACATACTGCTTGAATGAGGAGAATACCAGGAGAAGCTAGACCATCTTGAATTGCAGACACTGAGGTCTTGGCTCACATATGGCACCTGGAGAACAGAGTAGACAGAGAGACCCCATCTGTAGCCACTTAAAAAAGGGATGGGAAGTTGACATTATGAGAACACATTCAGCAATAGAAAGACCAAAATAACACCACCAGAATCTAGAGAGTCCACAACAGCAAAGACCAATGCAGATGAAGCAGAAGAGATGGATATTAATTATTTTATGAAGATGATGGAGACCCTCCAAGAGGATTCGAGAACATCCCTAAAAGAATAGAAGAAAAAACAAACAAAAAATACATGAAATGGGGGAAAAGACAAACCAAAAAAATCCAATAAATAAAATCGACCACAAAAAGAAGTCCCCTCACCACATAATAATCAAAACATCAAACCCACAACATAAAGAGAAAATATTAAGAGTAAAAGAAAAAGGCCAAGTATCATATAAAGCCTGACCTATACGAATTACATACGACTTCTTAATGGAAACTATAACAGCCAGAATGTCCTGGATAGATATTCTACAAACTCTAAGGGAACATGAATGCCAGCACAGAATACTGTGTCCCGTAAAGCTTTTAATTACTATAGAGGGAGAAAAAATATTCCTTGACAAAACCAGATTTAAATAATACATATTCACAAATGCAGCCCTACAGAAAATACTAAAAGGAAAACACCAACCCAAAGAATATAACTACATTAAAAAATCATAGGCAATAGGTAATCTCACTTTACCAAACATGAAAGGAAAAAAGGAGAGGGGAGTCTATACACACCAACACCACCACCAAAAATAAAATCCAAAATAAACAAGAATTAACAGTCAATAACATCCCTCAATGTCAAAGGTCTTAATTGCCAATACAGACACAGACTAACTGAATGGATACAAAGACAGAAACCATCCTTCTGCCTCATACAAGAAACAATTCTCAATGTTATAGACAGATGTTACCTAAGTGTAAATGGTTAAGAAAAGATTATTCAATCAAATGGACAAAAGAAACAAGATGGTGTAGCAATCCTAATATCTAACAAATTAGACTTCAAGCTAAAATCAGTTCAAAGATCTGATTTCATATTCATCATGGGAAAAGTCCATCAAGATGAAGTCTCAGTTATGACTATCTATGCCCCAAATACAAAGACACACACTTTCCTAAAAGAAACATTACTAAAACACAAATCACATAAAAAACCTCACACTCTCATAGTAGGAGATTTTAATGTGGAAATATTAGGTTACACAAACTAGGTATGTCCTATGATATTTTTCTGAGGGAGAAATCACTTCTGTGAGAAGCCAAGAAAGCCGAGAAGCAAAAGTTGGATGATGCTTTCTGGGATGCAACTAGAATGCAACAGGAACCCAAATAGGCATCTCCTTCCCCCAGCTCTTTTATCCCATATACATTCTATGTACCTGTGACCACACATAAACAGTCATGTTCAGTACTACAGGTATGTAGATCTCCTCCTATAATTCCCCTTTATTGTAAAGAAAAGATTTAAACTTAAAACATAAGTAAATTGTTTCAATATACAAAATGTCTCAAACATATCTACAGAAAATATACATAGATGATAAACAAACTATAAACTACCTATATCCTTTCCTAAGCTTATCTATCCCATCTAAACCCTAACCTTATCTGAAAGTGATGCTTAAGTCCTATCACTTTCCAATTGCAACCATAAATAATTAAAAAATAACCCTAGCAGGTGTAAATTATCCTGCAATATCAACAGTAGGGAAAGGGGGCATATTATACCCATATTTACTTCCTGATGAAATGGGACATAGATAACCTTATGGAATCCTGAAAGAAGAAAATGTTAGCGTAGTGAAAGTATCAAGATGACTGGCTACAACATTTGTACCCAGTCTCTGGTGGGAGTTACTTGATTAAAGTTCTTGACTGAAATTCTAATCTTGATTGAAGCTCTTGTGTGAGTCTTTGGCGACAGTGTAGAAGATGCACCATATCAGTTATTTAGTCTGGATTTGTGTAAGCTATGTAGTCACTAACTGGTTTAAGGGTAGTACTTCTCAGTGTAGATGCATCAAGTTGGATCAGGTGGAGTCAAGGAATTGGGGCCCCATTTTCTTTCTGGTGTGTTTGAAGATTGCTCTTAGGAAATTCTTTGTTCTTGTTGGAAAACTCAATCTTTAAATAAATGTCAACTTTTATATGTATGCATACCAGGAAAGGCAAATATAATAAATATGGTAAATGTGAGGTAAATTAGACTTTCAGCGAAAGGACTGAGTATAAACAGATGAAAGTCCCTAGATTTTGTTTTCTTTCTGTTTTACATCAATTGGATCATTAATATAATACAGAAACATGGAATTTTATTTTACCAACAAGTTTGGTTTTAGAGGAGGAAAGCAAAATCCACCTCTAAAACCAGCTTCGGATTAAGTGAATTGGGATCAAAAGAGTATTAGGAAGTAAAGAGAAACAGATATTACAAGGCTGAAGTGAAGAGAATTACACATAGATACCAAACATTAGATTCTTCTTTGTTTCATGGTTCCTTGGAATGCCATGCTCTCCTCTTTAGGTATCCACATGTTCAACATTTTCTCACTGTTTGAAGATATGTTTTACCTGTGAATACAAAAACAAAACATTTCTTTTTCTTTTTGTGTGGTCTCCTTACACCTTTTAGAATATGACTTTGTTGATTAACTCATATTTGCACCTCCAGAGTTTTCTCCTGTTTGGATCAAATCATGATCAATTTTGATGAAATTCAAAGCTTTTCTTCTCCTGTGGAAAAAAAGACAAAATCCTTTCCCTAACATAATACGTATCCTATTTTTCAAACTGAGGTAATAACATCCTTGAAATACACTGGCTGATTTAGTTCAGAAGATTTTTCTTTAGTTCAGTGTCTTTCTGCAGAGATTTGTCCTTTCTCATTAGCATTAAGAAAGTTTAATGTTAATAAAGCACAATGTAATCTGTGCTTGGTGGTGTCTCCTCCCCTTGGCAGTTTATGGAACATTTCTTTTAAAGAGTAGTTAAAACTGCTTGTCCTGTGGGATTGAATGGGAAACCAGTTAAGTGTTTTATGTTATAATATTTGAAAAACTGTTCCAACTTGCTGGAGACATATGCTGGAGCATTGTCAGTTTTTATTTGTGCAGGTATACCCACAATCACAATAGCCATCAACTCTAACAGGTGTATGATAAAAAGAATCAACCTTTTAAGAACTGTGAGCTGGAGCCCAAGGGAAGCTTCAAAACATGTCTATGGTATGGTACACATATTTTAAACTTCTGAATTATAGAAAGTGAAACCCAGACATTTGCCAAAATTCATTTCTGTGAATGCTTGTAGTATTACTGCCTACTGTCAATGGAGTTTGATTATAGAATGAACAGGTAGGGCAGTTAGAGGTACAATAATTTCTTTTGGGTTGCTTCCAGTTAGTTGGCAAAGCCTTCAATTAATGCTGTGCTCTTCATATTCAGCCTGAAACTGTGGGTCAGAATAAGCACCCTCACCAAGAATTTTACCTTGGGGAGCTTCATAATCATTCTGTAGGCCTTGATGCTTGAGTGCCTTAACTTCTTACCTCTATAAAATTCTCCATTGTATTTCAGAAAATTTTCTAGTACTGCTGAGATGAATTGACTCAAATACTTTGAGGTCACCCTATTCGCACTCATATAAGAATTTAGTAACTCCTTGAAATAAGGAGAGTAAATGCCATAAGAATCAATGGCTTATTTGATTACCTTTAGGTCCTTCATCTTTATTCATTCCCATTGGTAAACAACAAAACTATTTGGATATTTCTTTGTTGTTATTTATTCAGTCATAGATACTGAGAAAACCATGGGAGGCAGAATAACAACCTTAGGGAGGTCTTCCTGGCATCTGAGAGGTGTAAGTAAACCTCTGTTAGGACCTTGTGTTAATAATTCTGATTCTGATATATCAGATTGGAGAACATCTAAGATTTGCAGACTATTGACCATTGTTTCTCTGAGTGCTTGTACTTACTTGGTCAAAAATTTTTCTAAGGATTTAGAGTCTGTCAGTTTCATGGATTTATCAATTATATAGGATTCCAAGCATTTAATATTTAATGTTATCATCCATAGATATTATTTGAATGGTGCCTTCTAAGAATACTATTCTATCTGTTAGCTGGTCATTATCCTCAGCATGGAATGAATTGTTTCAGCAAGTTAACAAATCTGATGTTTCAGGCTTTGAGATCTATTAATCAAGTGATCGGACATGGAATGATTTGTTTCTGCCAGACTGATAATGTCCTCTTGAATAGATTATATTTTTGGTGATGAGGCCCTTACATTAAGTTCTAATGTATCCACTTTAATAGACATTTCCTCTTTGACATCAAGATTTTGAATTTTGGTCTTTAATTTCTTAGTAGTTTTCACAGTTTCCCTGCTTTCAGCCCTATTACCAAGGCATCTCTTCCAGGATGTTATATGATTATGAAGCTAATTGTTAGCATTAGACATACATATATTTGGGGCATGGTATAATCCTCTTCCAGGATGTCATTCATGTAATAAGCAATGACATCCCTAGCATTCCACATAGTAAGAATATCTTCCATGGTACAGAATAGTTAATCTTGTCATTACATTAAACTACTGGAATGCAAAACTTACTTCCACTTAAATTTTACCTGCAGTAAATATGCTTGCCTAGCAGTGGTGCAGGTGTACCACAGGTGCTCTGTATTTTCACAGTGGAATCTGCACAATTCTAAGTAGCTTTCACAAAAATTTATCGAGGAGGATTCTGTTAAAAGGAAGGCAAAAGAACCCCATATAGATTGCAGGAAACTTTGGATATGGCAAGAACCTCTGGATATGGAGTGCTGTGGAAACTTATGGGCCAGAAAGAAAGCAAACACCACATATCGTAGCTGTTGGGTCACTCATTTCAGCAACCACCAAGAGAGGGATTGTTTGTAATTTCTGAAGCCGTGGTATTTAGTGGCTGTGCATGGGTACTGGTTCCATAAGCTCCCTAGAGACCAGGGATTGCTGAGCTGGCAGGAGTGTTGACTTCTGGGCAGGCAGGAGGGCTGCAGAGACATGAGGTCTCCAGGAATGTCAGTGGTCTTTGGCACAGCAAGAGAACAAAAGGGATGGAACCTTATTTGGCAGAAGAAAATCTCACTGAGCAAGAAATTGGGACTGAGTTGGGAAATTCCAGTGACTTAGGAAGGCCTCAAGGGGCTCTGAGACACACTGGGCCTTAGGCCACACTTGTAGTCTTGCAGC
This sequence comes from Mesocricetus auratus, assembly GCF_017639785.1. Classification (NCBI taxonomy): domain Eukaryota; kingdom Metazoa; phylum Chordata; class Mammalia; order Rodentia; family Cricetidae; genus Mesocricetus; species Mesocricetus auratus. Next base: position 1,012,405 of record NW_024429235.1, on the reverse strand, counting down.
TGGCATTCAGCCAGGGAGGGAGGTTGAAGATGGGGAGGTTGGGTAAATTTATGTCTTGACACCAGATAATTTGGAAATATTAAGTTACACAAAATAGGGATGTCCTATTGTAGAGAGCTGCAAAGTGCCGCACCCTTAAGATGGCGCTGGCTTCTGCCTTCTGCTAGCCCGACAGCAGGTGCTCTCTATGATAAACAACACCTGCATTTGGTTAAGGCTGGATATCAGGCTTGCTTCCACATATGCTGACCTATCTGCATGTTCCACATGGCATACTGGGGTTGGCCGCCCAAGGGCTTTTAAGCTGTGGGTTGGGGCTCCCTGGCGCTCCCCAGAATAAGATTGTTCAAGATTCCTGAGTAAACTGCTTAAAGAAGAGTCTGGGCATTGCATCTTCCTTGCTGGTTGAGGTGGGTGCGACAAATTGTGGCCCATACAGGGAGTCTTTTCCAACTGACTCAGAACTGTTTTGCAGTCAGGGCAGCACGCGCTGGTAAGTTCCCAAGGTAAGGTGGGACAATTAAAGGACTGCGACAAAAGTGGGGTAAAAAAGTGACCTCGACAAGAGCAGAGTAACAAGAGCAGGTTCGTTTGCTCTTCTCTGCAAAGAGAGAGTGGGACAAACGGTTCGTGGAGCAGTGAACCGAAAGTAAAAGCTCAAAAGAAACATTGCTAGTTTGGCTATGGGCGCTTCTCAGTTGCACCCAATTTTTTTTTGGCTCTGAATGAGCTGATAAGATTGAAAGAGAAAAAGAAATGGCAAAGTGGTAAATAAGTAGAGAAGCCGGTTGTAGTGGCGCACGCCGGTAGGATTTGCTGAAAAGGAAGAGGCAGGCAGATTTCCAAAGAGAAACCCTGTCTCAGAGAAAAATAAATAAAAGTAAAAGAAATACAGTATTAATAAATAAATAAGCCACGTAAAGATGAAAAATACACAGAAAGTCTGGATACGGTATGCTATTGTGTTTTTCAGTTTTTTGTTTGCCAAGAAAAGAACAACTGCTAAAGTACACTTAATTATAAGCACAGCTGAATTAATTCAACTTATATCTTTTAAAAATGCCTTGAGGATTCCTTCCAGGCTTCTATGGTTTGATGAACCAAGACCCTTGGAAGCAGTGGACCAGGCGTTCCAACAATTGAAACAGCTATGATGATGCAGTCTTACAGAAACGGAAAATAAGGACTTATACAGGTTTCTGAGTTTTTTTCATGATCCCCATGGTATAAAGATCTTGATTTTGCATGGGACCGAGGAACAATCCAGGCTTTGGTATATTTTCCAGCTTAAATTAAGCGCCAGAGATTTGGATACTAGGGGGAGCCTTTTCACTATAAAAACCCTGTACTGTGTGTCAAAAATGAGTTTTTCCAGGTTTAATGTAAGGGTCACTCAGGTGTTTCTTCACTTGGCTTATTGCTGGGCAGGCTCAGATGGGTTGGTTCAAACCATGCAGCCAGGTGTAGCCAATTTGCTCATTGCAGTACTTTTCTCTGTACCCAGAAGCCTCCACTGTTGTTGAAGAGTGTCTTCCATTAAAGGTAACTGTACAAGCAGCACAGGCCAGCTGAGATCAATGTTCTGCTTTCCCCTCCCTCACTGCAGGCTTTGGCATGTCTTTTTCCCACTGTGATTAGTGAAGCATTCAACTTCATATAAGAAACAGGCATGTGGGTGCTGGGAGTTGAACCAGGGTCCTCTGAAAGGAACAGCCTGTGCTCTTAATAGCCGAGCCATCTCTCAGCTCCCCAGAATGGTAGGAACCTCATCCATTCTTATCCCCCACATTCAAATCTTCATCAAATCCAGTCTCTATGGAAGCACTTAGCTTGAGTCGGTGAATCGCTACCTTACTAATGCTACTCAGCTTTCTCCAGCTGCCTCACACCACCTGGGCCTATTTTAGCCAGTTAATGTCCTAATTATAATCTATTACAGCCAATGTGGTTATTAGTCGCTTTACGCCTCTACTCATTAAATGCTACCCAGTCTACCAGCCATGCAAGTAGCTTGCAGGAAAAAGGAAAAAGAAAAACATATGACAGGTATTGAAGTGAAGGGCTGTTGCAGACCTACTGCTCCACCACCATACCCAGAAGTAGAACAGCCTACTCAGAGTTCATGCTCTGGATGGTCCTTTTGTCCAGGGACATGGAAGCAAGTACGTATGGAATTGCGGCTTGCTTTTCCTGTGTTCCAAGATCAGCAAGGACACCTAGTGATTGGAGCAGTTTGGCTTGCACATGTCATCTGTTCAGTATGCCAATTTTACAAAAGCCGCAAATTTGTCTAAGTACTTGTCCAGTTTTCTTTTACAGAATTGGTCACTTGAATTTGAAGATAATTTGAAGGAACTGAGGCTGGCAGTGGTCCATGTGAATTCTACCAGAGTGGACCTTTCCTTTGCATCGAGAGTATCATACTGGCTGACTTCTGCAATGAACCATCTTAAGGAGTGGGCAGGTATAGGAGCATTAACAGGCTTTTTGGTGTTGGTCTCCCTGTTTTGCTTGTGGTTTCTATGTAAGATTAGAGTCACACAAAGACACAATGCACCCATGATCATTCAGGCCTTTACCACTATTGAAGCAGGACAAGTCCTCCCAGGCATGGTTAGCTACCTTAAGAGCTTATTTAATGCACTCAGGATGCGAGGCAAAGCACTACACTCTGTGTCAGCTAACAGTGAACCGGAGAAGAGCATGTCTGATTGCATGGGGGGGCTGGTACCCAAAAAACGTCCTGCCTCTGAAAAAAAGGGTATGGACGGGTCTGATACTTGTTGGGTGGATGACACCAAATGAGAAATCAGTTCAATGTCCCTGTCTATGTCAGAGATCAGACCTCTATTCTTGCCTGTTGTGTTTAAAACAAAAAAAGGGGGAACTATAGAGAGCTGTGAAGTGTCGCACCCTTAAGATGGTGCTGGCTTCTGCCTTCTGCTAGCCCGACAGCAGGTGCTCTCTATGATAAACAACACCTGTATTTGGTTAAGGCTGGATATCAGGCTTGCTTCAGCATATGCTGACCTATCTGCATGTTCCACATGGCATACTGGGGTTGGCTGCCCAAGGGCTTTTAAGTTGTGGGTTGGTGCTTCCTGGCACTCCCAGGGAGAAGATTGTTCAAGGTTCCTGAGTAAACTGCTTAAAGAAGAGTCTGGGCATTGTGTCTTCCTTGCTGGTAGAGGCGGGCACGACATCCTATGATATTTTATTGGGGGAGAAATCATTTATGTGAGAAAACAAGAAAGCAAAGAACCAAAGGTCTGCAAGATGCTTTCTGGGACACAACTAGAATGCAACCATAACCAAAGGAGACAGCATCTCTTTCACCCCAGAACTTTCATCCCCCATACATTCTATGTACCTATGACCACACCCAAATGGGCATGTGACCGCTACTAGTATATAGATCTCTCCCTACAAGACTTCAATATTCCCCTTTAACCACTAGACAGGAACACCAGAGAGAAATTTAACAAAGAAACAAAAGAATTAACAGAAGCTATGGATCCAATTGGGATAAACAGACATTTAGAATAATACAATAAAACACAAAAGAATATACCTTATTCTCAATTCCACACAGAACATTCTCTAAAATTGACCACATACTTGGTAACATAGCAAACCAAAACAGATACAAGAAAACTAGAATAACCACTGTATCCTATTGGATTACTATGGGATAAGTGAGAATTCAACAACACAACATTGCAGAAAACCTATAAACTCTTGGAAATTGCACCATTCTTGGGTCAAGAAAGAATCTGCCATGCACCCCAGATTCCTGGTCTTCTCTTCCACCAGCAGGTCCAGAGGACCAGGTAAACCAGTCTCTGTATCCAGGCCTGCCTTCCAGTTCATAGGGACTGCTACAGAGCCTCCCCTCATGCAGGGAGCCACGCACCCCAGATTCCTGGTCTTCTATTCCACCAACTGGACCAGGGGACCAGTGCGGTGCCCATGCAACAAACAACTCCATGGTATCAGGAAAAGAAAGACCAGATGTGTAACTGTACTAAGAAGTGTCTTTTATTTGCAAGTGCTAAGAGATCTCTCTATTTTGCAAATGTTAAGGGGTCTCTCTCATGTCAGAGGGAGCAGTCTTGTATATAGTTTTATAACACAGTAGAAAAGGAGGAGACCAGGGGACCAGCAGGTCTGGCAGGACTAGGTAAAACAGACCCTGCATCCAGGCCTACATGCCAGTGCCTGGGGATTTCCTGGGAACTGCACAGAGCTTCCCATCCCGGTGGAAGCCAGCACAACAGATTTCAGGTCTTCTCTTCCACTAATGAGACTAGGAAATCAGAAGATCCAGGTAAAGAAGGCCCCTTCCAGTGACTGGGGACAGCCACAGAGCTTCCCATCCCAGGGGGAACCTAGGACCCCAGATCCCAGGTCTTCTCTTCCAACAAGGAGACATACGACAACAAAAGGAGATCAAGGGGATACAAACTGGCAAGGAAGAGGTCAAAGTTCCACTATTTTCAGATGATTTGATAGTTTACATAAATGGCCCAAAGAACTCTAACAGGGAACACTTACAGCTGATTAACACTTTCAGCAAAGTGTAAGGCTACAAGATCACCTCAAGAAAATCACTAGCCCTACTATATACAAATGATAAAAGGGCTGAGAAAAAAATCAGAGAAACATCATCCTTTACAATTGCCACAAACAACATAAAATACCTTGGGGTAATGCTAACAAAATAAGTGAAAGACCTGTATCGCAAGAACATTGAGTCTTTAAGAAAGAAATTAAAGTAGCCCTCAGAAAATGGAAAGATCTCCCATGCTCTTGGATAGGTTGGATCAACATAGTAAAAATGGCAATCCTGCCAAAAGCCATCTACAGATTCAATGTAATACCCATTAAAATATCAGCACAATTCTTCAAAGACCTTGAAAGAACAATAATCAATTTTGCATGGAAAAACAAAAGACCCAGGATAGCCAAAACAACGCTGTTCAACAAGGCAACATCTGGAGGCATCACCATCCCTGACTTCAAGCTCTATTATAAAGTTATAGTCCTGAAGACAGCTTGGTATTGGCACAAAAATAGACAGGTAGACAAATGGAATAGAATTGAAAATCCTGATATTAACTCATACAATTATGAACATCTGATTTTAACAAAGAAGCTACAAATATACAATGTAAAAAAGAAAGCATCTTCAACAAATGGTGCTGGTATAACTGGATGCTGGCATGTAGAAGAATGCGGATCGATCCATGTCTATCACCATGCAAAAAACTTAAGCCCAAATGGATCAAAAACCTCAATATAAATCCAGCCACACTAAACCTCTTAGAAGAGAAAGTGGGTGGTACACTTGAATGAATTGGTACAGGAGACTGCATCATGAACATAACACCAATAGCAATGACAGTGAGGTCAACAATTAATAAATGGGACCTCCTGAAACTGAGAAGTTTCTGTAAGGCTAATGACATAGTCAGCAGGACAAAAAGAGAGTCCACAGAATGGGAAAAATATTCACTAACCCCACATCTGACAGAGGGCTGATCTCCAAAATTTACAAAGAACTCAAGAAGCAAGTCTCCAAAACACCAAAGGATCCAATTAAAAAGTGAACTATAGAACTAAAGAGAGGATTTTCAATAGAGGAGTCTAAAATGGCTAAGAGGCACTTGAGAAAGTGCTCAACATCCTTAGCCATCTGGGAAATGCAAATCAAAAGAACTCTGAGATACCATCTCACTCCTGTCAGAATGGCTAAAATCCAAAACAACAATGACATTTTATGCTGGATAGGATGTGGTGAAAGTGGAACACTCCTCTACTGCTGGTGGCAAAGTCAACTTGTACAGTCACTTTGAAAATCAGTATGGAGATTCCTCAGAAAAATGGAAATAAACCTACCACAAGACCCAGCAACTCCACTCTTGGGCATATATCCAAAAATGGCATTCATACAACAAGGATGTCTGTTCCACTATGTTCATAGCAACATTATTTGTAAAAGCCAGAACATGGAGGCAACCTACATACCCCTCAACTGAAGAGTGGATAGAGAAAATGTTATACATTTTCACAATGGAGTACTATTCAGCAGAAAAAAAAAACAATGGATGCAAATGGATGGCACTAGAAGAAACCATCCTGAGCGAGGTAACCCAGTCACAAAAGAGAAACATGGCATTTACTCTCTCATATATGGATTTTAGACCTATATTTGGGGAGTGCCTTCCAACAATGACATTGCCAGAGAGTCTGGGAAACAGAACCTTCATTCAGTGGCTGATGGAAGCAGAGGCAGACTCCCACAGCTAAGCTCTGAGCTGACTCAAGAAATCCAGTGACAGAGAGGGAGGACTGATGACCAAAGGGATTAATACTGGGCTGGTTTAACCCCCAGAAATGACTGACCTGCCAAGGGTTAGCTCTTGAATCCCAGAATGATGCCTGGGAATCAAGCATGGAACTCATCAAGACCCCCTGAATTCGGGTGTCAGTGAGGAGGCCTAGGTAATCTTTTCAGCCTTGGGTAGCATATAAGTATTTATCCCGGGTATACAGATGAACTTCAAACTCCCATCCAACAATGAAAGATGCACTCTCACCCTGAAATCTTGGGGGAGGGTCTAGGCCCTGCCCTGGATGAAACGACATACTATGGATACCCCAATGGAGGGCCTCACCCTCCCTGGGGAAATGAGGGAATATTGGTGGGTTGGTGGATGGGCACGAGAGGAGGGGAGGGAAACGGAGGACATGGAATTGACATCTGAAGCAACCTTGTTTCTAATTTAAATTAAAAAATAAAGAAAAAACCCTTGTGGAAGACAGCGTGCTTTCCTCTTGCTAGATGTTGAAGTCAGTGGGGCAATGCAGGGACAATAAGCCAGGACTAGAAAACAGGATGCACCTGTGGCTATCAGCTGACAAACAACTCCGAGCCCCTGTGGGGGCTAGGCCCCAGAAGATCAGTTCCTGCAGATGGCCAGTGAAACTTCCCTTCCAGTGCAAATGTACACACCTCAGTTTCCCTGACTTCTTCTCCAATTAAGGGACCAGGCAACTTGGAGTCAGTCTCTGGACTTGTGTTCCAGTACTTGGAGACTACCAGTGAGTCTCCCATCCAGGTCAGAGCCTATTCACCCCCAAATTCCCAGTCTTCTTCTCTACCCATGGGACCAGTACTAGGACCAGGAATAGAACTACAAGAGTAATGGACTTGCTTCCCCCCACCAAAAGGGAACTCCGGTCCCCTAACCACCAGACCAGTAAGAGGCTCTTTCTGCATCCACTAGAAGAAGGGATGGGAAAGAGACAACACAAAAACACACTCAGCAATGGAAAAGCAAATATGATACCACCAGATTAAAGAGATTCCACACCAGCAAGACTCCAACATTCCAATACAAATGAAACAGAGGAGAATGAACCTAAAACAACTTCATGAAAATGATAGAGGCCCTAAAAGAGGTTGTAGGAAAATCCCTCAAAGAAATGGAAGAAAAAACAAACCAAAAACTAAAAAATGCAACAAATGGATGAAAAGACAAAGCAAAAAATGCAATAAACAATTCAAACAGTGCAAGGGTTGAAAACTGAAATAGAGACAATAAAAAACACAATCTTAAGGAAGGCTGGAAATAGAAAAGTGGGGCAAATAGTCAGGTCTACAGATGCAAGCATAACCAAAAGAATACAAGGTATGGAAAAGACAATCTCAGGTGTTGTAGAGGGTGATGTTTCTGTGATCTCTTTCTGATCCTGTTTATCATCTGTATTTAGTAGTGCTATTGATTTTCTTAGTTAATTGTTGTTATAATATCTCAGGGAAATTCTAACAAACCATGTCAAAAACCTGTGGAGTAAAAACTTTGATTCTTTAAAGGAAGAAATTAAAGAAGATACCACAAAATGGAAAGATTTCCCATGCTCTTGGATAGGTAGGATCAACATAGCAAAAATGGCAATCTTACCAAAAGCAATCAACAGATTCAATGCTATCCCCATCAAAATGACAACACAATTCTCCACAGATCTTTAAGTAACAATGCCCAACTTTATATGGGAATACAAAAAACCCAGGATGACAAAAAAAATCACTGTACAATAAAGGAACTTCTGGAGGCATCACCATCCCCAACATCATGCTCTATTATAGAGCCATAGTCCTGAAAGAGCTTTGCACTGGCACAAAAGTAAACAGGTAGACAAATGGAATCTCATTGAAAACTCTGATATTCACTGACACACCTAAGAACACCTGATATTTGGCAAAGAAGCAAAAGATATACAATGGAATAAAGAAACTATCTTGAACAAATGGTGCTAAGAGAACTGAATGTGGAAATGCAGAAGATTTCAGATTGATCCATACCTATCACCATGCACAAAACTTGAATCCTAATGGATCAAAGACTTCTACATAAAACCAGTCACATTGAACTTCTTAGAAGAGAAAGTGGGAGGTACCCTTGAATGAATTGGTACAGGAGACTACTTCCTGAATATAACACAAATAGCATAGGCATTGAGGAGGATATTTAATAAATGGAACCTCCTGAAATGGAGAAGCTTCTGTAAGGTAAAGGATACAGTCAGCAAGACAAAATGGCAGGCCACAGAATGGGAAAAGATCTTCTCCAACCTCACATATGACAAAGGACTGATTTCCAAAATATACAATGATCTCAAGAAGCTAGACACCAAAACATCAAGCAATCCAATTAAAAATGGCGGTACAGAATTAAACAGAGAATTCTCAATAGAGGAATCTAAACTGACTGAAAGACACTTACGAAAGTGCTCAACATCCTTATCCATCAGGGAAATTCATATCAAAACATCTCTGAGATACCATCTCATACCAGCCAGAATGACTAAAATGAAAATCGCCAATGACAGTCTATGCTGGAGAGTTGGTGATCGAAACAGAAACAGGTACCCATAGCTAAACACTGAGGCATACTCTCTGAATCCAGTTTCAGAGAGGGAGGAAAGATGAGCAAATGAAGTAAGACAGTGCTGGAGAAACCCGCAGAAGCTGTTGACTTGAACTAATGAGAGCACCAAGACCCTTGTAGTAAAGTGGAGGAACCAGCCTAGGACCAAACCAAGCCCTCTGGATGTGGGTGCCAGCTAGGAGGCCAAGACAGTCTAGGAGACCTCTAACAGTGGAGCCAATGTTTATTCCTAAGTCATAAATGGAGTTTGGGGGCCCATTCCCTATAGCAGGATACTATTGCAGCCAAGATACAGAAAGAAGTACGTGGGTCCTCCCCCAAATGATCCCCTGTGGAGGGCCTCACTATCGGTGGGGAATCAGTGGGGTGTCAGTGGGAAGCATGGTAGGATAGGAGGCAGAGGGAATGGTGAATTGAATATGTAAATAATTGTATTTCTAAGATAAAATAAAAGAAATTCACACGAGGCCCAGTCTTTCACTATATCTCTCTGTCTGCTGCCTATGGGTGAAGATGTAAAACTTTCAGTTCTTTAGTGCCATGCCTTTCTGCTTCCATTCATGAAGAACAAAGATTAACCTTATAAAACTGTAAGCAAGACTCTGTCCTGACCTACAGGACATCAACCTAGAGCAAGAGACCTAAGGACTGGATATGGGGACAAGAGACATGAAAGAAGGGCCACAAGGCAAGTATCTGATAAGTTGCAATTTCTATTTTTCTCAGGGCAGTTAATATAATTGGTAGTAGAGGAAAACGGTAGGGGTGTGAGGGAGTGAGAGGGTTGCTCTGCATACCAGGTATGTATGTAGCAGGGTATTGTTTAAGCACATAGAGCAGGATAATAGCAAGATAAAAAGTTCAGCAAGGAGAGGAATGGGTGGGCTAACGGACATTGCCTAGGTGATGGTTAGGGTTGGCTGAATTTGGACAAGTTTTCTGAGTCATGGTGTTGCTATGTTCTACCTACATGGTTTCTCTTCTGAGTACACCCAGAAGGCTCCTTTGTTAGGGCTATAGGCCAATATGTAAATCTTTAGACTTTAGAACGTACAGGTTTGGCTCCAAAAGATCAAGGTACTTGAGACACTCCCAACATTTTCCTCCCTTTTGTTTTACTAAGTGGAGGAGGCCTGAGTTGTCAGAAGAGGGGGTACAGAGATCTGGACAACACCATGAGGACATCCTCTTGGGGGCGACCCCAGGGGTAGACCTGTTCCTTGGTGCCTTTTTAGGGGATGGGCGTCTAAGGTACCTTCCACAATGCTTACAGGCTTGTTACCTGGATGCCTCCCTACATGGAGTCATGCCCTGTGAAATTAGCCATCATGTTGGGTGGCCTGGGGAATATTCCCAGGCGTGTGTAATGGGGCGACTCCGAGGAACCTCCTCTTTCTTATATGTACCAAGATGATATTGTACCAAGACCAGTTGGGTGGCAGTGTCAACCTGTTGCTTGATAAAGTTAACTAGTTTTTGGAATGCCCATGGCCCAAAAGAGAGTTCCTGGTAGTTGGATTTAATAGCCATCAGGGCAGAGATGCCTGTAATGACCGAGGACTAAAGTAGTGTTGTAAAGCGAAGCATGTGAAGGGGGAGGGATAGGATGGGCAGGGGAGGTGATGCATAGGCCAGATCCAATGACCTGTTGCAAGGTGAGGTGATTCTGGTGTTTCTTTCTGTTTAGTTTTGGTCCTTGACTCCAGGAGGCTAGGGGATCCTTGTGTCAGAGGCCTACATGTATTTTCTGTAGCCTATCATGGCTGCTAAACAGGGGGCTGAGCGAGGGTCTGTTCCCTTTATTCCTAAATTATTAGAAGTGAAACCCTACAGTTTAGTTTATAGCTTTCATTTCCTGCTCTTCTCATAGGTAACCCAATCCTGGGTTACTAGTGAACAATTTATATTGTTATTTTGTCCCCTATGTAAGGGAGTTTTTCTTTGATTTAGCATCTCAGCCAGGGAAAAATGGGCGATGTATTCTTTTCTGTGTTACTTCCTGTTGACTTTAGGTTGTCGTAAAGGCTGAAGTGCTAGTCAAAAGCACAGAGGGAATTTAGGCAGTGGAGTATTTATCAGAAGCATCTTGTTGGCAGACTCTATTGAAGAAACAGAGAGTGTTCACATAGGCTGGGCTGGTTTATATCTATAGCAAAACGAGAGTTCACAGTCTTTAGAGCAGGCTGTAGTCAGCAACTGGTGATCAGCTATGTCAGCCAGAAGTGGAAATCTGTTTGAGACATGTTTATATTGGGAACAGAAGTTAAAACTTATGTACTTAATTGGAACTCTTAGGTTCATAATTTTAGTGATCAGGAAGGGCAGAAGTTCCAAGAAAAGGGGAGAAATTCTCACTCTCAGGAATAGACAGGTTGGATAACAAAAAGCTGTACTTACCTGGAGTCCTTTTGACCTGTGAGAAGTGGATCCAAGCTTTATGACTTTTGATCCTCTGAAGCCTATATGGACTTTTGTTATATAAAAGGACTTAAAAAGTTTTAGATATATTAGTTTTATCAATCTGTACAAAAATCTACATTGTTGAAGAAGCAGATATCAGGTATCTGTAAAGAAACAGAAACAGACACCTACCTTTGAATTCTAGTAAAAACTACAGGTTTGAGTTAGAATCTTGCACATTTTTCTTCTGTACAGTGAGCCAGATATAGATTGGATAGAGGTGCCTTTGGCCTGATGAAAAGCCCTTTAAGTTTACATTTAGATGACAACCAAAATAAATCTAAAAACCTTGAGATTGTCACTGAACAACAGGTAGTCACTGTTTTATTAGCTAATGATATCTTTATTAAATGAGTTAGTAAGCTGGCTACAGTCTAATCATTATTACTACAAGAGATTTTATTGCTTCTTAAAAGGGTGAAGGCACAAGTCAGAAATAGGAGTCTCTTGCTCTACCAACTGAGGTACACTCCTGCCACACATCTCTTTTGTCAGTGATTGGCCATGCATGAAGGACTGGTAAAATGTATTTCCTTTTTTCTGGTACAAGTTATCTGAAATAGTTTAAGCAAACACATGTCTGATAGAGAAGCTATATAAAACTCAACAGTGGCATAAACAAATGATACAAGTAGGAAATGGGCAAAAGACATGAGGAGACATTCTATTACTAAGAGCATACAGAGGGCAACATCATATTAACTCTTTAAAACCTGTATCTTGGCCATTTTGCTTGAGTTGGCTGTTAGCTGCCCAAGGTTAGGCGAAGCACAGAAAGACTGCATACAGGCATCAGGATGTCTGGCCTGCAATCAGCAGCTAGGGTAATCCATCTTTTATAGGAGTCATTGTGTGTAGCCACTGTAAATGGCTATTAACCCATAAGGGAAGGGAGAGCAGGCTTAGAATAGCAGGCAGCTTCCTCCTCATGGGCAGCCATGTCTCCAGGGTCAAGGGACTTGGGGCTGTTAAGAACAGGATAGAGGGGGGGTTAAGGGGGGCTAAATAGGGATTTGGCATAGGTATCTTTGTTTCCGGGCAGGAAGCTGGGGGAGGTCTCCCTGAGGGAACCAAGGACAAATTTCCTCCACAGAGGTGAAGAATGTTTGTAACTGCTTTTCCTTGACTCTAATTCCCCTTGTATTGAGAGATTCTTTGATCCCAAAAAGTTACAAATCTTCCTTTCTAAATTCTTGTCCCATTATCCACCTCTCAACCTAGGTGGTGTTCATGAAACCTGGAGTCAGCCGAGGGCATAGTCAGGCGATTGGCAGACAAGACTCTTCTGAGGGTCACTTTCGACTGTGTCATGGACACCTCAGTGTGTGGATGGGCCCATCCCTCTGATGAACACAGAAATTCCCCTGAGCCAAGGTCTATTGAGTCCCATAGCTGGGCGCCAGTTATCCTGACTGCAGGACGTCAACCTGGAGCAAGAGACCTAAGGACCAGGGATAGGGACAAGATACAGGAAAGAATGGCCACAAGGCAAGTATCAGATCAAGCAGCAACTTTTATTTTTCCCAGGGCAGTTAATATACTTGGTAGAAGAGGAAAATGGGGGGGGGTGAGGAGGTAAGAGGGTTGCTTTGCGTACCAGGTGTGTATGTAGCCGGGTATTGTTTAAGCACATAGAACAGAATAATGGCAAGGTGAAAAGTTCAGCAAGGAGAGAAATGGGTGGGCTAATGGCCATTGCCTAGGTGATGGTTAGTGTTGGCTCAATTTGGACAAGCTTTCTAAGTCAGGGTTTTCCTATGTTCTACCTGTGTGGATTCTCTTCTGAGTACTCCCAGAAGGCTCCGGTGTTAGAGCTATAGGCCAATTACATAAAACTTTAGACTTTAGAAAGTACAGGTTTGGCTCCAAAAGATCAAGGTGCCTGAGGTGCTCCCTACAAGACTCCAATTAAATGGTTTACTTCATGAGTTGCCTTGGTCCTGGTCTTTTCACAGCAATAGAAGAATGACTAAGTCAGAACTTGGTACCAGCGACGGGGATAATGCTGTGATTGGCCTGACCATGACATTCACTGGACTGATGTGGATTACTTTAGGACTATGGACTAGAAAGGCTGGTGAACATTTTAGGTGGGGATTAATGGGTCATTCTAGTAGACTATAGAATACAGAAGTGCTAGGGTGATTTGGACCATCACTCAGATCTAGAGGTTTTAGAGGAGAATTATATTCAAGAGGATTCTTAAGATATTTTGGGAAAAATGTGTCTAGTTTTGTCATTTTTTTGCTTGAGTCTAAATTGCAGAATTTTGGATGAATGTTCTTGACAGAAGAAATTTGAAGAGTTACATGGTTATATATGATCATTCTTATGCACTACAATGAAAAGAGCTAGCTGGCAAAGAGAAACAGTTTGAGGTGAAAAGGAGCACTAGTACCTCTAATAATGGAGTAAACTCTTTTGCAGTGGAGATAAAAGGTTTAAAGGAAAGCTGATTCAAATTGGAATGAAGGCAATAATATTCTCAGGGCAAGAATCAACCTAACTAAACTTCCTTACTGTGAAAAGGAATTAAGGGAAATCTTAAGCAGCAAAGGAAACAGACAACAACAGAAATATGCAAATATAATAAAAGATCAAACTTGGGCAGCAGGTGATGTAAAGGAAGACAGAAGGTTCCATCCCCCAGAAAGCAAAACAAAAACAGAAACAATGAGAACGATAATAATCAGCAACAACAGCAACAGAAAATAATTAATTTTGGACACCGACAATGTCTTAAACACCCAATAGGAATGTATAAACAAAGATTAACATGATTGGAATATTTCTTTATCATTCAAGGGAATCTCACTCTTAATGCAGAAATATTAAGATACAAAAATAGGGATGTCCTATGATATTTTCTTGAGTAAGAAATCACATATGTTGGAAGCCAAGAAAGTCAAGAACCAAAGGTACACACACTGCTCTCCAGGCCAAAAACTGGAACCCAAAGAGAAAGAGTCTCCTCTCCCTAGTTCTTATTATCCCACATAGAGGGCATCTCATTCTCCCAGCTATTGTATCAGTGTAGAATTTTCTTCTTTATGAATTTGATTCTTTCTGTTTTGGGATAGTTGTTACTAATCATTCCCAACAAGTTACTGCAAAGCTCTTTGCCAATATTCATTATCCTTCCATAAGGAGGAAATTTCCTTATATGTCAAAGGTACAATATCTCTGATGGGTCAATTTCAGTTAGATGATGAAACCTTAACTTACCTTTTAATATGAAATCAGAATGTTTTCTCTATATGTCTTCAGTTTTTATTCTATTTATATGGCAGAAATAGCAATTCTAGTATGATGTCATGCTTCTGCATTAAAATTCCTGAGAGGTATTCTCTAGATAGTAAAATAACAAGAATGCAGTCAGTTTTGAATCCGAATGTGCTTCTAATATTATTTTTTCTACCCATTCTAATGATTTTTCAGTCTCAACTGATATTTGTGGAGTATATAAGTCCTTGTCTCCATTTAGGGCCATGATTAGGTGTTTTAAATCATGGCTCTCTAGTCCAAAAAAAGTCTGTAGTTGAGAAATTTCTCCTAATAGTTTGTGAAGATCATTAAGAATCTGTTAATGATCTCTCCTGATCTGTACTTTTTTAGTTCTAATTATTTGTAGATCTATTTTATAAACTAAATAATTAATAGAATCTCTGTTTTGTCTTCTTTTCAATGGCAACATGTAATCCCCCATGAGGGAAAATATCTTTACTATCTCAAATATCTTTTCCATCGTTCCTTCCATAAATTAGCCAGCAGTATGTCATTCATATAATGGTAAATTATGTATTGTGGAAACAGTTTGTGAATTATTTCCAAATATTTTTGCACAAAATACTGGCGTAAAGTAGGACTATTTAAATTTCAACCTTCCATTGAAATCTGCTAACTTATTGGGGGTTGTTACAGGTAGGCACTGTGAAAACAAATTTTTCCCTATGTTTTTCTTGTAAAAGTATAGTGAAGGAGCTATTTTTAGATCAATTACTATAATTTCCCATCCTTTAGGTATCAGAGAAGGTAATGCTAGACATTTCCCCATTGACCTGAAGATTTTTACTTTTTGTCTCTTATTTACCCTTAGTTTGGACAACTTCCCTGCTTTCTGCCCTATGATCAAGCCCTCTCTTCCAGGATAGATGACAGATAGATAGATAGATAGATAGATAGATAGATAGATAGATAGATTCGGGGCATTTTATAATCCACTCCCATGATGTCAGTCATGTAATAAGCAATGAGATCTCTACCATTCTGCATTGTTAGATCATCTGATCTGTCATGGTATAAAGTAAGTAATCTTATTGTTAGCTTAAGTTACCAGAATGCAAAACTCACCTCCAACTATCTCTGGTTGAGGAGAAGGATTTTTCCTGCAATGACTGTGCTAGTCCAGCAGATAGCGCAGGTGTGCCGCAAAACACAGGTCTGCCGCAGGTGCTTTGTATTTTTCACAATGGAATCAGAAAAATTCTAAGTAACTTTTGCAAAAAAATTTGCGAGGAGGATTTTATTAAAAGGAAGGGAAAGATCCCTGTGAGGATTGCTTGACTCTAAAAGTATGGAGTATTGCAAACCTTATGGAAGTGAAGGAAAGTGAAAGCAGTATGGCTTTGGGAACAGCCAACCTGGCACCCTTGGATAGAAGCGGGACTTGCTGTCAGGGAAAGCCATGGTATTTAGCAGTTTTTCAGGGCGCCCGTTCTGCAAGCTCCCTTTGGGCCAGAGCTTGCCAGGCTGGTGCAGTGTAACTGTTGATTTCTGGGAGGGTGGGAGGGCTGCGGAGGCATGCAGTGTCCAGAATGCTGGAGGTCTTTGGTACAGCTGGATGGAAAACAGCAATAGATCTCTCTCTCTCTCTCTCTCTCTCTCTCTCTCTCTCTCTCTCTCTCTCTCTCTCTCTCTCTCGTTTCTTACTGGAGTCTCATCAGTCACAACTTTTTCAACATAAGTACAGAGAAATGGCTCTATGGCCCTCAAACTTTAGAATGTGTTGAAATCACTTGAAAGATTTAATGAAACACAATTATCTAGCAAGCCCTCTATTGAGAGCTCACCTATGGCAGAGGTCTTTTTGAGATCAAGGCTGGAATGGATAAACTGTGAGACATTGTGTCAAGGTAAAAAGTAAGAAGAAGGTTGGAAATGTGGTTTTGTTCTTCAGGTTGTGATAAAACTCTGCTCTAATGGGCCTGACTTCCCTGAAACTGGACTCCCTGCAGGCAGGATCATGAACACTTGCATGGCCAGCTCCTTGCCAGCATGAGAACCACTATTGATGACATTGAAATGTGGGACCCATGGGATGACTTCAGGCTTGCCAGCCAAATCTGCAATGTGAGGGCACAGGTAATCCTCCTTTTCTACAGCATCATGTCTTGAAATATCCAGGGACACTTATGGTATGGCATTTACACCAAATTTAGATTTACTTTTAGTGCTGTCGATGTCAATGATCTGTTTTCCCGTCTTCCTTTGTTCTACAACATTCAGTTTCTTACTATGCAGAGCAGGTGCAATAGGCTTATTGATGTACTTGAAAGCTGAGGATACCTCTTCTCCAGTAGCAGATGTAATCATTGTCATGGAGTTCTAGGACCTTATGTGTGTTAGTGGAGGCATGACTCTGCACAGCAGCTTGGAAGAGACCCTCTGAGGTGCAGAGATCAGTCTCAAGAGTGGAATACCCAAAGATCTCTCTGGCACGAATTATGAAAGAGACATGGTGAATTTCTTGCCTTTGGAGTGCACACTGAAAGGAAACAGGTTTCTGCAAACACAGAAGAGAGCAGTCAGTTGAGTTTAATAATAATAAAAAATTACTAAAGATATCCCAATCTGAAATAAAACTGGAAATGTAAAATTTAGAACTAAACTATGTAGTTTGCTACTTCTTAAAACTTTTTGAATGTAAGTTAGAAACAAGCTTGCTTCACATGTCAATCTCAGCTCTCACTTCACTACTCACCCACCCCCCCACCAAACTCCCCAACCCCCAACCCAATCTCCACTGTCATTGATGTTTTTTTATTTTAGCCCTTCTGGCAAATTGAATCCAAGAACATCAGAAAAAAATATCCACCAAGATCAAGTAGGCTTTGTCCCAGATATGCAGGGATGGTTTTTTGAGGTGGTAAGGTAGAATTCAGGGTTTTACGTGTACCTGACAGGAACAAAGAAAACAGCAACATGAACCGTGAAGACCGGAATGTGCTGCGCATGAAAGAACGGGAAAGGCGGAATCAGGAAATTCAGCAGGGTGAAGACGCCTTCCCACCTAGCTCACCTCTGTTTGCTGAGCCATACAAAGTTACTAGCAAAGAAGATAAGTTATCAAGTCGTACTCAGAGTATGCTTGGAAACTACGATGAGATGAAGGATAACATAGGAGATAGATCTATACCAAAGCTTGTTGCAATTCCCAAGCCTGCAGCACCAACGATGACAGAAGAAAAAGCAAACCCAAATTTTTTTGAACAGAGACATGGAGGCTCTCATCAGAGTAACAAATGGACTCCTGTAGGACCTGCACCCAGCACTTCTCAGTCTCAGTATGGTTCAACATACTAAAATCCATCAATGTAATTCACCATATAAACAAGCTTAGAGACAGAAATCACATGAACATCTCACTAGATGCTGAAAAAGCCTTCTATAAAATTCAACACCCCTTCATAATAAATGTCTTGAGGAGATCAGGGATTGCAGGAATATACCTAAAAATGTAGTTTCATCTTTATGTAAGTATTTTTTACATATTGATATAACCTATTACCTCTTACTTTCATTTTTTGTCTCATAGTATCTAAAGAGTTGTTGCTACAGATGTGAAATGAACAAGTCATATTTTAAATATTAAGTAAACCCTTTCTCCTCCCAAACACTGGCTTCCATGTATTTGTTTTCATTTACACTTTCATTCCATTCAGGAATGTTACCTGTAAATTGATTCCATTTCATGGACATTTTGGGTCATATGATGATATTTAATACCAGCATTATTGGATTAACCAAAAATTGTTGTACATATACTCACTAAAAGAATGTAGAGGCATAAAAAGAAATGGAAAGTCAATCTTGTGTATTGTGTGAAGACATACTTTAGATTTCCGCATAATTCTATGGTTCAGTGCCCTTTGGAAATACTTGCCAATAAACTCTTATTTTCTATATTCATAGGAGTATATAATGAACTACTTAATACAATGCAAATTTTATCCTTTTCCAAATATACATGCGTTGTTAACCTTGATTTGCATGAGCACTATCATGAAGCATGAGAAGGCTGTAGTTCAAAATGCCCTTGTCCTCCTCAGTTCTGAAGTCTTCCACAGGTTTAAAGGTTGTTGTGTTCACAGAGCCCACAAAGCTGCAAACAACAAGTCACTTTAGAATGTGGAACAAAGGAGAAGAATATAACATTGATTCCATGTGACTTACTTGAAGGGGGATTGATGGAGTTGTACATATAAACATAAACTCTACAAATTTAAAAATATATTATAATTTGGAAAAAATCAAGTAAGATTCATGAGTACATCATAAGTAAACCCTGTAGCATATACCCCAAATGTTATCTGGAGGTGGTAAATGGCACCCTTCTATGGGAATTGGTAAAAATTTAATTGATTTTGATTAAATATTTAAAAAATGGGATTATAATGTAAATCCAGCAGATCATACCTCCCTACTTCCCATGTAGTCAACCTTGCTCTCTTTCAAATTCATTGCTCTTTTTCTCTGACTGCTTAGATATATCCTGATCTTAAAATTCCTTCCTTGACTGGATTCCCAGAGTTCAGTCTGCTGGGTCTGCTGGTTGGTTGTGGATTTATGCATCTGTTTCTGTCAATTACTAGATGAAGGCTCTATGATGATTTTGGGGTATTCATCAGTCTGATTACAGTGATGACCAGTTCAGGCCCCCTCACCACTACTGCCAGGAATCTTAGCTAGGGTCATCCATATTTCTCCCTAACCCCATTGATGCTCTGTCTATCAAGTCATAAACTTTCAGGAATACACTGAGCAAGGGAGATCAAGATCATGATGAAGAAATCTATAGAGGCAGCTGAACTAATGTCATGGAAACTCATGAACTCTTGACAGACAGCTCTGGAGAATCCATGGGACCAAACTAGGCCCTTCTTGTGTGGGAGACAGTTGTTTAGCTTGGTCCATTTGAGGGAACCCTGGCAGTAGAACAGGACCTGTCCCTGGTGCATGAACTAGCTTGTTGGAGCCCATTCCCTATGAGGGTATATCATGCTCAGCCTTCACACAGTAGGGAGGAGTTGGTCCTTATCCAACTTAATGTGACAAGCTTCAACAACTACCCATGGGACCCTTTATCTGATGGGCTTGGATCTGGGATACGCTTGGGGAAAGGCAAGAGGAGGGGAATGGGGGAGGTATAACTTTGGAAGCGACATAAAATGAAATTTTAAAAAGAACCCCCCCAAAGAATTGATTCATCTAAAGAAATTACAGAACAAAATAATATCAAAATAAAATTTATCAAATCAAAAAAATTCTTTATGGACTTAAAAATTCCTTTTTGTCTAAGAATGAGACCCATTTACCTTTGGTCTTCCACATTAGCATATCAACTCTAGTCTTCCTTGTTCAGGTCCTGTTCAGGCAGCCTGGTAGACAAGCCTGGTTCTCTGCCATTTCTAAAACACAATTCAACAGAATAGCCCCATAAAATGCCTCCTGTGCACATCATTTAGGTGTTGATTATACTCATACTGCAAGGCCTTGTTCAACAACGTGCACTATTCATCCCTAAAAAAGATTCATCTAGGCAACTTAAAATTTATTTTGTACTTTTAAAACTACCCATCCTCCATATGTACAACCTCAATGACCTCCACTTCATCATGCAACATTGTGAAGTATCAGTTAGTGATAATGTGAGACACTAACTGTGATTTACATATACAATTAATGTACAAATATATGGTGAATTTATAAACAATATTGATGATTAGAATGCTCTGCTAAGAATCTTCCTTAAGGCAGTTTTAATGTCCTTGTTCCTCAGGGTGTAGATGAAGGGATTCAACACAGGTGTGACCACAGTGTACATCACTGAGGCAACTGCATTACTTCTTGGAGAATGGAACAGAGAATAGAAGAAATACACTCCTAGTCCTGTTCCATTAAACAGGCAAAACGGACAAATGAGACCCACAGGTGGAGAAGGCTTTGAGTTTCCTAGTTGATGATGACGATAGCATGATGGAGGAAACTATTTTAAAGTAAGAAAAAATGATTCCTGAAATAGGAATTAAGCCAAAGAGAGTGCCTATACAGTATCTGACTATGTTATTTGTGACAGTATTAAAATTTTCAAGTTTAAGGACTTCAGAGGGGCCTCAAAAGTAGTTAGAAATTTCAATGTAATCCTCACAGTTTGAATAATTTAATACTGCCACAAAGTGCAACAGTAATTCTGCAAGGCTAAGGAGAAAAGACCCTAGAAGTAAGACACAGCAGAGACTGGAATTCATAATGGCCTGATAGTACAAGGGGTGGCAGATGGCCACAAACCTGCCATATGCTATAACAGTCAGAAGGATGTTATCCATGCATCCAAAAATTATAAACAGTGACATTTGTGTCAGGCAGCCCACATAGGAAAGGACTGGGCAGTGGGTTTGGATGTCCACCAACACCCTTGGAACAGTGGTAGAGATGAAACCAATATCAACCATGGACAAGTAGGAGAGGAAGAAGTACATGGGTGTGTGGAGATGGGAGTCAGAGATTACTGTCAGGATGATGAGCAGGTTTCCAATTAGTGCCAAGATGTACATCGACAAGAAGAGTCCAAACAGGACAGTCTGTAGGTCTGGATCCTCCGAGATGGCCACATATGGATCTTAGAAGCATTTCTTGCCAGGTAACCAACTGCCACCTGATTCTACTAAGAACTAATGAAGGAAACTGAAACCAAGGATCAAAACACTCACCCAACAAAGAAAAGATCAGATGTCAGCATCTAAAATGACAATCATCTCAAGCCAAGATACCTACACACCAGTGGAAATACATAATTAATTAAACAGAGAACGATATGTGCTCTCTAGTACATAGTAATAGGCCTGAATAATGTAATAGAGCTTATGAATAGTACAAAGACGTCAAAATATCATTAATATATATTTGAGTTGCTTAAAGAAAATACAAATCAACACATTTGATGAATATCATAAATATATAATGGAATAAAATGAAGAAAACAGTTCAAGATATGAAAATAGTATTAATAAAGAAAATGCAAACTGAGGTGCAATGTGAAATGAAAAATTTAAGAACTGGAATAAGAAGCATAGGGACAAGCTTCACCAAGAGAACAGAAGAGATGGAAGAATCTTGCTCTCGAAGGCAGGACAGGAAAAAAAAATGATATCCCAGTTAAAGAAAATGCTAAATGTAAAAAACCAGACACAAAACACGCAGGAAATCTGGAACTCTGTGAAAATATTCAAGCTAACAATAACAGGGATAGAGGAAATAAAAGAAACCCAGGTCAAGGGTACATTAAACATTTTAAACAAAAACATAGGAAAACATAAAGAGGCAGGTTCATATCAAAGTACAAGAAGCGTATCAGAGAACCAAACAGATATAACCAGAAAGGAAGTTTCCCATAAAACTCAGTAATCAAACCACTGAAAACGCAGAAAAAGAAAGAAAAATAATGATACAAGAATAAAGAACTAATAACATGAAGGTGGCAGACCTATCCCATTAACACCTAGCTTGTCAATGAAGAGTTTGAGATGCAACAGGGACTGATAAAGAGTTCAAAAAACTCTAAGTGACTACAGATGCCACCCAGACCACTACATTCTGTCAATATTTTAAATAAGAGATGGAGAAATACACTCCATAATGTAAAAGAGAAGCCTTCCCTCCAGCCTGGTTCCAGAGCAGTGTCAGTCCCAAATAAGCACACAGGAGGCTATATTAATTATGAAGCTGTTGGCCTTGCTTGTTTCTTACTGGCTAGCTCAGAGTTAAGTATTTATCCCATAATTGTTAATCTAAGTATTTCTCTAACCGGAGAACTTTCTGGACTTCTTATCCTTATGGCAGTTACATCTTGACTCCCTGTGTTTCTCCTACCCAGAGTCCTCCTGGACTATTAGTCCCACCTATCTTGCTTCCCTACTGGCCAACAGTGCTTTATTGACATATACACAGGACTTCCCCCATCACCATAAATTTTAGAAATCTCAGTCTCCTTCTTTCATCCCAGCCCCAGCAAGGCAGCTCGACCCTGCACCCATTTCTGGTAGCATCACACTGTTCTGGTGCAGACAGCATCTGACAGACCTGTGGGCTTGCTGAACCATCACCTACTTGACTCTGTTCCCAAAAGACCCACTTTGCTACCTGCTCACACTACCACATCATCCTCTACTTGGTCAACCATGCCCAGCAACATCAGCAGCCCCTACAGGCACAAGTACCACCTATACCAGTTGAATGAACAGATGAGTGACTGGTCTCTCAGACACTTATGTGAACAAAAGACAAAAATGTTATTTTTGTGAGATGTACAGCCCTGTGGACCCTGACTTTTGGAGTAGATCAGGCTTAGGAATCCTGCCAATTCTCTTAGCCTTATCTTTCAGTCCATCTCCATTCCTTTGTGCCATCTTTGATTCCCACAAACACTTTCTACCAGTGACCACACAAGGCTGGGACTCATGTGAATAATTTTCACTCTCTTTCCTGCCTTCCATTACCATTTTTCCAGACTCACATTATTGCAGGAGCCCCTCCTCTCATCCTACTTTCTGGGGACTCTGCTACTTGCTGCAGACCCAGTTAGATTTTTCCTGCTGACCTCAAAGCCTTCCCTTTATTACATTTTCTACATATTTGTGAGCCATCATTTCCCCAAAAAGCATTCTACTAAGGGTCCCCAGTGGCTGTACTGGTCTGAGACTCAGGTGGGCAGTTCTCATTGGTTCTTCCTGTCCTTCATTATGCTTTCTTCAGACTTACTCCAAGTCTTGTAGTATCCTTTTTGCAGGAGGCCCTCCTCCTAGTAAAACCCCATTTTGATGCAGAAACAGGGTCCCCATTGCCCTTTCACCCCTGCTTCTCCAGACTCACTATTTATCCTACTGCAGTCTCTTTGCAAGAGCCTGATGGGGGATGCCCTACTGTATGCTGTGAATATATGCTTCTCCTATTGGTTAGTGAGTAATGCTGTTTTAGTCAAGGGAAAGACAGGATGTAGCCAGGCAGGAAGTATGGGTGGGTGTTGGGGAAGTCCTGTGCATTTGTCAATAAAGCACTGTCTGGCCTATAGGGAATCTAGATAGGAGGGACTAGGAGTCCAGGAGAACTCTGGGAAGGAAACACAAGAGAGTCAAGATGTAATGCCATGGGGGTAGGAAGCCCGGAACCATTCTCCAGTAAGAGAAATACTTAGATTAACAATTATGGGGTAATTACTTAAGTCAGAGCTAGCCAGTAAGAAACAAGAAAAGGCCAACAGCTTCATAATCAATACAGCCTCCTGTGTGTTTATTTGGGACTGATGCGGCTCTAGAATCAGGCTGGCAGGAAAGCTTCTCACAAAGAAAAAGCTTCTTTTTACAGGTGGGGCTACCATATTAGCTGAATTCTTGGAAGAGGTACACAGAGAGGAGCTGCCAGAGAGATGCCATGTATTCATCAAAGGAATAATATACAGGAGCAATTCAGATAAGCTACAGCCTCAGCGCTATACATAGTCTAGTAGACATGTATTATTAATTAAATGAGAGCTAGCCAATAAGAAGCCTGCAACATCAGCCAAACAGTTTATAATTATATAAGCCTCTGTGTGTTTATTTAGGACTAAATGGTCACAAGATGGGGTGGGCCAGAAATTTCATTTTCAGGAGCCCCACCTCCTGCCACACCTACATTTTTTGGAGACTCTGTCTCTTGGTATAGAGACATCCCCTAGATCTTTCCCACAGTCCTCTCAGCCTTATCTCTAGTTCATTCTGCCAATGACTTACCCACAGAAGTACTCTTTAACCAGAGACCCTAGAGCCACCATACTTGCCTAGGATCCAGAGAGGTTAACAGCAACCAAAGAATGGAATACCCACTTACCAAGGACAAGACCAGATATCAACACCAAGAAACACGTAACACTTCATAGCTCCAGATGCTTAGACCACAGTGCAAAGACACAGACATGAACAGTCAAGACAATAGTCCTCCACCAGAAGTCAGTAAACATCTTTCTGGAGGCCTTGAGAAATACAATATAGCTGAAGCACAATACAGGAACTTCAAAAATAGCTATAATGAACATGTTCAAGTATTTTTTTGGAAGATATGAATTGAGAAAATATGAAAAATGAAGTCTGTGAGATACCTTAATAGAGGAAGCCATTATAGGTTTAAAGAAAAATCTGACACTAGGGAAATGTGCAATATTCCACAAGGATGACCCCAGCTAAGACTCTAAGTGATAGTTGAGAGGCTATCTTAAATGTCCTTCCCCTATAATGAGATTGATGGCTACCTGAAATGCCATCATAGAGCCTTCACCCAGTAGCTGATGGAAGCAGAAACAGAGAATGACAGCTAAACATTGAGCCAAAATCCTAGAACCCAGTTGTAGAGAGGGAGCAGTGATGAGCAAAGGGGTTAAGACCATTCTGGAGAAACACACAGTAACAGGTGACCTGAGTAAGAGGGAGCTCATGGACCCAGGCCTGAATATTGGGGAAACAGCATAGGAGCTAAACAAGCCCCCCAAACGTGGGTGTCAGTTGGGAGTCCAGTGCAGTCTATGGAACCTCTGGCAGTGGAACCAGTATTTATCCCTAATGCACAGAGTTTGGTAGTCCATTACCTATGGAGGGATAATCTTTCAGTCTAGATACAAGGGGAGGGCCAAGGTCATGCCCAAAATAATGTGACAGACATTGATGATTACCCCATAGGATGCCTCACTCTCCCAGGGGAGTGGAAAGTGGTGTGATGGGGGTTGTTGGGGTACATTAGAGAATGGGAAGGAAAGGGAACTGGGATTGTTGTGTAACATGAGATTGTTTTTTATTTAAATAAAAATAATAAAAGAAAAGATCTCCCCCAAGAAAGAAAAATGAAGTTTGTGAAAAAATGATGAAAAATTCAAGGTATGAAAGTAAAATTTATCCATTAATTCACTAAATTATTTTGAGGTCACAGAGTCCTTTATTTCACATGTGGAACTACTGATGTGGATTCTTACCCATGGCCACCCTAGAGATTACACTGGTGTTATGAAGGCTCCAGACACTACCTGGGAAGTCAGGGGACAGAAACAATGATTTGGACAAATCCCATGATTACAAAGCTGGGGTTTCCAGCAGGGATCTTGGTGGTCAGGTGTGGCTTACAAACTGCAAGGAAGCTAAGGCATGAGAGGGGCAAGCACTGGGCCATTTTGAACAATCTCCATGACATCAAAGACAGGGTCTCAGCATTTGGCACTCTAGGGATCTCCAGGCAATGCTTTACTTTTCCAGGGGATTCCTGTAAGACCTTCCAGAAAGCTTCATATTGCTGCCCATCTCTTCCTTGATTCTAAGGACCTAATTTTACATGACTGGGTGCTCAGATCGGCAAGAGGCACCAGACTTGATTTACCCCATTCAAAACCCCATCAAAAGGTCAGCTATGAAAGTATCCTCAGTGTCCTCAGAGCAATGGAACTTCATTAAGTCAGCTAACAGTCCTGCAGAGACTAGGTCCCAGTACTGATCTGGTTCACTTGGAGCAGGAAGCAGTTGTAGGACATCTCTGTCACAGCCTTGACAGTCCATTTATTCTTGGAAATTATGATGAAATCTTCCCCAACCACGTGGATGCCTGCAATAGCAGTGCACATGTGCAGAGCTTCCTAGTTGTGCTCCTCAAAAGGGTCTTTGACAGACACCACTGAATACTTCTGGGTGAATGACTTATACAGGTCATCCATCTGGATGTACCTGTTGCAATAAAAAGAAGACTTGAAGTCAAGGTCATACATGCCAGATCTGAGCCACTCAGAGGCTGCCATATCCATGTCCGTGACACCCTGGTCAGTGTCGCTGGCCTTTGCAGTGGGCCATCAGCAGCTCCAAAGCTTCTTTTTTCTATATGATGTTAAAAACAAACCTATCCTCATCACTCACATTGGTGGCATCCTTTTCTTATTTCTCCTTAATGACATTTTCAGGTTTCATAAGTGTGTGCTACATTTCATATGGCTTCCCTTAAACTGGATGCTCCTACAGACAGGGTCATGAACTCTTGGAGGGCCAGTGTGTTGTCAGCTCAAGAACCACTGTACATCACAGGAAAATCTTGTACCAGAAGGATGACTTCAGGTTTGCTGGCCATGTCAGAAGAAGTGAGGGTATAGGGACACCCCCTTTTCCATGGCACCAGCTTTTGAGACAGCCTAGAACACTTCCAGAATGGCGTTTGCAGCAAATTTAGATTTATTTTCAGTGCCATCCATCTTGATGATCTGTTTGTCCATCTCCTCTTGTTCCACAACATTCAGTTTCTTGTAACCCAGAGCAGGAGTAATAGTCTTATTGATGTGATCAACCAGTAGTACATGCTTTCATTTCCATGGATTTCTAGCCGAGTAGGGTGATTATGTAATTACACTTTTGAAGAAAGCTCCTGTGTGTGTGTGACTATTAAGGTCTTTCCTGGTTGGAAGATCTGGGCTCTATATTTTATACATCTTACTTCACCTGAATAGTTCTTCAAAATTCCAAAATTATAACCATCTTCATAATAAATTATTTATAGAATATGAAAGACAAAGATAGTGGTTAGTTAGAAAGGATTGAAGTCTTGTGTTAATTATTTGCCTGGTCAAAACACAAAATGATCTGTTCATTAAACAGACATTTCATAATGCTTTATAGTAACAAAAAAACCTATGTCTTTTACTTCATGGTTTCCAGATCTTTTTAACACAATGTTCACCTCTGGTGTGTGAACTGTGGGTATTATATCCAAGCAGTAATGGGAACAGGCTGAGAACATTGAAAGAGTAATTCAACTGAGGCTTTTCTAGTTCCCTTGGCCCATATTGTCTCCTTTGTATTTTGAGACATGGTTTTATCAAATTCCATGCAGGAGTTCAGTGAATTTGCTCTCCTTTGACTGCACCCTCTGAAGTGCTGAATTTACAGATCTACACATCCTATGTTCTGTTTTTGTTGATATTTTTGATGCTATCAGCATCCTCCATCATTCCAAGGCTCAGCCACTAAGTTTGAAATGAGGAAGCCAGGTCAGGTCCCTATATCATCTGTATTTTGAAAACATGAGTGCTTAAAAAAAAGATACATGCTGTTAAGGCCTCTGGATATCATTTTAAAACTATATGAGTAGTGATCCATGAAAATATACATGTATTAATGAAATAATTAATGGACTCAGAAGCTATGAATGTGAAGTAGAGTGGGGTGAGTTGGAGTTATATAGGGAGTTTGAAGAGGTGAAATTGAAGGAAGAATTTTTACTATATTATAATTTGAGATACAAAAATAACCAAATAAAGAGCAAAAATAAACCAAGAGAAAACACTCCAGAATCAAAGAATGACACATTTGTTTTGAATTATTTTGTCTCTGCTATTTATTTATGTAAATTATCACACTTTATTAGTAATTCTGAGATACCTGAATTACCATATGACCATAGTACCATATTACCATATTACCATAGTAAATATTTTAATAAGAATGGTCCTACTTATTGAATTTTTTTGTATATCGATATGTTTTTACCTCTAACTTTCATTGTTTTGGGCTTCAAAGGGCCTAAAAAGTCATTGCCACAGATGTGAAGTGAACAATATATGATTTAAACATTAAGTAGACCTTTACTACTATCTTAACACTGACTTCCACATAAGTATTTTCTTTACATTTTCATTCTAGTCAGAAATGTGACTTAGAAATTTATGCAAGATCAATATTTTGTTGTTTGTTTCAGTGTAATATACTTTTTGGATCATCTAATGATATTAAATAGCTGCACTATTAGGTTATCAAAAATTGTTTTATGCATTCTCAACTGAAGATAAAAGAATGTGTAGGCATAAAAGGAAATGGAAAGTAAATCTTTTGTATTGTGTAAGACACACTTAAGAATTTCACATAATTCTATCATCAGGTTCTCTTTGGAAATACTCCCACAAAAAACTCATATTTTCTGTATTCATAGGACTTTTAATTTGGAGCAATGAATTCAATATAAATCTTATCATTTTGCATATTGTGGTAGGTTGTTACCATTGGCTTGAATCAGCATGTGGCTATGTAAAAAGTCATAAATGTTCTCTCAATTCGTTGATTCCCAACCACAGACACTGTCTTCATCATTGGAAACAAATAGAAATATATTCATCATGTGATTTCATCCCATATTGTATTATCTTGGAAGAAGTATAACTGGGTAGATTTAACTATTATTGATGGCACATATTAAAGGATATCTTTCATGGGAAAGCCTTCAAGAAAATTGGATAATGTTTATATGCAGTAATACCATTACTCCAATAGTTTATAGTATAAAACAGAAATAGGGTGTTAGGATCCATTAGAGTATTGCCCATGTTCTTGCACGTGTAATATTTCTGTATTTTAATCCTGTTTACATTTTGAGCAATTCTGTGTACTCTGATTTAAAAGTGAGCCCCACATTTCTTTTGTAGTAAGAACATGGTCATGTATGCACCAGGCCTGACTGTTCAAGGAGGTGGGGACTGAAGCTCTGGCTCTGGGACAATCTGTAGTGCACTTCAGAAAATCAGTAGCATTGCATAGACATAGAAAAAGCATGTTTTTATACCACGTAGTTTACTGATATTACTAAGTTAGCTTTGTAACATAAAATTTCGGTTGTGTTTAATGATATTACATGTGTTTCATATCACTGGACATTTTAATAGTGGTGGACAGAAATGTTCTGTGATCATGAGGATTTATCTTACACATATTTGTAAAAATTTGAAATAGACTGAGAAATAAATAGTACATGTATTAATTGCTATTAAAATTCTAAGTAAGTATGTAACAAAGGCTTCCTCAAATCAGAAAACAAAAAAAATGTAGAAAATATTTTTAGTCAAAGAAAATGAAAAACCATAAAAGACACTGGAACCTTCAAATATTTTTCTGGGTAGGAATCACACATTGTTATTTAAAGAATCAAACTTCACACTGACACATATATTCTAAGAAGAATAAACTTATTTTATGTTATTGTAATAAAAAGACCTGTGTTCACATGCTCCAAGTTTTCATTTTATTTGGCAGACAGTTTTTCTAAAGTGAGGCTTCGAGCCGGGCATTGGTGGTGCACGCCTTTAATCCCAGCACTCGGGAGGCAGAGGCAGGCGGATCTCTGTGAGTTCGAGGCCAGCCTGGACTACCAAGCGAGTTCCAGGACAGCCTCCAAAGCTACAGAGAAACCCTGTCTCGAAAAACCAAAAAAAAATAAATAAAATAAAGTGAGGCTTCTATAAAATACCCATTTTGTCTTAAAGATGTTTGCTTCATTTTACTGTGAATACAGGCTAGTTTTTTTACAGTAATTCTGGCTTCACATAATCTAGATTACTGTGTTAAATATGGCTGTCATAAGAGGTAATTCATGAGCTAAGAAAAAACACTATTGTGAGTATGGCATTTACCACAGCTGACTAATGATTATTGATGTCAATAAGCTTGAGAAAATATCAATATTTTTACTTACTTGACTCAAATGTAAAAGTCTACAACCAGGTACCAACAATAACAACATTTTTGGTTTTCACCAAAAGATGTTCAAGAAATAAGAACATGGTAAATGCAACATCTACACCAGAAATCCACTTCACTCAACTCTCAGAGGATCTAGACCTACAGCCTGTTCTTTTGGACCTATTCTTATCCATGCACATCTTGGCCTTGTTTGGAAACCTGCTCATCATCCTGACAGTAAACTCTGACCCCCATCTCCACACACCCATGTACTTCTTTCTCTCCCATCTGTCCATGGCTGATATTGGTTTCATCTCCACTACTGTTCCAAAGGAGATTGTAGACATCCAAATCCACCGCCCAGTCATCTCCTATGTGGGCTGCCTGACACAGATATCACTGTTTATAATTTTTGATTGTATAGATAACATGCTTCTGGCTGTTATGGCATATGACACGTTTGTGACCATCTGCCAACCCCTGTATTGTCAGGTCATTATGAATCCCAGTGGTTGCTGTGTCTTACTTCTAGGGTGTTTTCTCCTTAGCCTTCTGGAATTACTTTTTCACTATATGGCAGTATTAGATTTTGCCAACTGTGAAGATATTTTTGAAATTTCCAACTTCTTCTGTGTCCCTTCTGAACTACTTAAACTTGCCTGTTTTGATACTTTCACCAACAGCATAGTCACATACTGTGTAGGTGGTCTCTTTGGGTTACTTTCTCTTTCAGGAATCATTTTCTCTTACTTTAAAATAGTCTCCTCCATTTTGCGATCATCACCATCAAGCGAGAAGCAAAAAGCCTTCTCTACCTGTGGGTCTCATTTGTCTGTCGTTTGCCTGTTTTATGGAATAGGACTAGGAATTTACTTCACTTCCTCTCTGTGATAGTCCTCAAGAAATAATGCAGTGGCCTCAGTGTTGTTCAGTTGTTTTACCTATGTTGAATCCCTTCATCTACAGTCTGAGGATCAAGGACATTAAAACTGCCTTAAGGAACATTCAGAACAGAGTATTCTAATTAGTGATATTCTTTATGAATTCACATTAATGTTTCTATATATTAACTGTACCGGTAAATCCCAGTTAATATCTTACATTATTACTTATACTTCCCAGTATTGCATGATATAGTCACGCTTACTGGGGTTGCACATATGGTGCATGTGTAGATGTAAAAGTGCACAAAACTTTGAAGTGAGAGATATTAAACTTTTCTAGGGAGGATTGGTGCACATTTTTGAACAGCCTTTTACAATATGAGTAAAATCAACACTTAAAAGCTCTGCACAGGAAACTATTGAAATGGGTCATTCTGCGCTAGGCATTGGTGGCACATGCCTTTAATACCAGCACTCAGAAGGCAGAGGCAAGCAGATCTCTGTGAGTTTGAGGCCATCCTGGTCTACAAAGCAAGTTCCAGGACAGCCTCCAAAACAATACAGAGAAACCCTGTCTCAAAAAACCAAAAAAAAAAGAAAACAAATGGGTCATTCTATTGAAATTATGTTTTATAAATGACAGAGAACCAGGATTGTCCAGCAGGCTGCCTGAACAGGAACTGAAAAAGGAAAATAAACTGATATTCTAATGTGGAAGGTGAAAGTTCAGTGGCTGCATCTTTAGACGGAAAATGGATTCTGAGAGCAGGAGACATATCAAAAATTAGAGAGAAAGACAATGAATTTGAAAGAGAGAAAGGGTTGGTACATGTGAAGTAGGTTAGAAAGGAGGTGGTAACTATTCTATTTACATTATAGTCTCACTTTTAAATATTCAAGCAACTCCAAATGATCAGTAGCCCTATTATATACATATGATAAATGCACTGAAAAAATCAGAGAATTATCACCTTTTACAATAGCAACAAACAACATAGAATATCTTGGGGTAATGCTAACAAAACAAGTGAAAGACCTGTAGAGTAAGAACTTTGAGTCTTTAAAGAAGGAAATTAAAGAAAACAACAGAAAATGAAAGATCTTCCATGCTCTTGGATAAGTAGTGTCAACATAGTAAACATGGCAATCTTGACAAAAGCAATCTACAAATTCAATGCAATCCCCATCAAAATCCCAATACAATTCTTCACAGACCTTGAAAGAAGAACACTGAACTTTGTATGGAAATACAAAAAAACCCAGGATAGCCAAAACACCCCTGTAGAATAAGGAACTTCTGGAGGCATCACCATCCCTGACTTCAAGGTCTATTATAGAGATATAGTCCTGAAAACAGCTTGGTATTGGCTTAAAAGTAAACAGATAGGCCAATGCGATTGAATTGGAAACCCTGACATTAACCCACACACCTATGAACACCCGATTTTACAAAGAAGCTAAAGATATACAATGGAAAAAAGACAGCATCTTCAACAAATGGTGTTGGAATAACTGGATGCAGACATGTAGATGATTTCAGATAGATCCATATCTATCACCATGTACAATACTTAAATCCAAATGAATGAAAGACCTCAACATTAATGTAGCCACACTGAACCTCTTAGAAGAGAAAGTGGGAAGTGGCCTTGAACGAATTGGTACAGGTGAACACTTCCTAATCATAACACCACTAGTCACAGACACTGAGATCAAAAAATAATAAATGGGACTTCCTGAAACTGAGAAACTTCTGTAAAGGAAAGGACACAGTTAGCAAAACAAAACGGCAGCCCACTGAATGGGAAAAAAATCTTCACCAACCGCATATCTGACAGTGCGCTGATTTCCAAAATATATAATGAACTCAAGAAGACAGCCACCAAAACACCACACAATCCAATAAAAATTGGGGTGCAGAACTAAATAGAGAATTCTCAATAGAGGAATCTAAAATGGCTGAAGGATGATTAAGAAAGTGCTCAACATCTTTAACAATCAGGGTAATACAACTCAAAGCAACTGTGAGATACCATCTTACACCTGCCAGATTGGCTAATGAAAAACATCAAGGACAGTTTATGCTGGAGAGGAGTGCAAAGTTCTATGACCACTTTCAATATCAGTATGGCGGTTTCTCAGGAAAGTGGAAATGGGTCTACCACAAGACCCAGCAATTCCTCTCCTGGGTATATACCCAAAGAATGCACATTTATACAGTAAGGACATATGTTCCACTATGTACATAGCAGCATTGTTTGTGATGGAGAGAAACTGGAAGCAACCTATATGCTTCTCAAATGAAGAGTGGATAGAGAAAATGTGGTACATTTACACAGTGGAGTACTACTCAGCGGAAAAGAACAATGGAATCTTGAAATTTGCAGGCAAATGGATGGAACTAGAAGGAAACATCCTGAGCAAGGTAACCCAGACACAAAAAGACAAACATGAAGTATACTCACTAGTATATGGATTTTAGACATAGAGCAAAGGATTACCAGACTACCATTCATACAGACGGTCAAGCTAGGAAACAGGAAGGACCACAAGAGAACAATACATGGTCCCCCAAAGAAGGGGAGGGGCTAAGAACCCCTGAGCAAATTTGGAGCAGAAGAGAGTTGGGGAGGGAAGTAAGAATGGGAGAAGGGAAAATGGGGAGGAGAAAATAGAACAAGAGGACTGAGACAGGGGAGGAATAGAGAAGGATAAAAAAGGAGATGCCTTGAAACAGGAAACCAGTACAGGTTCAGAGAGAAGTCTGGCACAGGGGAAATTTTAAGGGATCTAGAGGGATGGCCCCAACTAAGATTCTAGGCAGTGTTGGAGAGGCTTCCTTTGATACCCTTCCCCTACAATGAGATTGACAACTACCTTGGTTACCATTCCTAGAGCCTTCACCCAGTAGCTGATAAAGCAGAAACCAGCACCCAAAGCTAAACCCTGAGCCATACTCCCAGAATCCATTTGCAGGGAGGTGGAGCAAAGGAGTCAAGACAGTACTGGTGAAACCTGCAGAAATAGTTAACCTGACCTATTGAGAGCATGGAGACACTATTCTTAAAGCTGGTGAACCAGCATTGGACTGAACCAATCCCTTGAATGTGGGTGCCATCTAGGAGGCCAAGGCAGTCTATGGGACTTCTAACAGTG
Source organism: Mesocricetus auratus (assembly GCF_017639785.1). NCBI lineage: Eukaryota > Metazoa > Chordata > Mammalia > Rodentia > Cricetidae > Mesocricetus > Mesocricetus auratus. The sequence goes on along the minus strand of NW_024429235.1, from coordinate 978,172 downwards.
GAGCCAGTGTTTATTCCTAGTGCACAAATGGACTTTGGGATCCCATTCCCTATGGAGGGATACTATTGCAGTCCAGATATATGAAAGAGGGCCTAGGCATTCCCCCAAATGATGTGACAGACTTTGATGATCCCTGTGGAGGATCTCACTGTCCTTATGGAGTGGATAGGGGAGGTTTTGTGGGTTGGTGGTAAGCATGGGAGGATGGCAGTGTGAAGGAATGGGTGGATGGATATGTAAATAGGAATGTTTCCAAAACAAATAAAAAACTGAAAATAAATATTTAAGCAAAATTGATTAAAATTTTAACAATTCCCAAAGAATGGTGACACTTATCACCCCAGATAATGTGTGTGATACCTGCTACTATGTTTACTTATGACAAATATTATGCATGTTATATATGTTACTTGGTTATGATTTTCAAATTAAATCCCATTGTGAACTTTCAATATAGTGAGCCTGTTATTTCAAGTGAGAGAATTAAAGTTCATGGACAAGGATTGACATGAATTAAAATCCACCAATGAAGCATAAGATGGCTGAGGTTCACAATGCTCTTGTCCTTTCATCATATCCATGAAGCCACAACAACAAGTCACTGGATAATATAGAATAAATGGAGAGGAATATAAGATTGATTCATGTGATTTATTTGAGGGGGGATTGATGTTGCTGTAAACATAACCATAGACTTTACAAATTCAATTAACATTCCAATATTTTATGTTTCTCGAAAATAGATCATTCAGTAATGATACATTTATGTTTAATGTTTCTATTCACTGTGTAAATTTTAATAAATATTTTAATTTAAAGCACATTTACCATATCTACTACCAATTTTGTGATGTATATTAAAAGGAAACTTTAATAACATATTCATGATTTAAGATAATATTGGTTAAAAAACAAACATGTTAGTATCAAAAAGCTTGATTCTTAAATTACAGGAAAACAGCTTGGGAAAATGGAACAAAATAACTTTGTCATTGTGAATTGTTAACTTTAATTAGACATTTAGACAACACTGCCCCTGGATATCTTAAGGGGCTTTAGTTATTCCAAACAGAGGGAAACTATGTTGTGATCTTGTAATAAATTGGGGTAAACTTAACTGCTTTCTATATTCTTTTGACTAGGAAGAGTTTTTTTCTTATACAGGAAAGAATGTAATATGATCTTTTTTCAAATATTGTGACATTTAAAGCCAATAATAAGCTTTGAATGGAAACATGAGAAATTAAAGAGCAAAGAATTCTCTGATCCTAACTCCAGTGGAACAGGTAGATAGATCTCTTACAAACAGGCAGATGCTGGATAAACTGGTGCTGGGATGGTTTCCTGTCTCACCTGAACACTGCAGACCTCAGAAAGCTCCAAGCAGGGCACTGGAAGACGGGCCGGGAAACACTCATTCTATTTTTCTTTAGAAGGAGATTGACTGTGATCATTAACCATTCATAATCCACCCTGTTTCAATGAAACCAAACTTTTATGAATAATATTTGGGAACTTGGTTGTCATTCTATCCAAACTACTTCCTGTTATTTGGGGGTACTGTCTATTCCTTGGGGATCACAGAAAACACAGAAACCTGGCCAAATCCTGGATGTAGTAGATTGCAAGCCTGCATTGTCCCTGCTGTTTTGGATCTTGTATCACTTGGGCCACTGCTTCAGGTGGTCTTGCTTCATCAAATCATATTAGTGTGGTGGGCATTCACAGCTTTTCATTTTCTGTGGAAACTAAAGCAAAATCTCCTTTCCAAAGTAACCTGTCCTTAGACTTAAATTTTGAAGTCAAAGCATTTTCAAATATATAAATTGGATTTGGGTTGTGGTGGCACACCCCTTTAATCCCAGCACTCAGGAAACAGAGGCAGGTGGATCTCTGTGAGTTTGAGACCACCTTGGTCTACAAAAGCTAGTTCCAGGACAGTCTGCCAAGCCATAGAGAAACCCTGTCTCAATAAAACAAAAAAGAAAAAATAGATACATAAATTGGATTAAAAGCACATAATTTATAATCAAATGCCTGTTAGCAGCTGTTGCTCTTTCCTCAGCAATCAATTCAAAGACAAGACAATAACATACAGTATCTAGACTCTCTGTATAGTTTCCATCCTTACTTGGCTTTTTTGTTACTCTATTCCTTCTACATGTTTTCTTTTTTGTTATTTGAGATGGGGTTTCTGTTTATTTTGCCTGTCCTGAAATGCACTCTTTAGACCAGGCTGGCCTTGAAATCACAGAGATCTGCTTGCCTCTACTTTCTGAGCACTGGGATTAAAAACCACACACAGCTACTCTTATTTCATTTTAAATCACTCTTCCTTTTCCCTTTCTCTCCCAAGCCTACATATATGTAAACGCTTTAGAGGTTTTTTTTCATCTTTTTCTAGCCATGAGTCTTTTATCTGCTAAATGAGTGGTGTATGTTTTAGCTACTGTGGGCAGGGGTGGGGGGATGTGTAAGTTTACCACCAGCACTGGGGGCTGTGCTCACAGCCTTGTTCTATGCTGCCATCAAGCAGCTTGCTGCCAGATGCTTGTACCTACCATTCAGTTGTTAGCACGGCCTCTTAAAAGATCCATGTGGTTTTTGCCACTTATGTTGATTCAGGAGACCTCATTTAAAAGATCTGCTTGAGCCTCTGCTTGTCCCCTGGCAAACAGAGCCACCTGAGTAAATGTTGCTACCAAGAGCCTGTGTTGTCTCTGCTATTTAATTTTAGAATACCCTTTTAAAGCTTTTGTCAGGCTCTATATGGAAATCCGTGCCTCACATTGAGGCACATCACAACAGAAACACGTACAACAATAACCATCAACAACAGCAACAGAAAATAATTAATTTTGAACACCTGCAAGGTCTTAAACACTCACAAGGAAACTGTAGTGAAACATCCACATGATTGGAATATTTCTTTAACATTTCAAGGAATCTCATTCCACAGACCTTAGGTTTAAATGTCTGCAAGATGTTATTTAAACAATCATTTATCATTAATGATTTTCCTCTTAATAAGGAAAAAGCTTCCCAGATATAAGGTAACATGAGCTTTTTTCAATTTGGAATTGAAGTGCCTAATAGGATCCCAGAGAGACAAGGCCTCTTGTTTTAAGTTAAAAAATAATGATTAAATTACTTCTCTCTCTTCCTTTGTAGGAGTAATCTTGGAGGAACCTCACACTTGGATGCTAGATATTTCCCCAACTGTCAAAGTGCCTGAAAGTTTCCTGGGTTCATACTTATGTGTCTACCCCTAGAGAAAAAAAAATTTAAAAAACGTGTGGGTGAGTGCAATGGATGGAAACTCATTCGAGCCCATCAAAGAACTATGATTTGGATGTTAAAAAAATCATCTGTTCTGAGTTTTCCTGATTACCTACCTAGGATTTGTAACTCTCTCTTTGTCTCTTTGTCTGTCTTTCTGCCTCTGCTCTGTCTCTGTCTCTGCTATTTTCTCTTTTTTCTGATTCTTCCTGGAGCGTCATTCATCACAAATTTTTCAGTAGAAATCCATAACAGTGGCTTTCAATCTTTAGAATGTGTTGGAATCACTTGAAGGATATCACAAACAATAATCTAGCTAGTCATCTCTTGAGAGCTCACCTAAGGCAGGGTGCTCATGAGAACTAGGCTGGACTGGGCAACTGGGCAACTGCTCCTTTCATCCTGGATTCCTTGAACCTGGACTACATGCAGACAGGAACATGAACTCTTGCATGGCCAGCTTGTTTCCAGCATGAGAACCACTGTTGATCACATTGAGATGTGGGACCCATGGGATGACTTCAGGTTTGCCAGCCAAGTCAGTCATGTGATGCTACAGGGAAACCCCCTTTTCTACAGCACCAGCTTTTAAACAGTCAGGAACACTTCCAGTATGGCATTTGTGCCAAATATAGATGTATTTTCAGAGTCGTCCATCTCAATGATAAAATTTTTCCACCTTATCTTGTTCCACAGCATTGAGTTTCTTCCATAGTCATGTTAATGTACTTAAGAGCCTAGGATACCCCTTCCCCATTTTCTCTTGTTCCATAGCATTCAGTTGCTTAATACCCAAAGCAGGTACAGCACTTTTCTTAATGTGCTCAATTACCACGAGACCCCTTCCCCAGTAGCAGATGGCATCAGTGTCACAGAGTTTCAGGGTCTTATGTGGGTCAATGGAGGAACTGTTTGGCACAACAGCTTGGAAGAAACATTTTGAGGTGCAGAGATCAACCTCAACAATGGGATTCCTCGAGAGTCAACGACCTCTCCGACACAAATCTTAAGAACAGACAGGGAGAAATTCTGGCCTTTGAATTGCCAGACAGAAAAGAATCATGTCTCTGCAGATACAGAAAAAGCATTCAGTAGGACATAATAATGAAAAAGTAATTACTAAAGAGAGCCCAAACTGAAATAAAACTGCAAGTGTAATATTTAGGATGTTAATCAAAATCCTCATAGCTATCCTCTTGAGAATATTGAACATCTCTCCTGCTTCCTCCATTAGGCCCAGGAATTCCTCAGAGATTGAAATATTGTGGACCAGTATGAGTAATCACCAGCTTTGTGCATTGAGTTTGTAAGGTTATGTAAGAATAATTAGTTAGCCCATTCCTGTAGGTCATCAGGAGGTTGCTCTATATAACTGTAAACAGGACTATATAACCCTGTTTGCTCTTTCTACAGTGCTCTGCATCAGAAAGTTCTTGCTATTATGTTCACTTCAGGATTCAGAAGTGAGCTTGAGCCATCAACAGCCAACAAATAAAGGAAAGTTTGTCATATCATGGCTCCAGAGACCTACAATATATTCATGTAAGTTCTGAGGCAATTGAGTATGAAAAAGAGAGTACAACTTTTATTACAACAGTAATTTGAGCAGCATGATGGTGTAATAAGTGTCATAAAAATTTGAGCTTCTCTATTGTGATTATATAGTGTGATAGCAGTCCTCAAATTCTCATTCAATTATCCCCAGTGTCTATTCCTCACAGTCCCATGACCAAGGAGAGCAGAAACTATGTTGAAAATGTTGTTTCAGAAACAACTTAAAGTACTGTGGCAATGCTGTTGATGGTGATTCATTAACTATACTTTTATAGAAAAACTGTTTTATGTCTGTAATTATTAATGAATTCTCTGGTTGGAAAAAATCCGAGCTCTACACTTTATGCAGCTTACTTCATCTGAATAGTTCTTCCAAATTTCAAAATTGTAAGCATTTGCATAATTTTTATTTATAGAATTTAAAAGACTAAGAAGGTGGTCACACAGAAAAGAATGAAATCTTGTGTGAATTACTTTGCCTGATCAAAACGCAAAATGAACTGTAAAGTAAACAGACATTTCATTCTTTATTCTAAAAACAGTTATAGGCCCTGCCTTTTTTCTCTCCTGTATTCCAGTTCCTTTGGAATGGAATGCTCAATTCTGCTGTGTTAACTGAGGGTTGAATATTTGAAGTGCATTCGTAACAGCCTCACAAAAATGAAACAATAATTCAACACAGGCTTTTCTACTTCCCATGATCCATAATTGGCTTCATCCTCTGAAGTAACTGAATTACAGATTTACAAAGATAGCATCCTATTTTCTCAGATATTTTTGCTGTTATCAGTCTCTTCCATCATTCCGAGTTTACAATGAGGAAATGAAGTCAGGTCCCTATCTATTTTGTAGTTTGAATTCAGGAGTGCATATACATATACCTGGTGTAAAGACTTCTAAGTGTCACTTTAAAACTATATGATTTGTAATCCATGAATATATGCTCATGTGGATGAAATAAAATTGAATGTACTAGGTGCTATGAATGTGAAGTAGCCAGGGGTGAGTGGAGTGTTATACTGGTTATAAGAAGTGAAATGCACAGAATAAATGCTGCTATACTAAAATTAGAAATACAAGAAAACAAACATAAATTAAAACCTAGACAAATCAAACTACTTAAGAGAAAAAGAATGACCCATTTGTTTTAAATTAGCTTGTCTCTGCTATTCATGTATGTGAATTAGGACGTGTAAGAGTAATTCAGAGTTACATTAACTGTCATATGACCAAGTTTTAGTAAATATATTTTGTATGAATATTCAATCTTGTATCAGAATTTTTGTATATTTATGTAATTTACTACCTCTAACTTTCAATTTTTGGTCTCATAGGGCCTAAAGAGTCTTTGCCACAGATGTGAAATGAACAATATATATTTTAATCATTAAGTAGTCACATTCTATTCTCATAACACCAACTTCATCATATATGGTTTGCTTTACATTCTATTCGGTAATATGACCTAGAAATTGAACCAAGATGAAATATTTTTGGTGTTTGGTTTTATGTCTTTCATAGGTAAAGTGGGAACAATATTCATGCAAGGTGGAAGATATTTATTTGTGACAATATCGTAATTCCAATAGTTTATAGTGTAAAACAAAAGAGGGGTTAGAGTAACCATGTGACAGTTTTTATCTGGAAAATTAACTGATGAATATTAAAAGACACAGATCTCACAGCTAAGCACTGAACTGAACTCAAGGAATCCAGTGACAGAGAGGGAGGACTGATGAACAAAGGGATTAAGACTGGGCTGGTTTAACCCCAGAAACAGCTGACCTGACAAGGGTTAGCTCTTGAATCCCAGACTGATGGCTGGGAATCCAGCATGGTACTAATCAAGACCCCCTGACTGGGGGTGTCAGTGAGGAGGCCTAGGTAATATACTGCCTTGGGTAGTAGATCAGTATTTATTCCAGGTATACAAATGGACTTTGGGCTCCCATACAACAATGAGAGATGTACTCTCACCCTGACTCTTGGAGGAGGGTCTAGACCCTGCCCTGGATGAAATGACAGACTATGAACACCCCCATGGAGGGCCTCACCCTCCCTGGGGAAATGAGGGGATATTGGAGGGGTTGGTGGGAGGGTGTGGGAGGAGCAGAGAGAAAGGAAGAGGGACCTGGAATTGACATGTGAAGCAACCTTGTGTCTAATTAAAATTTAAATTTAAAAATAAAAATAACAAAGACACAGATCTATTGCTACATGTGTGGTTTTAACAAATTTTATAAAGTTACCAGTAACATGAGGTAGGAATAAAGGAAGATGAGCTTTTGTATGATGTAAGCAAGTTTGTGGCCAACTTAACTATCTGCTCAGGTGAAACCAGTCTACTTCTTAAAGATTAACAAGGAAAAAATGTTTTCGTAATAGTTCATGCCTAGTTCTGGCTCATGGACAAAAGGGGGCCAGACAGGGTCAGAAATCCCAGTTTTATAGTTTCCAAGTCCCAAATTACATGTTAAGTAATAATCATGTTTTACACAGACAGAAATAACAAATTTGTTTGTTTGAACAAATGGGGAAATTTTCAGTGTATACTATTGTCATAGTGCTCTGTAGACAGACAAGGACTGCTTTGAACAGGCAGCTGTCAATCAAGATTATAGGGTCTTCCTGCAGAATTTTGCTCTTTCTGAAAAGACATCTGAGGGCACTCATTTAGCTAATTCTACTTTATGTGGTTTCATATTTCTTAAGCAATTTATAGGTCCTTATTAAAGTCAATTTATTATTCTTAGTTTTTCTATATAAATATAGTACTTAAAATCAAATATTTGTCTGTCCATGAGACAGTGATTCAGGTAATACCTGTGCAGTTGATATGGGAATTTCACAGACAGACTTAACCTCTCTTCAATGTGAGGAGAATCATTATAGGGACAGCATATGCTGTGGTGCATTCTAATGAATGAGCATCAACTATGTATTATGTTAATATAAAATGGCTCTATATGTATTTCAACAGGTATTTATATAGAAATATCACTGGAAAAAATCTGACCCCTGAATTACTCTCAGTCATTGTGACTGATCAAGTAGAAAATAAAATCATGCAGAACCACTAAGCAGTCAAAATTCATTCATCATAATACAAATTTCTCTAAAGTATCACATTTTATATGCATAATATAAAATGTTTATGATTTAGTTATGGTTAGTTTCTGTTAAAAGTATTATTACTCATATGGTATTAATTGAATACTTTCTAAATGCCAGAAAGTTTTGTAAGACAGTGGCTTGTACCCCAGGCTGAATTAAGTATAATCTAGCATTTCCCATGTACATATTCCACTTGCCCATGTTTTCTATATTTTAAGTCTGTTATGTTTTAAGCAATTCAGTGTAGTCTGACCTAAAAGTTAACCTGAAATTTCCTCTGTAGCTGAAGTAAGATATATGGAAATCTTTGCAACAGGCCTGACTCACATGTAAATCATTTTACAGTCTGAGGATGTGGGGACTGAAACTAGGGCCTGGGTCAAAGTGACTGCTCTTCAGAAAGTCAGTGACAATGCATAGACATATGAAATTTATGTTTTATAGCAGTTATATTACTGAGATTGTGTGGTGATGATTCTCAAAATTAGCAAAAAATTTCAACTGCATTTATTGATATTGCATTATTTTTCACATCACTGGATATCTTAGCTGTTGTGGATAGAAATGATGTGTGATACTGTGGATTTAACTAAGACACAATTACGAAATTTGAAATATACTAAGATAAATAAGGAATACAAATACTAATACCTATTAAAATGTAGATAAGTTATTAACAAAAAGTTAAATATTGCCCCCCATTGTGACTTTTATTTTCTTGACGTCAAAGAGAAAAAGAAACCTATGGAAGAGGGTGAAATTTGAAAATATTTTTCTGGTTAGGTGTCATAAATTGTTACTTAGACACTAGGACTTCATACTGTCATATATATTCTTTTCTCTCTTTTTTTTTTTGGTTTTTCGAGACAGGGTTTCTCTGTATTGTTTTGGAGGCTGTTGGTCCAGCCTGGCCTCGAACTCACAGAGATCCGCCTGCCTCTGCCTCCCGAGTGCTGGGATTAAAGGCGTGCACCACCAGCGCCCGGCCTGTCATATATATTCTAAGAAATATAAATAGGTCCCATGTTACTGCAATAAAAAATTATATTTAAGTTGGGTGTTGTTGGCCCATGCCTTTAATCCCAGCACTCAGGAGGTAGTTTCAGGTGAATTTCTGTGAGTTCAAGGCCAGCCTGGTTTACAGAGTGATTTCCAAGAGAGGTTCCAAAAATACAGAGAAACTCTGTCTCGAAAAAATAAATAAATGAAATTAAATTAAAAATAAAAGAAAAAGTATATTCAAATGTTTCAGTATTTAATTTATTTTATTAACAATTTCCTAATGTGAGACTTCTACAAAATACCTTTATTTATCTTAAAGTTGTTTGCTTTATTTTGCTCTCACTACAGGCCAGCTGTTTATAGTAACTTTGACCTCATCATATAGATTACTGTATTCAATATGGCTCTCATAATAGTTAACAAATGAGCTAAGAATAAAATATGATTAGAGTATGGCATTTTCCACAAATGTGCAATTATTAATGATGACACAATAAGCTTGATAAAAAACAATATTCATACTTACTTTATTCAAATTATAAGGAATGTATACCTGCATTCTGGTACTAATGTTAACAACATTTTTGGTCTCCTCCAAAAGATGTTCAAGAAATAAAAACATGTGTAATACAACATCTATGCCAGAATTCCACTTCATTCAACTGTCAGAGGATCCAGAACTACAGACTGTTCTCTTTGGCATATTCTTGTCCATGTACATCTTGGCCCTGTTTGGAAACCTGCTCATCATCCTGACAGTAAGCTCTGACTCCCATCTCCACACACCCATGTACTTCTTCCTCTCCAACCTGTCCATGGTTGATATTGGTTTCATCTCCACCACTGTTCCAAGGGTTATTGTTGATATCCAAACTCCCTGCCCAGTCATCTCCTATGTGAGCTGCCTGACACAGATGTCACTGCTCATAATTTTTGCATGTATGGATGATATACTTCTGGCAGTGATGGCGTATGACAGGTTTGTGGCCATCTGCCACCCTCTGTATTACCAGGTCATTATGAATCCTAGTCGCTGTGGTTTCTTACTTCTAGGGTGTTTTCTCCTTAGCCTTCTGGAATTACTTTTTCACTTTGTGGCAGCATTAAGTTTTTCCAGCTGTGAGGCTTATGTTGAAATTTCTAACTTCTTCTGTGGCCCTTCTGAAGTCCTTAAACTTGCCAATTTTGATACTGTCACCAATAACATTGTCAGATACTGTATAGGCACTCTCTATGGGTTTCTTCCTATTTCAGGAATCATTTTCTCTTACTATAAAATAGTTGCCTCCATCATGCAATCATCATCATCAAGTGGGAAGCACAAAACCTTCTCCACCTGTGGGTCTCATTTATCCATTGTTTGCCTATTTTATGGAACAGGACTAGGAGTCTACTTCACCTCCTTTCTGTCACATTCTCCAAGAAGTATTGCAGTAGCCTCAATGATGTACTCTGCAGTCACACCTATGTTGAATCCCTATATCTACAGCCTGAGGAACAAGGACATTAAAACTGCCTTAAGGAAGATTCTAGGCAGAGCATTCTAATCTTTGATATTACTTAAAAATTATATATATATATATATATATATATATATATATATATATCCCAGTTAATGTCTCACATCATCACTAACTGATGCTTCACAATATTCCATGATGAAGTGGTGGTCATTGAGGTTGCACATATGGTGATAGGTAATTTTAAAAGTACACAAAAATTTAAATTTCCAGAGAAGAAAGGTTTCTAGGGATGACTGGGTTACATTGCTGAACAAGCCCTTACAATGTGTGTGAGTATATTCAACAACTAAATGGTGTGCACAGGAGACAAATTAAAGGGGCTGTTCGGCTGAACTATGTTTTAGAAATGGTAGAGACCCAGGCTTGTCTACCAGGCTGCCTGAGCATCACCTGAATGAGGAAGACATGATTAGATATGGTAATGTGGAAGAAATAAAAATCAATAGGCCTCATCCTAACACAAATTGAAATTTTACAAGTCCATAATATATTTTTATTGATTTGGAACATTTTAATATGATAATATTTTGCTCTGTAATTTCTTTAAATGAATCAGTTTACTTTAAGTCATTTTTAAAATTTCATATTACATTGCAACAAAGTTCTGCCTTTCCTCATCTCCCTCCTCTTGCCTTGGCCCAAGCTCAACCCAGATCCATTCCCAACAGATAAGGGCTCCCATGGGGAGTTAACAAAGTACATGGGAATTAAGCCATGATGTGAGCTGTCAAAATAGTGACCCTGTTGTTTGAAATGAGAGAATTAAAATTCATGTATAAGGATTGACATGAATAAAATCTACCAAAGAAGTATGAGATGGCTGAAGTTCAAAATGCTCTTGTCAATTTCAGTTCTGAAATTCTACCCAGGTTTAAATGGTGATATGTCCACAGAGTCCACAAAGCTGCATCAAAAAGTCACTGTAGAATGTGGAACAAGGGAGAAGAATATAAGATTGATGCCATGTGATGTATTTGAGGGGGGACTGATGGAATTGAACATATAAACATAAACTTTATGAATTTAAAAATATTTCAATATTTTATGTTTCTGGAAAGTACATCATTTTATAATGGCACATTTTTGTTTCGTGGTTCCATTTAACATGTAAATTTTAATAAAAAGCACATTTACCATATTTTGAATAGTATAATTAAAGGAAAAATAATAATCTGTGCACAATTTAACATAACGTTGGTTAAAAAACAAACATGGACTATAAAAAATGTCTTCCTAGTATCAGAAAATCTGCTTGGGAAAACAGAACACAACTACTTTGAATTATGAACTATTAATTTTAATTCACCATTTAGACTGTACTCTCTCTGGATATCTTAAAGGACTTTAGTTATTTTAAACAGAAGAAAACTATATTATTGTCTGGTAACATGCAAGGGTAAACTTAAGTACTTCCTACTTTTCTTAAACTAAAAAGAGTTCTTTTTTAATGAGAAATTTGTTTTGAGTGTTCTGTATTTTAAATGATGCGGTTCTATTTGACCAAGATCCTGGGCTTATATACATACTGAGACACTGAAGGCCAATAATTAGCTTTGGATAGAAACATCAGAAATTAAACAGCAAAGAGACTGTCTGCTCCTACCTCCAGTGGAACAGGCATATAGCTATCTTATAGCCTCAAGGAGGACCACATCCCTTAGTCACATCCTCAATGGGCATCTTCACTCTTCCCCCATTTCCTTCAATTTCAATCTACCATCTTATCCCCCACCCCTGTACCAGACCACCTGATGTGGCCTCTATTACTTTTCTGCCAACATCGTCAAGGGTCCAGGAAGATTGTTTTGGTATACCCTACATTCTTCCTACTTACCAATGAATTCCTTCAAACTCTAACTTTCTAGCATACACGTCGTCATAATGGTCAGTTTTCAATTCCTAAAACTACATTGCACCCAGAAATCCCAATGGCCACACATGTATTTCAGAAGTAATTCCTTACAGGCACCCCACAGTTATTACAGTCTACTAAGAATCAGGGAAGGAAAATGAACCCAAGAAAGAAAACACTCACCCAACAAAGACAAGACCAAATGTCAGCATCTAAAATGACAATTATCCCAAGACAAGATATCTACAACGCAGTATAAATACATAATCAATATCAGACAGAACCATATGTAGTTTCTAGGACATAGCAAAACAATGCAGTAGGCCCTGAGTAAAGCAGTAGAGCTGAAGCATAGGACAGATACTTCAAGAATAACATTTATATAGTCTTGAGGAGCTTAAATAAGATACAACTTGGCCGGGGGTTGGTGGCGCATGCCTTTAATCCCAGCACTCGGGAGGCAGAGGCAGGCGGATCTCTGTGAGTTCGAGGCCAGCCTGGTCTACAAAGTGAGTTCCAGGACAGCCTCCAAAGCTACAGAGAAACCCTGTCTCGAAAAACCAAAAAAAATCATAAGATACAAATTAATGCATTCAATGAATATAATAAGCAGTGGAATAAAATGACAAAAACAGTTCCAGACATGAAAAGAATATTGATAATGTAAATCTAAACTGGGGTGAGATGTGAAATGAAAAATTTGGGAATTAGACTAAGAAATATAAGGACAAGCTTCACCAAGAGAATAGCATAGGTGGAAGAGCACATCCAAGTCATTGGACACAGTACAGGAATAAAAAGGATACCCTAGGCAAAGAAAATACTGTATAAAATAGTCAGGCACAAAACAGGCAGGAAATCTGGGACACTGTGAAAATATCTAAACTAAGAATAACAGGACGAGAGCAAAAAGGAGTAACCCATATCAAGTGTATAGAAAATATTTTCAACAAAACCATAATCATAAGAGGAAACTTTTAAAACATACAGAAGGAGGTCATGTCAAATTATTAGAAGCATATCAGAATACCAAATAGAAATAATGAGAAATGAAGTTGCCCTTAACATCCAAGAATCAAAACACTGAAAATGTAGAAAAAAATAGAAAATAAAGCTGCAAGGAAAAAGATAAAATAACATGAAGGCAGAAGACTTACTAAAAAGCACCTCGTTTCTCAATGAAGGCTCTGAGGTGAAGAAGGGACTGGCCTAATGTTCCACAAAATCTAAGGGAGTACCCAGTCCACTACATCCTGTAAAATTTTAGATAAGAGATGGAGAATGACAATCCATGAAGAAACCTTATTTAATACATATAAATTTCCCTCTCCTATCCCAGGTCCATTAAGGCAGTTGAACTCTGCCTCAACTCTGGTATAATCCCACAGCTCTAGTGCAGACGCCAGCAATAGGCCTGCATCTGAGAGACCTGTGTGCAGGCGAAACCCCTGTTGCCACTCACTGAACCCTGTTCCCAGAAGACCCATTCTGTCACTAACTCACACCAACCACTTCATCCTCCCCTTGGCCCACCATGTCAAGCAACATTAGCGGCCCCATACAGGCACAATCATCACCTTTATCAGTCGGAACAGCTGAGAGATTGGTCTCTTAGTCACTCATGAATAAAAGACCAAAATAATATTTTTATGAGATGTACAGCCCTGTGGAACCTGACTCTTGGTGTATACCAGGCATAACTTACCTGCCAACTCTCTTAGCCTTCACTTTCAGTCCATCTCCATTCATTCATGTCCGTTTGGGATCCCTATAAACATTTTGTACCAGTGACCATACACGGCTGGGGCTCAGGTAGGCAGTTTTCCCTATATCTTACCTGTCTGCCATTATCATTTTTCCAGTCTCACAGTCCTGGAGCAGTCTGCTTGCAGGTGCCCTTCCTCTAGCCTACCTCCTGGAGACTCTGCTACTTGCTGCAGGCCCAGCTAGGTCTTTCCTGATGACCCTCAAATGCCTTCCATTTACTCCATCTGCATTTCATTTTGTGAACCTACCATTTCCACAAGCACATTCTACCAGCAATCCCCAATGGCTGCACTGACTTGGACATTAGATATGCTGTTCTCACTGTTCTTCCTGTCCTTCATTATACTTTCTTCAGACTTTTCCCAGTCCTGAAGCAGCATTTTTCATGAGCCCTTCCTCCCAATCATACTCTGCTCACCTGAAACTCCATGCTTTGTTGAAGAACCAGAGTTCCCCTTTCTCTTTAACCCCTGTCTGTCCACATTTATTATTCATCCTATTGCACTCTCTATGCAGGAGGCCCTCTTTCTGCCTAACCTACATTTCCTGGGGACTTTCTCTCTTGGTGTGTACACATTTTTCCAGCTCTCTCCCATAGTCTTCTTGGCCTTTCCTTCTAGCCCATCTCCATTCCTTTCTGACAATGAACTACCCTGAGATGTACTCTTTACAAGAAACCCCAGAAACATCATACTTGCCTATGATCCTGTTAGGTTAGCAGCAACCAAGGAATGTAACGCCCATCCATCAAGGATAAGACTAGTTATCAACACCAAGAAACACCGAACACATTATAGTTCCAGACGCATAGATCAGAGTCAAAAACACAAACATGAACCCAAGACAACAAGCCTTCATCAGATGCTAGTAAACCTGTTTCTGAAGGTCTTGAGAAATACAATATAGCTGAAGGACAATACAAGGACTTTTAAAGTAGTAATTATTAATATGTTCAAGGATCTTATGGAGAATATGAATAAGGAAGATATTAAAAATGATGTCTGTGAAAGCAAAGTTAGAATCATATAATGAAAAATATTCAAGGTATAAAAGTAAAATTTATCCATTGATTTATTAATTTATTTTGGGGACACTGAGGTTTTATTTTGCACACAGAACCAATGAGGTGGTTTTTGCTTGTGGCCACCCTAGAGATGGCACTGTAGTTATGAGGGCTCCAGACATTAGTTGGGAAGTGAGGTGACATGAATTATTGTTTGTAACAATCACTTGATTAGAAAGCTGCAGTTTCTACAGGGCTCCAGATGATCAGGTGTGGCTTTAAATGTTTAAGGTAGTTGTTGTATTTGAACAGGTAGAACTGGGCTGGCCATGCATCATTTCAAAGATATCAGGGACAAGGCCTAAGCAGCTGATGGCTCCTGGGACCTCCAGCTCATGCATTACTTTTCCAGGGAATTCCTGAAGTGCCTACAGGCAAACTTGGCATCCATGTCCATTGATCACTTGATTCTCAGCATCTGATTGTAGTTGGTTGGGCACTCAGATCAGCAAGGGACAGCAGGATTGATCTTCTCTGTGCAGTACCTCACCACCCGGTCAGCAATGAAAAGTATCCTCAATGTCTCCAAAGAAATGGGCCTTCTTAATGCACCAACAATTGAACTGGTTATCCTACAGTCATTCAGACTTAGTTCCAGGGCTGATATGGTTCACTTCCAGGAAGCAGTTATAGGATTACTCTGCAATCTTGTCAATCCACTTAGACTTGGTTACCATGAGATCACTCCTACTCACCTGGAGAAGTGCAATAGTTGTGCACTTCTGCCAAGCTTCCTTGTTGTCCTTCTCAAAGTGGTTTTCAATGGATACCACTGGATACTCCACAGTCAAGGACTTTTCAGGTCAGCCAACTGTTCATGACTAATGTATTTGTTGGAGTCATAGGAGACTTGAAGTCCAGGTCTTATTTGCTCGGCCTGAAGAACACAGAGGCAGCCATATCCATGCAGAATACACCCTGGTCCATTTACCGGGCCTTTGTTATTGTGGCCCTCAGCAACAACAAGGCTTCATTGTTCTCCAGGATGTTAGGCACAAATCTTTACTCATCATTTACCTTGGTGGCTTCCCTCCCTTATTTCCTCTTGATGACATTCTCCAGGTTGTAGGAAACCTCTGTTTCAAAGCAGGTAGCTTCCAAGTAACTGGATGTCTCCGGTGTCAGGATCATGAACTCATGTCGTGCATGGCTGACTTGTTGCCAACATGAGAACCACTGTATATCACATTGAAAGCTATGACCTGCAGTCTAACTCCTAGGTTACCAGTGAAATCAGCGATGTCAGGGTGCAGGGCCAACCCTTTTTCCATGGCACCGGCTTTTCAGATACCCAGAGACACTTCCTTTATGTCACTTACACCAAATTTATATTTATTTACAGTGCATTCTGCTTCAATTATCAGTTTGTTTTTTAAGACCAGCTAGTGATCTTAATCACAGAGACATCTCTCCAGTCAGAAGAATGGACATTTTAATAGAAATAATGAATGTTTGAGTACACAAACATGTGCTTTGTCTTCCATTACTAAAGTCCTTATATGTCCCAGTAATATATTTTTCTCAATATATTTTATTTAAATTATAAACATGCTTGCTTCACATGTTGATCCTAACTCTCTCTCCCATCTCTCCTACCTTACCCTTCTAGCAGCCTTCCCCAGCCCCCCACCCAATCCCCACACTATTCCAAGGGAGGGTGAGGCCCTCCATGGGGGATCTCCAGAGTCTGTCACTTATCTGGAGCAGGACCTAGGCCCTCCCCCATGTGTTCAGGCTGAGAGAAGTTCCCTCCATATGGAATGGGTTCCCAAAGATCATTCATAAACCATGATTGACACTGATCTGCTACCCAAGGCCCCAGAGATTGCCGAGGCTTCCTCACTGACACCACATTCAGGGGCTTCTGCATCAGTTCCAAGGTGGCCTCTCAGCCATCAGTCTGGGGTCCAAGAACTCCCCCTTGTCAGGTCTGCTGTCTCTGTGGGTTTCACCACCATGGTCTTCCCTGGTTGGAAGATCTGATCTCAAAATTTTATGTATCTTACTACACCTGAATAGTTCTTCAAAATTCCAAAATTATAAGCATTTGCATAATTTTACTTATAGAATATTAAAGACAAAGACAGTGGTTAGGTAGAAAGGATTGAAGTCCTGCGTGAATTATTTGTCTGGTCAAAACACAAAATGATCTGTTCAGTAAACAGACATTTCATAATGCTTTATTCTAAAAAGAAACAGACCTGTCTTTTTTACTTCATGGTTTCCAGATCTTTTTAACACAATGTTCACCTTTGGTGTGTGAACTGTGGGTATTGTATCCAAGCAGTATTGGGAACAGGCTGAGAACATTGAAAGAATAATTCAACTAAGGCTTTTCTAGTTCCCTTGGCTCACATTGACTCCTTTGTACTTTGAGACATGGTTTTATCAAATTCCCAGCAGGAATTCAGTGAACTTGTTCTCCTTTGACTGCACCCTCTGAAGTGCTGAATTTACAGATCTACACATCCTGTGTTCTATTTTTGTTGATATTTTGATGCTATCAGCATCCTCCATCATTCCAAGGCTCAGCCACTAAGTTTGAAATGAGGAAGCCAGGTCAGGTCCCTATATCACTTGTATTTTGAAAACATGAGTTTAAAAAAATGATACATGCTGTGAAGACCTCTGGATATCATTTTAAAACTATATGAGTAGTGATCCATAAAAATATACATATATTCATGAAACAATTAATGGACTCAGAAGCTATGGATGTGAAGTACAGTGGGGTGAGTTAGAGTTATATAGGGAGACTGAAGTGGTGAAATTGAAGGAAGAATTTTTACTATATTTTAATTTGAGATACAAAAATAACCAAATAAAGAGCAAAAATAAACCAAGAGAAAACACTCCAGAATCAAAGAATGACATATTTGTTTTGAATTATTTTGTCTCTGATATTTATGTCTGTAAATTAGGACACATTATTAGTAATTCTGAGACACATTAATTATCATATGACCAAATTTTAGTAAATATTTTAACATCAATGGTCTTACTTATTGAAGTTTATTTTGTATATTGATATAAGTTATTACCTCTAACTTTCATTTTTTGTTTCAAAGGGCCTAAAAATTCATTTCCACAGATGTGAAGTGAACAATATATGATTTAAACATTAAGTAGACCTTAATGTTATCAAACACTGAATTACAAATACTTGGTTTTCTTTACATTTCCATTCCGTTCAGAAATGTGGCCAAGAAATTGATGCAAGATCAATATTTTATTGTTTGATTCAGTGTAATATACTTTTTGGATCATCTAATGATATTAAATAGCTGCACTATTAGGTTATCAAAAGTTGTTTTATGTATTCTTACCTGAAGACAAAACAATGTATAGGCATGAAAAGAAATGGAAAGTCAATATTTTGTTTTGTGTGAAGACCCACTTAATAGTTTCACATAATTTTATCGTCAAGTTCTCTTTGGTAATACTCCCACAAAACCACATTTTCTGTATTCATGGAGAAATGAATACAATACAAAACTTATCATTTTGCAAATTGAGGTAGGCTATTATCATTGTTATAAATGAGCATGTTGTTATGAAAAATGTCATATTCTCTCAATTCATTGATTCACAACCACAGACAATCTCTTCATCATTGGAAACAAATAGAAATATATTCGTCATGTGAGTTCATCCCATATTGCATTATCTTGGAAGAAGTATTACTGGGTAGATTTAACTATTTTTAATGGCACGTATTAGAAGGATGTCTTTCATGGGAAAATCATCATGAAAATGGCATGATGTTTATATGCAATAATATCGTAGCTCCACTAATTAATAGGTAAAACATAAAAGGGGCATTAGGATCCATTAGAGTATTGCCCATGTTCTTGCACTGCTATTTCTTCTGTATTTTAAACCTTTTACATTTTGAGCAATTCGGTGTGCTCTGATCTAAAAGTGAGCCCGAAATTTCTTCTGTAGCTGAAGTAAGAACACGGACATGTGTGCACCAGGCCTCGCTGTCTGAGGAGATGAGGACTGAAGCTAGTGCTCTGGGTTAATCTGTACTGACTTCAGAAAAATCAATGGCATTGCATAGACCCAAAAAACCATGTTTTTATAACACGTGTTTTACTAATATTATGTGGAGATTCACTCTCCAAGGTAACTTCACAGCATAAAATTTCAACTGTGTTTAATGACACTGCATATTTTTCACATCAGCAGTTGTGGACAGAAAGGTTCTGTGATCATGAGGATGTAAGTTGCACATATTTAAAAAAATTTGAAGTAGGCTTTGAGAAATAAACGTTAGATACATCAATTGCCATTAAAAATCTAAATAACTTTTTAACAAAGGCTTCCTTAAATCACAAAACAAAAATGGAGAAAATATTTTTAGTCAAAGAAGAGAAATATATAGAAGACACTGGAACCTTCAAACATTTTTCTGGGTAGGAATCACAAATTGTTATGTAAACAATGGGACTTCACTCTGTCAGATATATTCTAAGAAGAATAAACTTATTCTATGTTATTGCAGAAAAAAGACTTCGGTTTACATGCTTCAAGCCTTCACTTTATTTGACTGACAGTTTTCCTAAAATTAGGCTGCCATAAAAACTCATTTTGTGTAAAAGTTGTTTGCTTCATTTTATTGTGAATATAGGCTAGCCTTTTTACAGTAATTCTGACTTCACATCATCTGGACTACAGTGTTCAATATGGCTCTGCTAAGAGGTAATAAATGAACTAAGGAATAAAAACACTATTTTGAGTATGGCATTTGCCACAGCTGAGTAATATTGATAACAATTACCTTGAGAAAATATCAATAATTTTACTTACTTGACTCAAATTTTAAAGGTCTACTCCTTGATACCAACATTAACAACAATTTTGTTTTTCACCAATAGATATTCAAGAAATAATAACATGGGAAATGCAATGTCTACATCAGAATTCCACTTCATGCAACTCACAAAGGATCCATACCTACAGCCTGTTGCTTTTGGTCTATTCTTGTCCATGTACAAATTGGCCCTGTTTGGAAACCTACTCATCATCCTGACAGAAAGCTCTGAACCCCATCTCCACACACCCATATACTTCTTCCTCTCCAACCTGTCCATGGTTGATACTGGTTTCATCTCCACCACTGTTCCAAGAGTTATTGTGGACATCCATAAACACTGCCCAGTCATCTCCTATGTGGACTGCCTGACACAGATGTCACTGTGTCTAATTTTTGGATGTATGGATAACATGCTTCTGGCTGTGATGGCATATGACACGTTTATGGCCATCTGCCAACCCCTGTATTATCAGGTCATTATGAAACTCAGTTGTTGCTGTGTCTTACTTCTAGAGTGTTTTCTCCTTAGCCTTTTGGAATTACTTTTTCTCTATGTGGCAGCATTAAATTTTTCCAACTATGAAGATATCTTTGAAATTTCCAACTTCTTCTGTGACACTTGTGAACTACTTAAACTTGCCTGTTTGGATACTTTCACCAACATAATAGTCAGACATTGTGAAGCTGGTCTCTTTGGGTTACTTCCTATTTCAGGAATCATTTTCTCTTACTTTAAAAGAGTCTCCTCCATTATGCGATCATCGCCATCAAGTAGGAATCAAAAAACCTCCACCTGTGGGTTTCATTTGTCTGTTGTTTCCTTGTTTCATGGAATAGGACTAGGAATTTACTTCACTTGCTGTCTGTCACAGCCTCCAAGAAATAATGCAGTGGTCTCAGTGTTGTACACTGTTATCCCACCTATGTTGAACACCTTCATCTTCACCCTGAGGAACAAGGACATTAAAACTTCCTTAAGGAATATGCTTAGCAGAGTATTCTCATCAATGATATTCTTTATGAATTTACTTTTATGTATCCATGTACTAACTGTACCAATAAATCCCAGTTAATATCTCATATTATTACTAACTGATACTTCATAGTATTGCATGACATAGTGATGGTCACTGAGGCTGCACATATGGTACATGGGTAGATGTAAAAGTGCACAACAAGTTGTAGTTGGAGTAATTAAACTTTTCTAGTGAGGATTGGTGCACATTTTTACAGCCTTTTACAACATGAGTGCAATCAACACCTGAAAGCTGTGCACAGGATGCAGTTGAAAGGAGTCATTCTATTGAAATTGTGTTTAATAAATGACAAGGAACCAGGATTGTCAAGCAGGCTGCCTGAACAGGAACTTAACAAGGAACATAAACTGACATGATAATGTGGAAGAGGAAAGCTCAGTGACCTCATCTTTAGACAGAGAAGGGATTCTGAGAACAAGAGACATACCAACAGCTCGAGAGAAAGGTAATGAATTTGAAAGAGAGCAAGGGTGGGCATATGTTAAGTATGGGAGGAGGGAGGTAGTAACTATTAGATTTACATTATTATATCACTTTTAAATATTCAAGCAACTCCAAAAAATCAGTATCCCTATGATATACAATTGATAAACACACAGAAAAAAATCAGAGAAGCACCACCATTTACAATAACCACAAACAACATAGAATATCTTGGGGTAATGCTAACCTAACAAGGGAAAGGCCTGTACAGTAAGAAATTTGAGTCTTTAAAGAAAGAAATTAAAGAGATACCAGAAATGTGAAAGATCTCCCATACTCTTGGATTGGTAGGATCAACATAATAAACATGTCAATCTTGCCAAAAGCAATCTACAGATTCGGTGCAATCCACATCAAAATCTCAACACAATTCTTCACAGACCTTGAAAAAAGAATACTCAACTTAAATGGAAAAAAATACAGATAGCCAAAAAATCCCTGTAGAATAAGGAACCTCTGGAGGCATCATCATCCCTGACTTCAAGGTCTATTATAGAGCTATAGTCCTGAAATCAGCTTAGCATTGGCATAAAAGTAAACAGATTGACCAAGGGTATTTAGTGATATTAACCCACACACTTTATGAACACCTGATCTAACAAAGAAGCTAAAGTTATACAATGGAAAAAGGAAAGCATCTTCAACAAATGGTCCTGGTATAACTGGATATGGACATGTAGAAGATTGCAGATAAACCCATATCTATCACTATGTACAAAAGTTAAATCCAAATGAATGAAAGACCTCAACATAAATGTAGCCACATTGAACCTCTTAGAAGAGAAAGTGGGAAGTACCATTGAATGAATTGGAACAGGTGAACACTTCCTAAATGTAACACCAGTAGTCACAGACACTGAGAACAACAATTATTAATGGGACCTCCTGAAACTGAGAAACTTCTACAAGGGAAAGGACACAGTCAAAAAGACAAAATGGCAGTCAACAGAATGGGAAAAGATCTTCACCAACCGCCCATCTGACAAAGGGATGATTACCAAAATATATAATGATCTCAAGAAGCTAGCCACAAAAAAACCCAACAAAATCCAAAAAAATGATGGGGGCAGAGCTAAATAGAGAATTCTCAATAGAGGAACATAAAATGACTGAGAGACACTTACGTGATCAACATCTTTATCCATCAGGGTAATACAACTCAAAGCAACATTGAGATACCATCTTACACCTTCCAGATTTGCTAAAATGATGAACACTAATGACAGCCTATCATGGAGAGGATGTGGAGAAAGATGAACACTCCTCTATCGCTGGTGGGAGTGCAAACTTATATGACAACTTTCAAAATCAGTATGGCTGTTTCTCAGGAAAATGGGAACGGCTCTACCCCAAGAGGAGTAGACACCAAGAAATAATCAAATTGAAGGCTGAAATCAATAAAGTAGAAACTAGGAAAACAATACAAAGGATCAATGCAACGAAGACTTGGTTCTTTGAGAAAATCAACAAGATAGACAAACCTTTGTCCAAAATTACCAAACAACAGAGACTGAACATGCAAATTAACAAAATCAGAAATGAAAAGGGGGGCATAACAATGGACACTGAGGAAATCCAGAGAATCATCAGGTCATACTTTGAAAACCTGTACTCCACAAAATTTTTAAATTTAAAGGAAATGGACGACTTCCTGGATAGCTATCACTTGCCAAAATTAAATCAAGAACAGATAAGCAATTTAAATAGACCTATAACCCCTATGGAAATAGAAGCAGTCATCAAAAGTCTCCCAACCAATAAAAGCCCAGGTCCAGATGGCCTCAGTGCAGAATTCTACCAGAAATTCAAAGAACAGCGTATGCCAATTCTTCTCAAATTATTTCACACAATAGAAGCAGAAGGGTCATTGCCAAACTCTTTCTATGAGGCTTCAATAACCTTGATCCCCAACCCACACAAAGACACAACTAAGAAAGAGAACTTCAGACCAATATTGATGTGGAAAGATTTGGCAATAGGGTAGGAGGGTGGGGGAGAAGGGGAGTGCAGGAGGAGCGGAGAGAGAGGGAACTGGGATTGACATGTAAAACAAGCTATTTAAAATTAAAATAAAAAATGATAAAAAACAAAAAACAAAAAAAATCATCATAACTTATATGCCATTGTTTTCCAATGTGTTGTTGTCTCGCACTTTCATCATTGGTTTGTTTTTGAATAGGTGAATATTCGGGTCTCCTAATACTTAATATACTCACACTGTGTAAATGTTGATCTCCATAGTTGTTTGTTTTCCATTTCTCATGTGTACACGTATTTATGCATGTGTATGAGCACACATGTGGGGTGCACTTACGTGTGTGTGTGCGTGTGGAAACCTGAGGTTAATGTTGAGAATCATCTTCCATCCCTTTTCCACCTTAAACACTGATGCTGGGTCTCTCAACCAAAATCAGAGGCTTAATCAAATTTCTGAGGCTGGAATTACAGACATCCGCGTGTTTTCTATGCATCTGAATTCCATACCTCACGCTTGCAAAGCAAGTGCTTTAACCCTTGAGCCGTGTCCCCAACCCTGGTTCTCAATGTTTGCCCAAACTGTAAAATAATAGGCACCCTGGTCCCAAGAATGCAAGTTAGTATAGAATTTCTGCCGGCAAGCCCAGGCCTTGTAGTCGAATGGGAACCACTGATATTAATCACATGTTTTATTCAGCAATTTCTTACATTGCTGTGACAGTAACAGCAGATAAAATGATGTAAGGACGGAAGATTGTTTTGGCTCCAGGTTTCAGACAGATTTCAGTTCCGTGTGTTAGGTACAGCAAAGTGGACACTCCTCATATTGACACAACCAGGAAGCAGAGGGGAGCTGTAATCAGAACAGATCCCCTACCTCCTAGATAGCGCCACCTACTGGGAGACACGTATTCAGAACATGAGTCTGTAGGGAGTCTTTCAGATTCGGCCCATAACATTAATCCAGTGATTTTTTTCAGATCAATGTATAATTTTGACTATTTTAACAGCTGGCAGAGAATATGAGCATTGGAAGTGTATAGAAACACATTATTTGAATGAATGGGTTTAGGCTAAGATCTAAAGGATGGGGTAGTAGGATTGTGACAAGTACTGTAGACTAGCTATGCAAAAATGCCACCTACATCCCCCTTGTCTTTGTCCCACCCACAGATGCTATCAGTGTCCCAGCCTCCTTTGTAGGGAGTACAGACCACCTTAGGACTTCAGACAGTGGGGTGGGGCAGGAAATTTCTAGATCAAGTTTCTTGTCCTGAATGAAAGGACCAAGGTTGAGAGGACTTGAGTTTGCTCCCCAACACCCACATAATAAACCAGACATGATGGTGTGTGCCTATGACTCCTGTCCTAGGGAGGCCGAGACAGGTAGATACCTAGAAGTTCGCTGGCCTGCCAGACTGGGCAAATTGATGAGTCCCAGGTTCAGAGATCTTGCCTCAAAAGAGAGGAGTGATAGAGGAAGATACCCAACAGCTGACCTTTGGCCTCTACATGCACATGTATGCACACACAAACATGAATATGTACATTCAACACATACCTGCACATACCTATGACTACAAAAAAAAAGAAAGAGAACTTCAGACCAATATCCCTCATTACATTGATGCAAAAATACTCAATAAAATACTGGCAAATAGGATCCAAGAACACATCAAAACAATCATGCACCCTGATCAAGTGGGTTTCATCCTAGGGATGCAGGAATGGTTCAACATACGAAAATCCATCAATGTAATCCACCATATAAACAAGCTGAAGAACAAAAAACACATGATCATCTCACTAGATGCTGAAAAAGCCTTTGACAAAATCCAACACCCCTTCATGATAAAGGTCTTGGAGAGATCTGGGATAACAGGGACATACTTAAACATAATAAAAGCTATATACAGTAAACCAACAGCCAACATCAAACTAAATGGACAGAAACTCAACGCAATTCCTCTAAAACCAGAAACAAAACAAGGCTGTCCACTCTCTCCATACCTTTTTGACATTGTACTTAAAGTTCTAGCCATTGCCATACGACAACCAAAGGGGACCAAGGGGATGCAAATTGGGAAGGAAGAGGTCAAACTTTCACTCTTTGCAGATGATTTGATAGTTTACATCAATAACACAAAGAACTCTACCAGGGAACTCTTATAGCTGATTAACACCTTCAGCAAAGTGGCAGGCTACAAGATCAACTCAAGAAAATCAGTAGCCCTACTATATACAGCTGATAAAAGGGCTGAGAAAGAAATCAGAGAAACATCACCCTTTACAATTGCCACAAACAACATAAAATACCTTGGGATAATGCTAACCAAACAAGTGAAAGACCTGTATCGCAAGAACTTTGAATCTTTAAAGAAAGAAATTAAAGAAGCCCTCAGAAAATGGAAAGATCTCCCATACTCTTGGATAGGTAGGATCAATGTAGTAAAAATGGCAATCCTGCCAAAAGCAATCTACAGATTTAATGAAATCCCAATTAAAATCCCAGCACAATTCTTCACAGACCTTGAAAGAACAATAATCAATTTTGTATGGAAAAACAAAAGACCCAGGATAGCCCAAACTACCCTGTTCAACAAGGCAATGTTCAGAGGCATCACCATCAGTGACTTCAAGCTCTATTATAGACCTATAGTCCTGAAAACAGCTTGGTTTTGGCACAAAAATTGACAGGTAGACCAATGGAATTGAATTGAAACCCCTGATATTAACCCACACATGTATGAACATCTGATCTTTGCCAAAGAAGCTAAAAATATACAATGGAATAAAGAAAGCATCTTCAACAAATGGTACTGGCATAACTGGAGGCTGGCATGTAGAAGAATGCGGATAGATCCCTGTTTATCACCATGCACAAAACTTAAGTCCAAATGGATCAAAGACCTCAACATAAATCCAGCCACACTGAACCTCTTAGAAGAGAAAGTGGGTGGTACCCTTGAACGAATTGGCACAGGAGACAGCTTCCTGAACATAACAACACTAGCACAGACAGTGAGATCGACAATTAATAAATGGGACCTCCTGAAACTGAGAAGCTTCTGTAAGGCAAAGGACACAGTCAGCAAGACAATAAGGCAGCCCACTGAATGGGAAAAATATTCACTAATCCCACATCTGACAAAGGGTTGACCTCCAAAATTTACAAGGAACTCAAGAAGCAAGTCTCCAAAACACCAAAGGATCCAATTAAAAAGTGGGCTACAGAACTAAATAGAGAATTTTCAATAGAGGAGTCTAAAATGGCTGAGAGGCACTTGAGAAAGTGCTCAACATCCTTAGCCATCTGGGAAATGCAAATCAAAAGAACTCTGAGATACCATCTCACTCCTGTCAGAATGGCTAAAATCAAAAACTACAATGACATTTTATTCTGGATAGGATGTGGTGAAAGTGGAACACTCCTCCACTGCTGGTGGCAAAGTCAACTTGTTCAGCCACTTTGGAAATCAGTATGGAGATTCCTCAGAAAAATGCAAATAAACCTACCACCAGACTCAGCAACTCCACTCTTAGGCATATATCCAAAAGATGCCCATTCATACAACAAGGATATCTGTTTCACTATGTTCATAGCAGAATTATTTGTAATAGCCAGAACTTGGAAGCAGCCTAGATTGCCCTCAACCAAAGAGTGGATAGAGAAAATGTGGTACATTTACACAATGGAGTACTATTCAGCAGAAAAAAACAATGGAATCTTGAGATTTGCAGGCAAATGGATGACACTAGAAGAAACCATCCTGAGTGAGGTAACCCAGTCACAAAAAGAGAAACATGGCATGTACTCTCTCATATATGGATTTTAGACATAGATCTGGGGAGTGCCAGCCTACAATCCCATGGCCAGAGAGTCTGGGAAACAGAAACTTCATTCAGTGGCTGATGGAAGAAGAGGCAGACTCCCATGGCTAAGCACTGAGCTGAACTCAAGAAAGCCAGTAACAGAGAGGGAGGACTGATGGCCAAAGGGATTAAGACTGGGCTGGTTTAACCCCCAGAAACAGATGACCAGACAAAGGTTAACTCTTAAGTCCCAGGCATCAACCTGGGAATCCAGCATGGGACTGATCAAGACCCCCTGAATGTGGGTGTCAGTGAGGGGGCCTAAGTATTCTATTGAGCCTTGAGTAGTAGATCAGTACTCATCCCAAGTATACACATGGACTTTGGACTCTCATCCAAAAATGAGAGATGCACTCTCACCCTGAACTCTTGGGGAAGGGTCTAGGCCCTGCCCTGGATGAAATGACAGACTATGGACACCCCCATGGAGGGCCTCACCCTCCCTGGGATAATGAGGTGATAATGGGGGGTTGGGGGAGGGCACGGGAGAAGGGGAGGGAAAGGGAGAGGGTCCTGGAACTGACTTGTGAAGCAACCTTGTTTCTAATCTAAATTTAAACTTAAAAATAAAAAAGAATAAAAAACAACATCATTTATAATCAAATGCCTGTTAGCCGCTGATGCTTTTCCTTAGCAATCATTTCAAATACAACACAATAACGTACAGTACCTAGACTCTCTGTGTATTTTCCATCTTTACGTGACCTTTTCATTACTCAATTTGTTCTACTTGTTTTCTTTTTTCGTTATTTGAGACAGTGTTTCTGTTTACTTTAGCCTGTACTGGAATTCACTCACTAGACCAGGGTGGTCTTGAAATCACAGAGATCTGCTTACCTCTGCCTCCTGAGCATTGAGATTAACGGCATGTGCCTCCACACCCAGCTACCCTTATTTCTTTTTTAATCATTTTATCTTTCTCTCCCAAGCCTACATATATTTTTAAATACAATGTAAATGTAATAGAGGTTTTTCTTCAACTTTTTCTGACCATGAGTCTATTATCTGCTAAATGAATGGTGCATGTTTTAGCCTCTGTGGGGCAGATGTGCTAAAACACTTTTTCTGGTCATGAGTCTATTATCTGCTAAATGAATGGTGCATGTTTTAGCTGTGCTCCCAGCCTTGGTCTATGCTGCCATCAAGCAGTGTGCTGCCATCTCAGAGATGTGGTCACTGCCACTGCCAGATGCTGGTACACACCATTCTGTTATTTTCAGGGCCTCTTATTTGGTTTTTGCCACGTATATTGATTCAGGAAACCTCCTTTAAAGGAGCTGCTTGAGCCTCTTCTTGTCTCTGGCAAACAGTGCCCACCTGAGAAAATGTTCCTACCAAGAGGCTATGTTGTCTCTGCTATTTGTTTTCAGAATATTCTTTTAAAGTTTTTGTCATGTGCTACATGGAAACTTGTGCCTCATATTGTGTCACAAGTACAACAATAACCATCAACAATAGCAAAAGAAAATAATTAATTTTGGACACCCATAAGGAAACCATAACTAATGATCAACATTATTGGAACATTTCTTTAACATTTCAAGGAATCTCACTCCCCAGACCTTAGTTTTACATGTCTAAAAGATGTTATTTAAACAATCATTTCTCATTAATGATTTTCCTTTTGATAAGGAAAAAGTTGCCCAGATATAAGATAACATGACCTTGTATCAGGCACTGAAGTGCCTAATAGGAGCCCAGAAAGACAAGGTCTCTTGTTTTAAGTTAAAAATTAAATAATGGTTAAATGTCTTCTCTCTCTTCCTTTGTGGAATTAATCTCGGAGGAACCTCACACTTGGATGCTAGCTATTTCCCCAAATGTCAAAGTGCCTGAAAGTGTCCTGTGTTCATATTTATGGAGAACAAAAGTGGGTGAGTTCAATGAATGCATACTATTTTGATCCCATCAAAGAACGTTGATTTGGATATTAAAAAATTCATCTGTTCTGAGTTTTCCTGATTACCTATTACCCTATTACCTACCTAGGACTTGTAATTCTCTCTCTCTCTCTCTCTCTCTCTCTCTCTCTCTCTCTCTCTCTCTCTCTCTCTCTCGTGTGTGTGTGTGTGTGTGTGTGTGTGTGTGTGTGTGTGTGTGTGTGTGTGCCTCTGCTCTGTGAAAGGGGTAAACTAAACTCAAGGGCTTTACTTATAATAGAAATAGAGACCAGACCCTCACTCAGCCCCCTGCTTTAGCAGCCATGACAGGCTACAGAAAAGACACATATATATGCCTCTGACATAAGGAAACTCCAGATCCTCTGGCCTCCTGGAGTCTAGCACCAAAACTGCACACAATGAAACTCCAGAAACCCCACCTCCAATTTCCCAGATGCTTGGTTCATGGGAACTGTTTGGCTACAAAAGAAACTCCAGGGGGGACCAAAACCTCCCCTGTAGTCTCCAGGATATAGTTTTTAAAACTATCGATATCTATGAACAACAGGCCACCTGCAGTAACAAGACAAAGCTACAGAAACCACAGAATGCTCCCTCTCATCACGGACCAATGAAAATAACTGGTACACAGATATTTCATGCCCAAATCTGACTTTGAGAAATTCTCTTGATCGTTTCCAAACGTCAACCAATCAGAAACGAACCTGAACCTACAGATGTAATCCTGTAACTTTTGTCTTAAAAACCTAGCATTAGACAAGGAATTTCACTCCCTCTGGGGGCTGCAGCACCAGCTAGCCAGATGGGGTCCCTGTCCTGGGTGGACGAATAATCATTAAACTTTGCTTTTGCAGTTTATTGGGTGTGTCTTCCTGGTGGTTTCTGGGGACTTTGCAACTTGGGCACAACACTCTGTCTCTATCTCTGTCTGTCACTTTCTCTCTTTCTGATTCTTCCTGGAGCCTTGTTAGTCACAGACTGTTCAGTAAAGACCAGAACAGTGACGTTCAAACTTTAGAATACATTGGAATCACTTGAAGGATTTAGTAAACACCAAATCTAGCTAGTCCTCTCTTGAAAACTCACCTAAAGCAGGGTGCTCAGGAGAACAAGGCTGGACTGGGCAACAGAGTGAGACGTTGTGTCAAGTAAAACGTAAGAAGATGGTTGGAGATGTGGTTTTGTGATCCAGGTTGTGGTAAACCTCTGCTCCAATGGGCCTGGTTTCCCTGAAACTGGACTCCCTGCAAGCAGGATCATGAACATTTGCATGACCAGCTTGTGGCCAGCATGAAAACCACTATTGATCACATTGAAATGTGGGACCCATGAGATGACTTCAGGTATGCCAGCCAAGTCAGTCATGTGAGGCTACAGGGAAACACCCTTTTCCACAGCACCAGCTTTTTAAAAAGTCAGAGAAATTCCAGTATGACATTTGTGCCAAATTTAGATGTATTTTCAGTGTCGTCCATCTCGATGATCAGTTTGTCCATCTTATCTTGTTCCACAACATTGAGTTTCTTCTTACTGATGTGCTTAAGAGCCTAGGAGACCCCTTTCCCAGTAGCAGATGGTATCAGAGTCACAGAGTTCCAGGGTCTTATGTGTGTCAATAGAGGCACTGTTTGGCAAAGCAGCTTGGAAGAGACATTTTGAGTTGCAGAGATCAACCTCAACAGTGGGATTCCTCAAGAGACAAAGATCTGTTTGATACAAATTTTGAGAAGAGATAGGGTGAAATTCTGGCCTTTGAATTGCCACAGAGAAAAGAATCAGGTTTCTGCAGATACAGAAGGAGCATTCAGTAGGACATAATAATGAAAAAATATTTACTAAAGAGAGCCCAAACTGAAAAAAACTGCACGTGTAATATTTAGGATGTTAATCAAAATCCTCATAGCTATCCTCTTGGGAATATTGAACTTCTCTCCTGCTTCCTGCATTAGCCCAGGAATTCCTCAGAGATTGCAATATTGTGGACCAGTATGAGTAATCACCAGCTCTGTGCATTTTGTTTGTAAGGTTACGTAAGAATAATTAGTTAGTCCATTCCTGTAGGTCATCAGGTTGTTCTCTGTAATCCAGGACTATATAACCCTGTTTGCGATTTCTACAATGCTCAGCATCAGAAAGCTCTTGCTATTATGTTTACTTCAGCATTCAGAAGTGAGCTTGAGCCATCAACATCCAATAAGTAGGGGAGGGTTTGTCATAGCAACCATTTTTTATCATGGATGCAGAGGCCTACAATATATTCATGTAAGTTCTGAGGCAATTGAGGATAAAAAAGAGAGTACAAGATTTATTACTTCTTCCTAATCATATGAACAACAGTAATTTAGACAGCATGATGTTGTAATAAGTGTTACTAAAATTTGAGCTTCTCTATTGGGATTTTTTTAGTGTGATAGCAGTCCTCAAATTCTCATTGAACTATCACCAGTGTCTCTTCCTCACAGTCCAATGACCAATGAGAGCAGAAAATATGTTCAAAATGTTGTTTTAGAAACAACTTAAAGTACTGTGGCTATGCAGGTGACAGTGATTCATTAACTATACTTTTATAGAAAACTGTCTTATGTGTGTGATTATTAATGGCTTCCCTGGTTGGAAAATCTGAGCTGTACACTTTATGTATCTTACTTCATCTGAATATTTCTTCCAAATATCAATATTGTAAGCATTTGCATAATTTTTATTTATAGAATTTAAATGACTACGAAGGTGGTCAGGCAGAAAAAAATGAAATCTTGTGGGAATTACTTTGACTGATCAAAACACAAAATGATCTCTTAAGTAAACAGACATTTCATAATGCTTTATTCTAAAAAGAATTTTAGGGCCCTGCCTTTTTTCTCTCCAGGTTTCCAGTTCCTTTGTAATGGAATACTCACTTCTGCTGTGTTAACAGAGTGTTGCATACTTGAGGTGCATTGGTAACAGTCTTACAACACTGAAACAATAATTCAACTCAGGCTTTTCTAGTTCCCTTGATCTATATTTGCCCTAACCCTCTGAAGTGCCTGATTTACAGATTTACAAAGATAGCACTCTATTTTCTCAGATATTTTTGCTGTTATCAGCATCCTCCATCATTCCGAGGTTTCAATGAGGAAATAAGGTCAGGTCCGCATACGTTTTGTAATTTGAAATCATGAGTGCTTAAACATATACCTGTTGTAAAGGCCTCTGAGGGTTACCTTAAAACTATATGATTTGTAATCCACGAAAATATACATATGCAGATGAAATAAAAATGAATGGACTAGGAGCTATCAATGTGAAGTAGCATGGGTGAGTTATATAGGTGAGTCATATAGTTATATAGGAGTTAGAAGAGGTGAAATGGACATAAGAAATGTTGATACATTAAAATTAGAAATAAAAATCACTAATTAAACCCAAAGCAAACCAAACTGCTTTAGAGAAAAAGAATGACCCATTTGTTTTTAATTAGTTTGTCTCTCCTATTTATTTATGTGAATTAGGACCTGTAGGAGTAATTCTGACACACATTAACTGTCAGATGACCAAGTTTTAGTAAATATATTTTGTAAGAACAGTCACCCTTATATCAGAATTTTTTGTATATTGATATAATTTACTACCTCTAACTTTCAATTTTTTTGTCTCATAGAGTCTATAGAGTCTTTGAAACAGATGTAAAATGAACAATACTTATTTTAGTCATTAAGTAGTCACTTTCTCTTCTCATAACACTGACTTCAACATATATGTTTTACTTTACATTTTCATTTTTTCAGGAATGTGACCCTGAAATTGAACCAAGATTAAATATTTTGGTGTTTGATTTCATGTCTTTTATAGGTAAAATGGGAAAATCATTATGCAAAGTGGATGACATTTATATGTGATAATATCATAATTCCCATATTTTATAGTGCAAAACAAAAGAGGTGTTAGAGTACCCAGGTGAGACAGTTTTTATCAGAAAATTAACTGATGAGTATTAAAAGACACAGATCTATTGCTACAAGTTTGTTTGTTCACATATTTCTATAAAGTAACCAAGTAGCATGTGGAAGGAACGGAAAAAGATGAGCTTTTGTATGATATAAGTAATTTTGTGGCAGAATTGACTATCTGCTCAGGTGAAACCAGTCTACTAGCTAAAGATTAACAAGGTAAAATTATTTTGGTTATAATGCATGCCTGGTTCTGGCTCATGGACAAAAGGGAGTCAGCCAGGATCAGAAATCCCTGTTTCTTTTTATATTTTTGTAGTCCCCAGTTACATGTTAAGTAATAACCATGCTTTACACAGACAGAAATAACAAATTTGTTGTTTGAACAAATGTGGAGATTTTCAATGTATACTATTGTCATAGTGCTCTGGAGACAGACAAGGACTGCTTTGAAGAGGCAGCTGTCAATCAAGATTATCTTGTCTTCCTTCAGAATTGTGCTCTTCCTTATAAGACAACTGGGGGCACTGCTTTAGCTAATTCTACTTTATGTGGTTTAATATTTCTTAAGCAATTTATAGGTCCTAATTAATATCAATTTATTATTCTCAGTTTTCAGTTTTTCTATATAAATACAGTACTTAAAATCTAATGCCTGTCTGTCCATGAGACAGTGATTCAGCTAATCCCTGTGCAGTTGATATGGGAATTTCACAGACAGACTTAGAACCTCTCTTCAATGTGAGGAGACTCATTATAGGGACAGCATGTGCTATGGTGCATACTAATAAATGAGCATCAAGTATGCATTAGGTTAATTTAAAATGGCTCTGTATATGAATTTCAACAGGTATCTATATAGAAATATCACTGGAAAAAATCTGACCCCTGAATTCCTATCAGTCATTGAGGTAGATGAAGCAGACAATAAAATCATGCAGAACCACTAAGAAGTAAAATTTCATTCATCATAGTTCAAATTTCTGTAAAGTAGCACATCTGACATATACAATACAAAATGCTTATGATTTAGTCATGGTTGGTTTCTGTTTAAAAGTATTATTACCCACATGGTATTTATTGAATACTTTCCAAATGCCAGAAAGTGTTATAAAGCAGTGCCTTCTATCCCAGGCTGAATTAAATATAATCTAGTATTTCTCATATACATATCCCCTTGTCCATGTTTTCTGTATTTTAAGTCTGTTATATTTTAAGCAATTCAGTGCTTAAAATATTTAGGTTCACTGACCTAAAAGTGAACCTGAAATTTCCTCTGTAGCTGAAGTAAGAACATGGAAATCTATGCAACAGTCCTGACTCACATGTAAATCATTTTACAGTCTGAGGAGGTAGGGACTGAAACTAGGGCCTGGGTCAAGATGACTGCTCTTCAGAAAATCAGTGACAATGCATAGTCATATGAAAATTATGTTTTAAAGCAGGTATATTATTGAGATTATATGGTGATGATTCCCAAATTTAGCATAAAATTTCAATTGTATTTATTGATATTGTATCATTTTTCACATCACTGGATATCTTAGCAGTTTGGACAGAAATGATGTGTGATACCATAGATTAAACTAAGACATACTTAACAAAATTTGAAATACACTAAGATAAATAAGGGATAAATATACTAATATATCTTAAAATATAAATAAGTTATTAAAACGAGTTAAATATTGCCCAACCTATTGTGACTTTTATTTTATTTAAGTCAAAAAAAAGAAACCTATAGAAGAGGGTGAAGCCTGAAAATTTTTTTCTGGTTAGGAGTCATAAATTGTTACTTAGAGACTAGGTCTCCACATTGTCAGACATAATCTAGAAAATATAAAATTGCCCCATGTTACTGCAATAATAAAAAAGATATTTAACCCGGGCATTGGTGGCACATGCCTTTAACCCTAGCACTCAGGAGGGAGTGGCAGGTGAATCTATGTGAGTTCAAGGCCATCCTTGTTTACAGAGTTAGTTCTAGGACAGGCTCCAAAACAATACAGAGAAACAGTCTCCAAAACCAAAAATAAATGAAATAAAATAAAAATAAAAGAAAAAGTATATGTTAATGCTTCAACATTTCAATTTATTTGATTAAACATTTCCTAATGTAAGATTTCTACAAAATACTTATATTTTTCTTAAAGGTGTTTGCTTTATTACTGTGACTACAGGCCAGCTGTGTATAGTAACTGTGGCCTAATCAGCTAGATTACTGTATTCAATACGGCTCTCATAATAGGTAAAACATTAGCTGAGAACAAAATACAATTAGAGTATGGTATTTGCCACAACCGTGCAATTATTAATGATATCAAAATAAGCTTGAGGAAATAACCAATATTTATACTTAATTTACTCAAATTATAAGGAAGATCTACATGCATGCTGGTAAGAATGTTAAAAGCATTTTTGGTTTCCTCCAATAGATGTTCAAGAAATAAAAACATATGTAATACAACATCTATGCCAGAATTCCACTTCATTCAACTGTCAGAGGATCCAGACCTACAGACTGTTCTCTTTGGCATATTCTTGTCCATGTACATCTTGGCCCTGTTTGGAAACCTGCTCATCATCCTGACAGTAAGCTCTGACTCTCATCTCCACACACCCATGTACTTCTTCCTCTCCAACCTGTCCATGGTTGATATTGGTTTCATCTCCACCACTGTTCCAAGGGTGATTGTGGACATCCATGTTCACTGCCCAGTCATCTCCTACATGGGCTGCCTGACACAGATGTCACTGCTCATAATTTTTGCATGTATGGATGGCATGCTTCTGTCTGTGATGGCGTATGACAGGTTTGTGGCCATCTGCCACCCTCTGTATTACCAGGTCATTATGAATCCCAGTCGCTGCTGTGTATTACTTCTAGGGTGTTTTCTCCTTAGCCTTGTGGAATTACTTTTTCACTTTGTGGCAGCATTAAATTTTTCCAGCTGTGAGGCTTATGTTGAAATTTCTAACTTCTTCTGTGGCCCTTCTGAAGTCCTTAAACTTGCCAATTTTGATACTGTCACCAATAACATTGTCAGATACTGTATAGGCACCCTCTTTGGGTTACTTCCTATTTCAGGAATCATTTTCTCTTACTTTAAAATAGTTTCCTCCATCATGCGATCATCATCATCAAGTGGGAAGCACAAAACCTTCTCCACCTGTGGGTCTCATTTGTCCGTTGTTTGCTTGTTTTATGGAACAGGACTAGGGGTGTACTTCACCTCCTCTCTCTCACATTCTCCAAGAAGTATTGCAGTGACCTCAGTGATGTACTCTGCGGTCACACCTATGTTGAATCCCTATATCTACAGCCTGAGGAACAAGGACATTAAAACTGCCTTAAGGAAGATTCTAGGCAGAGCATTCTAATCACTGCTATTCTTTAAGGATTCACCATATGTAATGTAAATCCAAGCCAATGTTTCCCATCAGCCCTAGCTGATGCTTCACAATATTGCATGATGAAGTGTCATTGAGGTTCCACGTATGGTAATGGTTAGTCTTATAATTACACCAAAAATTTGAAGTTTCAGAGATGAAAGGTCTCTAGGGATGAGTGGGTTACATTGCTGAACAAGCCCTTATTTTATGAGTATATTCAACACTTAAATAAATGGTGTGTAAAGGAGGGAATTTAAATGGGCCTTTATGCTGAATTGTGTTTCAGAAATGGCAGAGAACCAGGCTTACCTACAAGGCTGCCTGAGCAGGAGCTGAATGAGGGAGACTAGAATAGATATTGCAATGTGGAAGAATAAAGGTCAGCAAGCCTCTTCATTTGACAAATGGAAAATTTTTCAAGTATATGAATAATTTTCTATTGATTTATTACATTTTAATATGATATATTTTGTTATGTAATTTCTTTAGATGGATCAATTATTTTAAGTCATTTTTTATTTCATTTTACATTGCTACCAAAGTTCTGCCTCCCCTGTCCCCCTCTTCTTTCCTATTTCTAAGCCCACTACAGATCCACTGTCAACAGGTAAGGGCTCCCATGGGGAGTTGTCAAAGTATATGGGAAGTAGGGAAAGAAGCAGGTGAGAAATGCTGCATTTACATTATAATCTCATTTTAAAAATATTTAAGCAGAATCAATTAATTTTTTACCAATACCCATAGTAGGGTAGCACTTATCATCTGCAGATAATATGAGGGAGTACCTGTTACTGTGTTTATATATGATGTACTCATGAATTTTACTTGATTACTTTTTTCTAAATTAAGTCATGATGTGAGCTGTCAAAATAGTTACCCTGTTGTTTGAAGTGAGAGAATTAAAATTCTTGGATAAGGACTGACATGAATAAAATCTACTAAAGAAACATGAGATGGCTGATGTTCAAAATGCTCTTGTCCCTCTCAGTTCTGAAGTCCTCCCCAGGTTTAAAGGTTTTTGTGTTCACAGAGTCCAGAAAAATGCAAAAAAATGTCACTGTAGGAGGTAGATCAAGGGAGAAGAATATAAGATTGATTCTATTTGACTTATTTGATGGGGGATTGATGGAATTTTATGTATAAACATAAACTTTTTTAATTTAAAATATTTCAATATTTTATGTTTCTGGAAAGCACATAATTTTATAATGGCATGTTTATTTGAATTTTTCCATTTAACATGTAAATTTTAATAAAAAGCACATTTACCATATCTACTACTAATTTTTGAATAGTATAATTAAAGGAAAAATTAATAACATATGCACAATGTAACATAATATTGATTAAAAAACAAAAATGAACTATCAAAAAACATGTCTTCCTAATATCAGAAAATCTGTTTGGGAAAAGAGAACACAACAACTTTGCCACCATGAACTATAAATTTTAATTCAACATTTAGACAGTAGTATCTTATTGTGCTTTAGTTATTCTAACCAGAGGGAAACTACAATATTGTCTGGTAACATGAAAGGGTAAACTTAAATGCTTCCTACTTTTATTAGACTGAAAAGAGTTTTACTTAAATGGGAAAGAATTTACTTTGAGTATGCTGTATTTTAAATGATGTAGTTCTATTTCACCAAGATCCTGAACTTCTTTTATATACTATGATCTTCTTTCAAATACTGTGACATTGAAGGCCAATAATAAGCTTTGCATAGAAACATGGGAAATTAAGCAGCAAAGAGACTGTCTGCTCCTACCTCTGGCGGAACAAGCATATAGCTATCTTATAGCCTCAGTAAGGACCACATCCCTTAGTCACAGCCTCAATGGGCATCTTCAGTCTTCCCCCTTTCCTTCAATTTCAATCTACCATCCTATTCCCCACCTCTATTAATTGTCAGCAAACATTCGCAAGGGTCTTCAAGGGTCTAGGAAGATTGTTTTAACATACCCTGCTTCTTCCTACCTAACTGTGTACTCCTGCAAACTCTCCCCTTTTAGCCCATGTGTAGTCATAATTGTCAGTTTTCAATACTGAAAGTCACATTGCACCTGGAAACCCCAGTGGCCACAAATGTATTTCAGAAGTATTTCCTTCCAGGCACTCCACAGTCACCACAGTCTATTAAGAACCAGGTAAGAAAACTGAACCCAAGGAAGAAAACATTCATCAAACAAAGACAAGACCAAATGTCAGCATATAGAATGACAATCATCCCAATGCAAGATATCTGCACACCAGTGTAAATACATAATCAATAACAGACAGAGCAATGTGTAGTCTCTAGGACATAACAAAACAATGCAATAGGTCCTGAGTAATGCAATAGAGCTGAAGCATAGGACAAAGAGTTCAAAAATAACATTTATATATTCTTGAGGTGCTTATAGAAGATACAAATTGATGTATTCAATGAATATAATAAAGAAACTGGAATAAAATGAAGAAATGGTTCCAGACATGAAAGGAATATTGATAAAAAATCTAAGAAGAGGTGAGATGTGTAATGAAATATTTAGGAATTAGACTAAGAAATGCAAGTACAATTTTCACCAAGAGAATAGAAGAGGTGAAAGAGTACATCTATGTCATTGGAGACAGTACAGAAATACAAAAGATACCTTAGGCAAAAAAAGAACTAAATAAAAAACCAGGCACAAAATATGCAGTAATCTGGGACACTGTGAAAATATCTAAACTAAGAATAACAGGATGAGAGAAAAAAGGAGAAACCCATGTCAAGGGTACAGAAATATTTCCAACAAAGACACAATCATAAGAGAAATAGACATAATGAGAAATGAAGTTGCCCTTAACATCCAATAATGAAAATAGTGAAAATGCAGAAAAAAATAAAATAAATCTACAAGGAAAAAAATCAAATAACGCGAAGGCAGAAGACTTACTAAAAACAAAACACCTTGTTTCTCAATGAAGGCTCTGAAATGAAGAATGGACTGGTAGAATGTTCTACAAAATACAAGAGACTACAGATGCAACCCAGAGCACTGCATCCTGTAAAACTTTAAATAAGAGATGGAGAAAGACAATACATAAAAAACATATTTAATAAATATAAATCTCCTACTTCCAGCCCAGCCCCATTAAGACAGTTGGGGTTTGCACCCACTCTGGTGCAATCCCACTGCTCTGGTGCAGACCCTAGCAGTAGGCCTGCAGCTGAGAAACCTGTTTGCAGGCTCCACCACTGCTGCCACTCACTGAACTCTGTTCCCAGAAGACCCATTCTGCAACCCACTCACACCAACCACTTCATCTTCCACTTGGCCAACCATGTCCAGCATCATTAGCAGCTCCATACAGGCACAATCATCACCTTTGCCAGTCTCAATAGCAGGTGAGTGATTGGTCTCTCAGTCACTCATATGAACATAAGACCAAAATAATATTTTTATGAGATGTACAGCCCTGTGGATCCTGACTCTTGTTGTAGACCAGGCTTAGCTTAGCTGCCAACTCTTTTAGTCTTCCCTTTCAGTCCATCTACATAGCTTCATGTCAGTTTTGATACCTACAAACATTTTATACCAGTGACTACACTGGGCTGGGTCTCAGGTAGGTATTTTTCACGTTTTTTCCTGTTTGCCATTACCATTTTTCCAGTGTCAGTCCTGTAGCAGTCTGCTTGCAGGTACCCTAACTCTAGCCTACCCCCTGGAGACTCTGCTACTTGACATAAGGCCAGCTAGGTGTTTCCTGCTGACCCTCAAAAGCCTTCCCTTTACTCCATCGGCATTCATTTTTGGAAGCCTTCAGTTTCCACAAGCACATTCTACCAGCAATCTCCAGTGGCTGCACTTGTCTGGACCTCAGATATGCTATTCTCACTGTTCTTCCTGTCCTTCATTATGCTTTCTAAAGACTATTCTCCTAGTCCTGAAGCGGCTTTTTGCAGGAGCCTCTCCTCCATATCAAACACCACTCACCTGAACCTCCACATTTTTGTTACAGAACCAGTTCCCCTTTCCCTTTAACCCCTGTATCTCCACATTTATTGATCTAATTGCAGTCTCTGTGTAGTAGCCCCTCCTTCTGCCTAACCTACATTTCCTAAGGACTCTGCCTCTTGGTGTGTACACATACTCCCAGCTCTTTCCCACAGACTTCTTAGCCTTTTCTTCTAGACCATCTCCATTCCTTTATGCCAATGATCTGCCCACAGAAGTACTCTTTACCAAAGACCCCAGATACGCTAAACTTTCGTAGGATCCAGAGAGGTTAACAGCAACCAAAGAATGGAACACCCATCTACCAAGGACAAAAACCAGTTATCAACATCAAGAAACACCTCACACTTCACAGTTCCAGATGCTGAAACCAGAGTCAAGGACACAAACATGAATCCAAGCCAAAAACTCTTCACCAGACCTGAAGGCCTTTCTGGAGGCCTTGAGAAATAAATTATAGCTGAAGGACAACAAAAGGATTTTTAAAAATAGCAAATATGAATATGTTCAGGGATCTTATGGAGGAAATAAATAAAGAAGATATTAAAAATGAAGTCTATGAAAGCAAAGTGAAAATCATATAATGGAAAATATTCAAGGTATGAAAGCAAAATTTATCCATTGATTTATTCATTTGTTTTGGGGTCACTGAGGTTTTATTTTGCCTGTGGCCACCCTCAATATTACTCTGCAGCTAGGAAGGCTCCAGACACATGTTGGAAAGTGAGGTGACGTGAAAAATATTTATATCAATCTCATTATTATAAAGCTTGGGTTTCCTGCTGGTCTCCAGATGGTCAGGTATGGCTTTAATTATTTAAGGTAGTTGTTGTATTTGAGCAGCTAGAACTGGACTGGCCATGAGCCATCTCTAAGACATTAGGGACAATGTCTAAGCAGCTGATGGCTCCTAGGATCTGCAGCTCACGCCTTGCTTTTCCAGGGGATTCCTGAAGGGCCTGCTGGCAAACTTGGCATCCCTGTCCATCACTCACTTGATTCTAAGCATCGGATTATACTTGGTTGGTCTCTCCGGTCTGCAAGGGTCAGCAATCTTGATCTGCGCAATACAGTACCTCACCTTCCAGTCAGCAATTTAAAGAATCCTCAATGTCTCTTGATACACCAACAATTGAATCGGGTCATTTTACACACATGCAGACTTGGTTCCAGTGTTGATCTGGGTAACTTCCAGGAGGATGAAGTTGTACAACTTCTCTGTCACAGGCTTGGCAATTCAGTTAGGCTTGGTTACCATGAGATCACCCCTAACCACTTGGAGGACTGCAATAACAGTGTACTTCTGACAAGCTTCCTAGTTGTCCTTTTCAAATGGGTTTTCAATGGAGAGATACCACTCGAGTCTCCAGGGCGAAGGACTTTACAGGTTAGCCAGCTGTTCACACATAATGTATTTGTTGGATTCGTAGGAGACTTGAAGTTCAGGTCACATTTGCTTGATGTGAGAAACTCATAGGCAGCCATATCCTTGCTGAACACAACCTTGTCAGTGTACCTGGCATTTGCAATTCTAGTCTTCAGCAACTCCAAGGGTCATTTGTTCTCCAGGATGTTAGGCACAAATCTGTCCTCACCACTTACCTTGGTGATATCTTTCCCTTATTTCTTCTTGATGATATTCTTCAGGTTGTAGGGAACCTCTGCTCCAGTTCATGTGGCTTCCTGACAACTAGATATTCCAGGTGTCAAGATCATGAACTTGTGTCATGCATGGCTGACTTGCTATCAACATGAGAACCACTGTTGATCACTTGAAAGTTGGTACCTGCAGGATGACTCCAAGGTTGCCAGTGAAGTCAGCAATGTCAGGGAACAGAGACAACCACTTTTTCATGGCACCAGCTTTTCACCAGCCAGGAACACTTCTTTTATGTCATTTGCACCAAGTTTAGATTTATTTTTAGTGCCTTCCACTTCAATATCAGTTTTTATATCTTCCCTTGTTCCACACCATCCAGTTTTTTTTCTACAGAGAGCTGGTGCAATAGTCTTATTGATGGGCTCAATGACCTTGATGTCCCTTGCCCACCAGCACATTTTATCTTTGTAACAGAGTTGCAAGGCCTTATGTGTGTCAATGGAGGCACTCTTGGTCACAGCAGCTTGGAAGAGACTTTTTGTGGTGCAGAGTTCAACTTCAATAGTGGGATTCCCTGAGTGTCCAGGATTTCTAGCATGTGTCTTGAGAACAGACATGATGAATTTCTGGCCTGCAGATTGCTACACAGGAAAGAAACAGGTATTTTCAGACAGAGAAGACAACATTCAGGAGAATTTAATAATCATAAAAATGAACTGCTAAAGATAATTCAAACTGAAATTAAATTGGAAAAAGAAAATTTAGGACATCAAAGAAATCTATAGTTAACCTC
The DNA here is from genome assembly GCF_017639785.1 of Mesocricetus auratus. NCBI lineage: Eukaryota > Metazoa > Chordata > Mammalia > Rodentia > Cricetidae > Mesocricetus > Mesocricetus auratus. Next base: position 935,232 of record NW_024429235.1, on the reverse strand, counting down.
TTGAGAACACTCAACATTTCTTCTGCTCCTCCATTAACCCCAGGAATTCCTTAGAGATTGCAATATTGTGGACCAGTATGAGTAATCACCAGCTCTGTGCATTGAGTTTCTAAGGTTATGTAAGAATCATTAGTTATCCTGTCCCTGTAGGTCATCAGCTTGTTCTTTGCAATCCTGGACTATATAACTGTGTTTTCTCTTCCTACAGTGTTCTGCAACAGGAACCTCTTCATTTTTTTACTTCAGGATTCAAGAGCCTTCTTCACCAGCCAACAAGCAAGGGAGGTTTGTCATATCCACTGCCCTTCATCATGGTTACACACACCCACAGTTTATTCTTGTAAGTTCTAGAGGAACTGAGGATGAAGAAGAGAGTACAATGTCAATTAATTCTTCCCAATAATATGAGCTGTGATAATTTGGGTAGCATGACAATGTAATAAGTATAATTATATATTAACTTTCTCTACTTTGATTTTATGTTTGCAGTTGCACTGGCAGTCAGTCCTCAAATTCTCATTGAAGCATCTACACTGTCTCCTCCCCACACTCCTGTAACCAATGACAGCAGAAACATGCACAAATAAGTTGTTTCCTAATCAAAGTTCATTACTATTGCTAGCCTAGTAGAGTGATTCTGTAATCGCACATTTGAAGAAAGCTTCTATATGTGTGTGATTATTAAGGTCTCCGTGGTTGGAAGATCTGAAAACTATATCTTATGTATCTTGCTTCATCTGAATAGTTCTTCAAAATTCCAAAATTATATGCATTTGTACAATTATAATTTATAGAATGTAAAAGACAAAGAGTGTTTAGGTAGAAAGGACTGAATTATTGTGTGAATTACTTTGCTTGCTCAAAACACAAAATCATCTGTTCAGTAAACAAACAATTCATAATGCTTTATTCTAAACAAAAAATAGGCCTATTTCTTCTTTCCTTTCTGGTTTCTGGATACTTTTTAAGGGAATGTTCACCTATGCTCTACTGAAGAACAGTTAGCATATCTGAGATACATTTGGAACAGTCTGAGGACACTGAAAAAATAATTCAACTGTGGGTTTTCTACTTTCCTTGGTTCGTACTATATTGTTTGCACTTTGAAATATGTTCTCATCAGGCAGGATTTCAGTGAATCCGTACTCTTTTGGCCACACTCTCTGAATGCGGAGTTTACAGATCCGTAAAGGCTCCAATCTCTTTTTCAGGATGCCTTTGCTCCTGTCAGCATCCTCCATAATTCCAACGCTCTGTCCCAAATTTGTCAGTGAGGAAATGATGTCAGGTCCCTGTAATATCTGGAGTTTGAAAATATGACAGCTTAAAATGATAACTGCTGTTAAGACTTCTGTATACCTTCTTATGATCGTGTGATTTGTAGTCCATGAAAATATACATATATGCATGAAATAATGCGTGGACACTGAAGCCATGAATGTCAAGTCAAGTGGGGGTGAGTTAGAGTCATATAGTGATTTAGAGAGGTGAAATCAAAGGAAGAAATTTTTTATTATATTATGATTTAAATTAGAAAAATGACCAAATAAAAAGCAAAACCAAAATAAAGGAAACCACTCCATAATGAAAGACACATTTATTTTTAATCATTTTTCTCTGCCATTTATTTATGTGAATTAGACCATCTGATTTGTAATTATAAGACACATCAAATGTCAAATGACCAAGTTTTAATAAGTAGTTTTTCTATTAACTTTCCTATGTATTTAAGTAATTTTTTGTGTATTGATATAACTTACTATGACTAACTTTAACATTTTGTTTTCATATGGCCTAAGGAGTCATTACCACAGATATGAAATGAACAATATATGTTTAAACATTAAGTAGACACTTTTTCCTCTCAAAACACTGACTTCCACATATTAGGTTTCCTTTGCTTTTTTCATTCTATTCAGGAATGTGATCTATAAATTGATGCAAGATTAATTTTTTTTTACTGTTTGATCCTATGTCATGGACTTTTGGGTCATTTAATGGTATTATATAGTTGCATTATTGGACTATTAAAATTGTAAATATTCTCACCTGTGTTAGAAGAATGTATGTGCATGAAAAGTCAATCTTATATATTGTGTGAAGACACCTTTAAGAGTTTCACATAGTTCTATGGTCCCATGCCCTTTGGAAGTAACCCCCAATAAATGTGTTTGCTTTATTTTACAGTGACTACAGGCCAGCTGTTTAGAGCAATTCTGGCCTCACATCATCTAGATTACTGTATTCAATTTGTCTCTAATTACAGGTAACACATGAACTAAGAACAAAAGACTATTGAGAGCATGGCATTTGTTACAACTGAGTAATTATTAATGATGTCACAATAAGCTTGAGAAAATATCCAGTATTTGTACTCAATTTACTCAAATTGTAAAGAAAGTCTACATGCATGCTTTTACCATTGTTAACGATATTTGATTTCTTCCAGAAGATGCTCAAGAAATAAAACCATACGAAACACAACATCTGTACCAGAAATCCACTTCATTCAACTCTCAGAGGATCCAGAGCTACAGCCTTTTCTTTTTGGCCTATTCTTGTCCATGTACATCTTGACACTGTTTGGAAATCTGATCATCATCCTGACAGTAAGCTCTGACACCCATCTCCACACACCCATGTATTTCTTCCTCTCCAACCTGTCCATGGTTGATATTGGTTTCATCTCTACCACTGTTCCAAGGGTGATTGTGGACATCCAAACTCACTGCCCGGTCATCTCCTACATGGGCTGCCTGACACAGATGTCTCTGATCATAATTTTTGGATGTATGGATGACATGCTTCTGACTGTGATGGCGTATGACAGGTTTGTGGCCATCTGCCACCCTCTGTATTACCAGGTCATTATGAATCCCAGTCGCTGCTGTGTATTACTTCTTGGGTGTTTTCTAATTAGCCTTGTGGAATTAGTTTTTCACTATGTGGCAGTATTAAATTTTTCCAACAGTGAGGATTATGTTGAAATTTCTAACTTCTTCTGTGGCCCTTCTGAAGTCCTTAAACTTGTCAATTTTGATACTGTCACCAATAACATTGTGAGATACTGTATAGGCACTCTCTATGGGTTTCTTCCAATTTTAGGAATCATTTTCTCTTACTTTAAAATAGTTTCCTCCATCATGCGATCATCATCAAGTGGGAAGCATAAAACCTTTTCCACATGTGGGTCTCATTTGTCTGTGGTTTGCCTGTTTTATGGAACAGGAGTAGGGGTGTACTTTACCTCCTCTCTGTCACATTCTCCAATAAGTAATGCAGTGGCCTCAGTGATGTACACTGTGGTCACACCTATGTTGAATCCCTTCATCTACACCCTGAGGAACAAGGACATTAAAACTGCCTTAGGAAAAATTCTTTACAGAGTATTCTAATCATTGACATTCTTTATAAATTTACCAAATATCTATATATTAACTGTACAAGTAAACTCCTATTAATGTTTAACAAATTATCACTAACTGATTCTTCACAATATTGCAAGATACAATTGTGTTTATTGAAGTTGCATGTATTGTGAATGGGTAATTTACAAATGCATAAAATTTGCATTTGGAGATATTATTCTTTCCTAGGGATATATGTTACACATTGTTGAACAACCTTTTATAATATCAGTATAATGAACAACTAAAACCTTTGCTCAGGGGCCATTTGAACGGGGTCAGTCTGGTAAATTTTGTTTTAGAAATGACTGAGAACCAGGATGTCAACCAGGCTGCCCAAACATGAACTGAACTAGGAAGACATGGATTGACATGCTAATGTGGAGGGGGAAAAGCTCAGTGGGCCTCATCCTTAGACAAAGAAGTTGTTTTGGTACCTGGAGACATATCAGCTGTTAGAGAAGAAGGTAATGAATTTTAAGGAGAGCAAAGGTGGTTACATATGAAGTAATGAGGGAGGAATGTATGACCTGTTGGATTTATATTAATGTCCCATTTTAAAATATTTAAACAAATCAATTAATTTTTATAGCAGTATTCACCTAAGAATGGCAATTATTACCCCAAGATAATATGTGTGGTATCTGCTACTGGGTTTACTTATGATATATATTGTATTTTTACAGTTTTTTTTCAAATTATTTCATAATATGAGCAGTCAAAATAGGGAGCCTGTTGTTTGAAGTGAGAGAATTAAAGTTCATGGATAAAGGTTGACATGAATTAAAATCTGCTAATGAAGCATTAGATGGTTGGGATGCAAAAATCTCTTGTCATTCTCAGTTTTGAAGTCCTCCACAGGTTTAAAGGTTGTTGTGTTCATGGAGAAGACAAAGCTGCAACAAGTAGTCACAGTAGAACATGGAACAAGGGAAAAGAATATAACATTGATTCCATGGGACTTATTTGAGGGGGTAATGATGGAGTTCTACATATAAACATAAACTTGACAAATTCACAAGTATTTCAATATTTTATATTTCTGGAAATTACATCATTGTATAATGGCTCATTTTTGTTTGTTGGTTTTGTTTAACATGTAAATTTTAATAAACAGCACATTTACCATATTTTCTACTAACTTTGAATTGTGTAATTAAAGAAAACATTAATAACATATGCACAATTTAACATAATATTGGTTAAAAAACAAACATGGACTATCAAAAATTATGTCTTTCTAATATCAGGAAAACTGCTTGGGAAAATGGAACACAACGACTTTGTCATCATGAACTGTTAATTTTAATTCAACATTTAGACAGTAGTGTCTCTGGATATCCTATGGGCTCAAGTTATTCTAAACAGAGGGAAACTATATTATTGTCTGGTAACAAGCTAGGGGAAACTTAAATATGTCCTGCTTTTCTTAGACTAAAATGAGTTTTTCTTAAATGGGGAAGAATTTATTTTGAGTGTTCTTTATTTTAAATGATGTGGTTCTATTTCACCAATATCATGAGCTTCTTTATATACTATGATTTGCTTTCAAATACTGTGGCATTGAAGGCCAATAATATGCTTTGCAAAGAAACAGGGGAAAATAAACAGCAATGAGACTCTCTGCTCCTACCTTTGGTGGAAAAGGCATATAGATCTCTTATAGGCTCATTGAGGACCTCATCCCTTAATCACAGCTTCAAGGTCAAAAAACCATTCCCAGAAAGCCGCCAGTCACATACATTCCAGAAAATCTTCCCCCTTTCCTTCAATTTCAATCTACCATCCTATTCCCCACCCTTATACCAGACCACCTGATATGGCCTCAATTACTTGTCTGCCAACATTCTTAAGGAACTCGGCAGATTATTTTGGTATACCCTCCTTTCTTCCTACCTACCTGTGTACTCCTGAAAACTCCCTTTTAGCCCACATGTAGTCTTAATTGTCAATTTCCAAAACTGAAATCACATAGTGCCCAGAACCCCCAGTGGCCACACATGTATTTCAGAAGTATTTCCGCCAGGCACCTCAAAACCACCACAGTCTACTAATAACCAGGGAAAGAAACTGAATCCAAGGAATAAAACACTCACCCAACAAAGACAAGACCAAATATCAGCATCTAAAATGGAATTCATCCCAAGACAAGATATCTACACTCCAGTGTAAATACATAATCAATGACTGACAGAACAATATGTAGTTAGTAGCATGCAAAAAAGCAATACAATAGACCCAGAGTAATGCAATAGAGCTGAAGCACAGAACAAAGACTTCAAATAACATTTATATGCTCTTGAGGTACTTAAAGAAGATACAAATTAATGCATTCGATGAATATAATAAAGAAATGGTGGAATAAAGTGAAGAAAACAGAGAGCCGCCCACACAGGAAAGAGATCAGCTCCCCAAGACCCCAACCCAGCGAGTCCAGCTTCAGGTGAGATTGGGTCTCTGGCTGGGACCACCCGCCCATCACCCATCCCCCTCCATCTTCGGGGCCGCTCCTGGCTTCCAGAAGAGCCGCCCACACAGGAAAGAGATCAGCTCCTCCAAGACCCCAACCCAGCGAGCCCAGCTTCAGGTGAGATTGGGTCCCCGGCTGGGACCACCCGCCCATCACCCATCCCCCTCCATCTTCGGGGCCGCTCCCGGCTTCCAGAAGAGCCGCCCACACAGGAAAGAGATCAGCTCCCCAAGACCCCAACCCAGCGAGTCCAGCTTCAGGTGAGATTGGGTCTCTGGCTGGGACCACCCGCCCACCACCCATCCCCTCCATCTTCGGGGCCGCTCCCGGCTTCCAGAAGAGCCGCCCACACAGGAAAGAGATCAGCTCCTCCAAGACCCCAACCCAGCGAGCCCAGCTTCAGGTGAGATTGGGTCCCCGGCTGGGACCACCCGCCCATCACCCATCCCCCTCCATCTTCGGGGCCGCTCCTGGCTTCCAGAAGAGCCGCCCACACAGGAAAGAGATCAGCTCCTCCAAGACCCCAACCCAGCAAGCCCAGCTTCAGGTGAGATTGGGTCCCCGGCTGGGACCACCCGCCCATCACCCATCCCCCTCCATCTTCGGGGCCGCTCCGGGCTTCCAGAAGAGCCGCCCACACAGGAAAGAGATCAGCTCCCCAAGACCCCAACCCAGCGAGTCCAGCTTCAGGTGAGATTGGGTCTCTGGCTGGGACCACCCGCCCATCACCCATCCCCCTCCATCTTCGGGGCCGCTCCTGGCTTCCAGAAGAGCCGCCCACACAGGAAAGAGATCAGCTCCTCCAAGACCCCAACCCAGCGAGCCCAGCTTCAGGTGAGATTGGGTCCCCGGCTGGGACCACCCGCCCATCACCCATCCCCTCCATCTTCGGGGCCGCTCCCGGCTTCCAGAAGAGCCGCCCACACAGGAAAGAGATCAGCTCCCCAAGACCCCAACCCAGCGAGTCCAGCTTCAGGTGAGATTGGGTCTCTGGCTGGGACCACCCGCCCACCACCCATCCCCTCCATCTTCGGGGCCGCTCCCGGCTTCCAGAAGAGCCGCCCACACAGGAAAGAGATCAGCTCCTCCAAGACCCCAACCCAGCGAGCCCAGCTTCAGGTGAGATTGGGTCTCTGGCTGGGACCACCCGCCCATCACCCATCCCCCTCCATCTTCGGGCCGCTCCTGGCTTCCAGAAGAGCCGCCCACACAGGAAAGAGATCAGCTCCTCCAAGACCCCAACCCAGCGAGCCCAGCTTCAGAAGAGCCGCCCACACAGGAAAGAGATCAGCCCCTCCAAGACCCCAACCCCAGCGAGGCCAGCTTCAGCTTCAGCTGCAGTAAAGAAGGAGACCAGTGGAGACAGAAAGCCCCCACCAGCACCCACTGGAAGAAGAGATGGGAAGAAGACAGAATAAGAGATCACTCAGCAATAGAAACACCAACACGACCCCACCAGAATCCAGGGATCCAACACCAGCAAGACCTGAAAAGCACTACATAGATGAAGAAGAGGAGACAGACCTTAAAAATTATTTCATGAAGATGATGGAGAGCCTCAAGGAAGAAACGAGGAAATCCCTTAAAGAAATAGAAGAAAAAACAAACAAAAAAATCCATGAAATGGGGGGAAAAATTCAAGAAATAAACAAATCTCTCAAAGAATCTAAAGAGCACCAAGAAAAAACAACCAAGAAAATTAAGGAAACAGCTCAAACAGTTGAAGGATTGAAAGCTGAAATAGAAACGATAAAGAAAACACAGAATGAAGGGATGCTGGAAATAGAAAAGCTCGGTAAACGGTCTGGAATCACAGATGCAAGCATCACCAATAGAATACAAGAGATAGAAGAGAGAATCTCAGGTGTTGAAGACTCATTAGAGGACATAGCATCGTCAACCAAAGAAAATCTCAAAACCAACAAATCCTTAACACAAAATATCCAGGAAATATGGGACACCGTGAAGAAGCCAAACCTGAGAATAATAGGTATAGAAGAAGGTGAAGAACTTCAACTTAAAGGTACAGAAAACATATTCAACAAAATCATAGAAGAAAACTTCCCTAACCTAAAGAAAGATATGCCTATGAAAGTACAAGAATCTTACAGAACACCAAATAGGCTTGACCAGAAGAAGAAGTCACCTCGCCATATAATAATCAAAACATCAAACCTACAGAGCAAAGAGAAAATATTAAGAGCAGCTAAAGAAAAAGGCCAAGTAACATACAAAGGCAGACCTATCCGAATTACACCTGACTTCTCAATGGAAACGATGAAAGCCAGAAGATCCTGGTCAGATGTCCTACAAACGCTAAGGGAACAAGGATGCCAGCCCAGACTACTATATCCAGCAAAGCTCTCAATTACCATAGATGGAGAAAACAAAATATTCCATGACAAAGCCAGATTTAAACAATACGTATCCATGAATCCAGCTCTACAGAAAATGCTAGAAGGAAAACCTAGAGCCAAGGAAGATAACTACATTCACAAAGACACAGGCAATATAGAATCATACTTTACAAAACACTAAAAGAAAAAGGGAGGAGAAACTACACAAAATAACTTCACTAACAATAAATCAAGCGCAAACAAGGATCACCAATCAATGGTCATTAATATCCCTCAATGTCAATGGCCTCAACTTACCTATAAAAAGACACAGACTAGCAGAATGGATACGAAGACAGAACCCTTCCTTCTGCTGCATACAAGAAACACATCTCAACACCAAAGACAGACGTTATCTCAGAGTAAAGGGCTGGGAAAAGATCTTCCAATCAAACGGCCCCAAGAAACAAGCGGGCGTAGCAATCCTAATATCTAACAAATTAGACTTCAAATTAAAATCAATCAAAAGAGATGAAGAAGGGCACTTCATATTCATCAAAGGAAAAATACATCAAGACGAAGTCTCGATTTTAAATATCTACGCCCCAAATACAAAGGCACCTACATTCGTGAAAGAAACATTACTAAAGCTCAAAATGCACATAAAATCTCACACACTAATAGTAGGAGACTTCAACACTCCGCTCTCACCGCTAGATAGGACCTCCAGACAGAAACTTAACAAAGAAACAAAAGAATTAATAGAAGTTATGACCCAACTGGGTTTAACAGACATCTATAGAACATTCCACCCAAATACAAAGGGATATACCTTCTTCTCGGCACCACATGGAACCTTCTCTAAAATTGACCACATAATAGGAAACATAGCAAATCTCCACAGATACAAAAAAATTGGAATAACCCCCTGCATCTTATCAGACCACCATGCATTAACATTAGAATTCAACAATAACACAAATCGCAGAAACCCTACAAACTCATGGAGATTGAACAATGCACAATTGCACCATCCCTGGGTAAAGGAACAAATAAAAAAAGAAATTAAAGACTTCCTCGATTTCAATGAGAATGAAGACACAACATACACAAACTTATGGGACACTTTGAAAGCAGTGCTGAGAGGAAAGTTTATAGCACTAAGTGCCCACATGAAAAAACTGGAGAACAGTCATACTAGAGAATTAATAGCACAGCTGAATGTTCTAGAACAAAAAGAAGCAAACTCCCCCAGGAGGAGCAGACGCCAGGAAATAATCAAATTGAGGGCTGAAATCAATCAAGTAGAAACCAGGAAAACATTGAGAAGAATCAATGAAACAAAGAGTTGGTTCTTTGAGAAAATCAACAAAATAGACAAACCTCTGTCCAAACTAACCAAAAGACAGAGAGAGAACATGCTAATTAACAAAATCAGGGATGAGAAAGGGGACATAACAACGGACTCTGAGGAAATCAAGAGAATCATCAGGGCATACTTTGAAAATCTGTACTCCACAAAATTTGAAAATTTAAAGGAAATGGACAATTTCCTGGATAGATATCACTTGCCAAAACTAAATCAAGAACAGATAAATAATCTAAACAGACCTATAACCCCTAATGAAATAGAAGCAGTCATCAAAAGTCTCCCAAACAAAAAAAGCCCAGGCCCAGATGGCTTCAGTGCAGAATTCTACCAGAAATTCAAAGAAGAGCTCATTCCAATACTCGTCAAAGTATTCCACACTATAGAAGCAGGAGGCTCACTGCCAAACTCTTTCTACGAGGCTACAATTACCTTGATACCCAAGCCACACAAAGACACAACTAAGAAAGAGAACTATAGACCAATTTCCCTCATGAACATTGATGCAAAAATACTCAATAAAATACTTGCAAACCGGATTCAAGAACACATCAGAAAAATCATCCACCATGATCAAGTAGGCTTCATTCCAGGAATGCAGGGATGGTTCAACATTAGAAAATCTATCAATGTAATCCACCATATTAACAATCTGCGAAAGAAAAACCACATGATTATCTCACTAGATGCTGAAAAAGCCTTTGACAAAATCCAGCACCCCTTCATGATAAAGGTCCTAGAGAGATCAGGGATAACAGGAACGTACCTGAACATAATAAAAGCAATATACAGTAAACCAACAGCTAACATCAAACTAAATGGAGAGAAACTCAAAGCAATTCCTCTAAAATCAGGAACAAGACAAGGCTGTCCACTCTCTCCATATCTCTTCAATATTGTACTTGAAGTTCTAGCTACAGCAATAAGACAACAAAAGGAGATAAAGGGGATACAAATAGGAAAAGAAGAAGTCAAGCTTTCATTATTTGCAGATGATATGATAGTTTACATATGTGACCCAAAAAACTCCGCAAGGTTACTCCTAGAGCTGATAAACAGCTTCAGCAAAGTGGCAGGATACAAGGTAAACTCAAAAAAATCAGTGGCCCTATTATATACAGATGATGAAGTGACTGAGAAAGAAATCAGAGAAACATCACCTTTTACAATAGCCAAAAACAGCATCAAATATCTGGGGATAATGTTAACCAAGGAAGTGAAAGACCTGTATATCAAAAACTTTGTGTCTTTGAAGAAAGAAATCAAAGAAGATACCAGAAAATGGAAAGATCTCCCATGCTCTTGGATTGGTAGGATCAACATAATAAAAATGGCAATCTTGCCAAAAGCAGTCTATAGATTCAATGCAATCCCTATCAAAATTCCATCACAATTCTTCAAGGACCTGGAAAGATCATTAATCAACTTTATATGGAAAAACAAAAGGCCCAGGATAGCCAAAACATCCCTATACAATAAAGGAACTTCAGGAGGCATCACCATACCTGATTTCAAGCTCTATTATAGAGCTATAGTCCTGAAAACAGCTTGGTATTGGCACAAAAATAGGCAGGTAGACCAATGGAACCGAATCGAAAGCCCTAATTTTAACCCACACACCTATGAACACCTGATTTTTGACAAAGAAGCTAAAACTGTACAGTGGAAAAAAGAAAGCATCTTCAACAAATGGTGCTGGCATAACTGGGTAATGGTATGCAGAAGACTGCAGATAGAT